>NC_135786.1:66700833-67013888 GCF_051106095.1 Pogona vitticeps | reverse complement strand
TTATTGGCTTCAAGCTCTGCTCTCAAATACAAATAGCAATGGACACAAGTAGCATCAAGGGAATGTATGAAGGGATTAAGCAGGCTTTATGTCCAATACAGAAGAAATCTGCTCCCTTGAAGTCTGCTACAGGCATGATCATCCAGGACCGAGCACAGCAGATGGACCGCTGGGTGCAGCACTACTCTGAGCTATATTCCAGAGAGAATGTAGTAACTGAAGAAGCATTAAATAACATTGAGTGCCTCCCTGTCCTGGAAGAGTTGGACAGTGAACCAACCTTAGCAGAAATAAAAGCGACCTTGGATTCCCTCCGGCAAGGCACCTTGAAAGGATAAAATCCTTATTGAAGTGCTCAAGTGCTGCAAAGAGACCATCACTACCAAACTGTATGAAATCTTTCATCTTTGCTGGAGAGAAGGTGGAGTACCACAGGAAATGAAGGACGAAAACATCGTCACATTGTATAAGAACAAAGGAGACAGGGGCGACTGCAAAAACTACTGGCATCTCTCTTCTCAGAGTCTATCCAGAATCACAGTGCAGATTTCGAGCAAATAGATCCACCACTGAAATGGTATTTTCCCTCAGACAGTTGCAGGAGAAATGCAGGGAACAACAACAGCCACTCTTAGTGGCCTTCATAGACCTTACAAAAACATTTGACTTGGGTAGCAGGGATGGCCTTTTTAAAATACTTCCTAAGATTGGATGTCCTCCTCGACTCCTTAGCATCATCAGGTCCTTTCATGAGGGAATGAAGGGCACTGTAGTTTTTGATGGCTCAGCATCAGATCCCTTTGACATCCAAAGCAGAGTGAAACAGGGCTGTGTCCTCGTGCCAACCCTGTGTGGGATCTCTTTTGCTGTCATGCTGAAGCATGCCTTTGGAACTGCAACCGAAGGTGTCTATCTCCAGACTAGATCAGATGGAAAGCTCTTTAATCTCTCTAGATTGAGAGCAAAGACCAAAGTTCAGCTGAAATGCACACGGGACTTCCTCTTCGCCAATGATGCAGCCATTGTTGCCCACTCTGCCGAAGACCTCCAACATGAATCATTTTAGCAAGGCCTGCCAAGACTTTGGACTAACAATCAGCCTGAAGAAAACACAAGTCATGGGGCAGGGTGTGGACTCCCTCTATTACCATCTCCACACAAGAATTGGAGGTTGTTCATGACTTTGTGTACCTTGGCTCAACGATCTCTGACACTCTCTTCCTAGATGTCGAGCTGGATAAACGCTTTGGAAAAGCAGCTACCATGTTCTCTAGACTCACAAAGAGTTTATGGCTCAACAAGAAGCTGATGGCATACACCAAGATCCAGGTCTATAGAGCCTGTGTCCTGAGCACACTCCTGTACTGCAGTGAGTCCTAGACCCTTCATGCACGGCAGGAGAGGAAGCTGAACATGTTCCATATGTGTTGCCTCCAACACATTTTTGGTATCACCTGGCAGGACAAAGTTCCAAATAGAGTAGTCATAGAATGAGCTGGAATTTTTAGCATGTATACATTACTGAAACAGCAACGTCTACGTTGGCTCTGGCATGTTGTAAGAATGACTGATGTTCGGATTCCAAAGGATCTCCTGTATGGAGAATTAATGCAGGGAAATCGCCCCAGAGGGAGACCACAGCTGTGATACAAGGATATCTGCAAGCAGGATCTGAAGGCCTTGGAAATGGATCTCAACAGATGGGAAACCCTGACATCTGTGTGCTCAGCCTGGAAGCATGCGGTGCATCACAGCCTTTCCCAATTTGAAGAGACCCTGGTCTAGCAGGCTGAGGCAAAGAGACAGTCATGAAAGCAGTAAAATCAGGGAGCTAGATGGGGTACAGCTTGTATGTCTTCAGTGTGGAAGGGATTGTCACTCTTGAATTGGCCTTCTCAGCCACACTAGACACTGTTCGAAGTCCTCCATGCAGAGCACAATACCATAGTCTCTCGAGACTGAAGGATGCCTATGAGGATGAGGATGTTACGTGCCCTCAAGGTACCCTCCAACTTATGGCAACTCTATGAACAAGCAAGCTCCTATCCTCAACAGCTCTGCTCCGCTCTTGCAAACTCAAGCCTATGGCATCCTTTACGCAGCCAATCCATCACATGTTTGATCTTCCTTTTTCTCTGCTGCCTTCAATCTTCCCCAGTGTTGTTGTCTTATTCAGGAAATCATGCCTTCTTATAATGTCTTCAAAGTATGACAGCCTCTGTTTTGTCATTTTTGCCTCCAGAGATAGTTTAGCCTTGATTTGCTCTAGGACCAACTTGCTAATCTTTCTGGCAATGCAAGGTATCTGCAGAGTTCTCCTCCAGCACTATGTTTCAAATGAATGAATTTTTTTCCTGTCAGTGTTCTTTATTGTCCAGATTTCATGACCATACATGGTGATCAGGAATAGAAGAGTCTGAATGATCTCAATCTTGGTTTCCAATGACACATCCTTACACTTGATGATCTTTTCTAATTCCTTCATTGCTGCCCTTCCTACTCTCAGTCTTCTTATTTCTTAAGAGGCTGCAGTCTCAATTTGGATTTATGATTAAACCAAAGTATACAGAATCTTTAACAATTTTGATTTCTTCATTGTCAGCATAAAACTGGTGTAGCTCTTTAGTCATGATTTTTGTCTTCTTAATGTTCAGCTGCAGTCCTGCTTTGGCACTGTCTTCTTTCACTTCCATCAGTAGTCATTTAAGTCATTTCTGTTTTCTGCCAGTAGGATGGTATTGTCTGCATATCTTAAATTATGGATGTTTCTTCTACCAATTTTTACTCCTCCTTCATCTGAATCTAGCCTGGCATTCTATATGATATGTTTCTGCATACAGATTGAAAAGAAAAGGAGACAAAAATGCACCCTTGTCTGACACCTCTGCCTATAGGAAAACGTATTCTCTCCTAAGGGAGATGTTGTTGTCCACAACATTGGTTACACACCAGGACAATGAAATGGATGAGGAACTCCCATTTTTTTCAGAGCAGCCCATAGTTTCTCATGATCAGTCAAAGGCTGTAGTCTATAAAGCATAGAATGATCTTCTGAATTTTTTTGGTGTGCTAGCCAATAAATATGATATTGAATGAATTCTTTGTGGAATTGAGCTTGAACATCTGGCATTTCTCACATCATAAAAGCATTGCAACACCTTGAGCATCATTTTGCTTGCATGGGAAATTAGAGTAATGGTCCTATAGTTATTGCTTTCTTTGGCATCTCCTTCATTGAATGTTTGACATTCAAACATAATATTTAAATGTTGTTAATTCTAAGACAAATATTTCTGTAAGTATTTCACCTTAATAAAAAAAATGGATCAAAGATCCTTTTTGGTTTGTACGTAGTAGAACAACATTCTCCTCACTTTAAAGTATCAACATTTTTTGAAGTTTTATGGAAGTACAAAAAATACTGAGGGGAAAAACGAAGGAGAGAAATGGAACCAAACCCAGCCCAGTGGGTTCAGTGGTAGTAAAATGTTAACTAATGCTTGTAAAAACAAACAAAACCAATAAACCTATCAAAAGCAGAGTAATGTATAATGGAGAAGGTCATTGTTGTTTGATTAGAACACTGGATAAGAGCATTTCACACTACATTCTTTGTCTTTGCATATTCCCATTTTCTGTCCTTATTTCCTCTGGCACACCTCTGTCTCCACTTCTTACATAGCCCAAGAATGAAAATAACAGAAGTGAAACAGCCTCCTAATCCAGTTGCAGGCAATATCTTGGGAGAGCATATCTTGAAGATTTATTAAGCCAGTCATTCCCCTTGTTGACCACACCCAAATCTCTCCAGAATCCATGTGCTAATTTTCTGTAGCCTGAATCTTAGGAACAGAATGAATGATTCCAGCCATCTGTATTTATTTATGCAGATGCTACAATCAGTTCTCCGCAAGCTCTTGTACTGTTCACACATACAGCTCTTTAATATGGATACTTGCCAAGCCAGTTTTTAATGAACATTTCCTGTATTCAAATGAGTAAAATGCTGATAGCAGTTTTTAAAATGCTGTGAATATTGCTTATGTAAATAGCATATCAATGCACAGCAGAAGTTAATTTCATTAAAGTACTTGTTAGTTCAGATGTCTATTCCCACACCTACTATAAGTGTATGTTTAATTTATTTCTAAAGTATGTGCTTTCTATTTGTGTATTGTTTAAGATAGAGGGGGTTTTCCTTCTTTTTTCCTTTTCTTTTTCTGCAGCTGTTAGAACTAACAGCAAGTAACATACATGGAGAGATTAGGAGTTTTTGCTTTTAATTCTCAGATTGATTGGGACAATTGAATGGTAATGAAAAACTGTTTGTTCCCTCATTTCCAGAGGTGACACTTTCCATATAATACTTCAGAAAAAGGTTTCTCTTGAATAATGTGTAGCATTAACTGACAGCATCTGGCATTTAGAAAATACACTAAGAACCAGCATTTTCTTGGCCTTTCACTGAGTACTCTGTATTATAGAGTGGTCAGAATCATTCTAATATTTTATGCATATGTACATTAAATTGCATGGGATAGTTTCCATCAACTATCAAGGTGCTAATTGTGTTAGAAAGTGCACATCTAATTGCACAACAGACAGACACCAGGTAATTCAACCAGTACCATATCAATTAGTGGAAATGCACTATAGCAACTTATGCATTTTAGCTTGCACATACATAAATCACAAATAGGATTCTGGCCATTGTAACTAATAAATAATTACAAAAGTGTCTATTTGGGGTGAAAGGTAACAGCTTGTGTGTATGGATCTAATGTATATGGCTATGGCTATGTGTGTGTATATACTATACTACTGTATATATAACTGCTTGACTGTATTATATGTCTTACTTGAATTTAGTCATAGCTTGAAGTGACTTTGTATAACAGATTTGTTAAAAATGTGTATCTACCTAGTGCTTTCCAGCTAGTGAATATAATATAATGCAAAATGCAACCCCCAAATTTCAGTAGGAAAAACACACTACAGCATTATATTATTATCGTTATGTAAACATAACTACAAGAACTGTGAGCTTTAAAAAACTTCCATTTCAAGATGCATAAGAATCTTCATATATTTTCAAGTCATGGACCGAAAATCTTTTTTTTAAAAAAAACCTCATGTTTTGTGAAATTATATGGGGAAATGTAAAAAAAAGTATGTTAATAAAATTTAGAATTACACAGAAGGCTTTGATGTAAAAAATCATGAGTTGTAAATAATTGCATTAGTGTTATTCTGTGAACCCTTGCGCAAACTAACAAAAAATCTGTAATTAATTTGGATAACATAGCAATATATGAACAGTGGTAAGTTAGGAAGATTTGTACACTTGCATATAAACTGTAATAGACTACATACATGTTCTGCAAGAGCTTGCACAAACCTAACTTTGGATTTTGGATCACTTTTCTTGTTTGTTTAATATCATTTATATATTGTGCCTTACTCCCAGTGAGGGGACCCAAGGCGGCTCACAATATTAAAACAAGTAATGCTAAAAGCACAATAAATTACAATTTAAAAAGCTATGAAACTGTAATAATAATTAAATCCATTAAGTATATTAAAAACTTTGGAAACAACTTACAAAAGCGAAGATCAGCAACTAGGGACTCAGTCATAGTTATTAAAAGTCTGGTTGAAGATAACGATCTTCAATTGTTGGTGGAATGATAAAAGGGAGGGAGCTAACTTAACCTCCCAAGGGAGAGCATCCCATACCCTCAGAGCAGCCACAGAGAAAGTTATCCATTGTGCCCCAATCAAACATGCTTGCCATGTCAACAGGACTGAGAGAAGTGCCTTCTCTGAAGATCTTAACAGCCAGCTCATATGGAGAGATACCGTCCTTCAGATAGCCTGGATCCAAATCACATAGGGCCTTATAAGTAATAACTAGCACTTTGAATTGGCTGCAGAAAGAGACTGGTACCGATTGGAGTTGCAGTATGATCCCTGTAACTGGCCCCAGTCAGCAGTCTTACGCAGTGGTCTTGCTACATCACAAACAAAGCTATGCTAGTCATAGAAACAGATGAGTTTTTTTTGCTAGTGACTGCTAGAATGAGTGGGTGCGACAACCTTTGGATCCAAGCCAACTCAAATTTTATGTATTGTTTATGCATTGTGTCAACTTAATCAGGACTCCTAGTTCCCAGCTGCTTCTTTACTGTCATTGCCAACACAGGCTTGATCTACAACAGTACAGTGTGATTCTCATGTAAGGCAATAATGAAGTTTGCCTTATTTGACATTTCACCTCTCTTAAAGGTAAAGGTAAAGGTTCCCCTTGACATTTAGTCCAGTCGTGTCCAACTCTAGGGTGCAGTGCTCATCTCCATTTCCAATCTGTAGAGCCAGTGTTTGTCCATAGACAGTTTCCATGGTCAGGTGGCCAGCACGACTTTTTTTTTTTTAAAAAAAAAATATTTCTAAAGAGTGAAGACAATCCATCATATTACAAATAATACAAAGCTATTTCCCACAATTCTCCAAATCACATTTATACCATTCCCTGTCACCTTTTAAAGGTGGGCAGCGCAACTTGACATGGAACACCGTTGTCTTCCCACCGTGGTGGTACCTATTTATTTATATGCATTTGCATGCTTTCGAACTGCTAGGTTGGCGGGAGCTGGGATAAGCGACAGGAGGTCACTCCATTGCATGGATTCGATCTTACGACTGCTGGTCTTCTGACCTTGCAGCACAGAGGTTTCTGCAGTTTAATCTGCAGTGCCACTATGTCCCTCTCTTGTTCTTTGTCTGATTCTCTCAGTATTGCTACAGTCGTTTCTTGGAAGAGTGTTATAGTGAGCCAGTGTGGCATACTGAATAGAGTGTCAGACTAGGTGACCTAGGTTCAAATGTGCACTTGACCATGGAAGCTCATTGAGGGGTGGCAGTGGTAAATCATTCCTTGAAGATCAAATCATTTCCAACTTATAGGAATCCTTTCCAGGGTTTTCTAAGCAGAGAGTATTCAGAAGTGGTTAACCATTCCCTTCTTCTGAGGGCACCCTAGGACTTATAGCTTGTCCTAAGTTATACAGGATGGTTGTTTTCCTGAGAAGCACAGTAGGGAGTCAAACTCCCAACCTTACCTAACTCACTTGTTACAAAATCTTTCTCAGATACATGCAATTTAGTTCTTTCTTTGCCAAAGAATACCTTGTGGGCTTTGCTTAAACCTTTGGGAGTGAAGATAAATAGCTTGAACCTGAGCATCTGATTAGCTGTGACTTTTTTCAGTGTTTGTGAAGGTGCACCCCTCCACCTTCTTCAGTTATTGTTTGTTGTTCCACAAGACTCATGGGCCAATGAATAATGTCATCTATTCCCTTGCCCATCTCTCTAATGCACAACTCTGTGTTTAGCACATTGATGGCATCTCAGATTTAAAAATGGGAGGAATAAGAGAAGCTATTAAGCAGCAGCAGTGCCAAACCCATGTTCTGCTGCTGCCAATGGTCAGCTGAGAAGAAGCGGTTTCTTCATGAAAGTAGAAATAAGGAAGTAATAACTTTGTTCGCAGAATTCACCAAGTCCAGACCTGAGATTTGGAGTCAGTGCCACCACACTCCGTACATGTTTACAGCCAAATCAAGAACTCATTCAAACAGATATATGATCGAACATATAGGTGAATGAGCCACAAGCAGTATGTTACTAGAGAACTTGTTGAACAAGAGCCATGACAATTGCTTTGTGTTTGGAAGAGAAGTTATTAAGTGATAAAAAGCAATCAATGTTCAGAACTTTTCCCTTGTTTGGTATCTACTATGTGGATGGTAGTGAGCACAAGAGGGCATTCTGTAGACCAGTGGTCCCCAACCTCAGGTCTCCAGATGTTCTTGGACTACAACTCCCAGAGGCCTTCACCACCACCTCTACTGGCCAGGATTTCTGGGAGTTGAAGTCCAAGAACATCTGGAGGCCCAAGGTTGGGGACCACTGCTGTAGACCATCTTGACGGCCAACACTGGTGTCATCAACATTGTCAGCCTTTGCTGTATAATGTTTGGCATCCTTTTTCTTGCTAGGAATGTGGGCATGATATTTCAAGGCAATATAGGACCTCCTTCTGGTGTTTTCAACCATGGACATAGAAACAATATTCCATATTCATACACCAGAAGTGTTTTTTCTTTAAAGACTGAAAATGTATACTGACAAGAGTAATCCAAACAATGACTGTAAGTATTATCTAAAAGCTGACATCAGCATCAGATGCTTTACAATTTAACATTTTCCCATTGAGATGTATATTGAAAGCAATTACTTATTGGTTAATGGGTTCACACTCAGTTTTGCTTGCCATTTTGACAACTTTTGTGATAGAAATGAAATACTGACATGAATACTTTTACTAACAGTTAAACAAAAAATGAGATTTGATAAAGAAAATATTTAATATTTTATTTTCCCCTCTTCATTTATAATGATCTTGAACTGTAGACTGTAGGTATTGAATTGTATTTCACATAGTAAGTATATTTGGATGGTGCACTTTATTAGCTACAGAAACCCACACAATGTGCACATTAGGCTTTCTAATGGCATTTGATTTTCCATTATATTAGTTATTCTCCATGACCAGAATCCTAATAGTTATGCCGGAGTGAAGTGGTGTAAATTGTCACTAGTTAATGAGTTGCTGCTTGTTTTCCTCTTTCAGCACCAACAAACATGACTAATATACAATGAAGGTTACAAGCAGTGACTTGTTAACACTGCACGTCACACCACTGTACTTGTGTCAGAACAACTAACTAATTGGATTCTGGCCAGTATATCCCATATGTAAAGTATTTTGAAAATGCAAATGTATAGACTGATAATGACTGCAGTCTAGAGCAGGGCCATTTCAATCAATGGAACTCATGGAGAAGTTGACTCACCAAATCTCCACTGATTCAATAAGCCTACTCTTGTGCAACTTAATTATGGTAAGCAACAAAATTTCAATCAATATATCATCTGGAAGATCATCACCAAAAAGTATGTTTTCTAATATAGGTATCTATGTGTGAAAAATTCTTTCCAAATTACTCATTCAGCATGACTTAGATTGTTGAGAGTTTATTAACTCTTGCAAGATTTCTCTCCTTCAGCATGAAAACACTGCAAAATTCATTATCAGAAATGCATAAATTATTGTATTTCAGAAATGAGTGTGAAGGAAACTGACAAACATGCACAGATGGACTGCTTTGCACACTTACTTGGAAGTAGGTTCCATGAGAACCTGTAGACCTATGTCTGAGTGAAGAGACAGCAAGCTGGACTGCATGTAGATTGCTGATAATTCCCCAGTATCCTTGTGCAATGCAATCCTTGTCGTGTCTACTCAAAAGTAAGCCAACTGGGCCTCAGTTGGGCTTACCCTAGGTCAGTGTGAATAGGAATGTTAGTTAAAGCCAAAAACCCAGTTTAAATTGTTTATAATACTGTTTGGATGAAAGAGTTTAAGATAATAAAATGCAAAAGTGTGTGCTTTTTCCTTCACACCTTGGGATGAGATATAAATTGTACTTTGTTAAAAATAAAACAGTGAAGTGCTTAAATATTCTTATTATACAATAGATACAATGAAAACTATTCTACAGCAGATATTATGGGTGATGCCAGTTTAAAGAAATCCTTATTTTTACTGTAATGCCTCAAAAGCCAATTGTTATATATGCTAGCACTGAAAATTCAGGAAATCCATCCGTCCCATAATATTTTTCTGCTCCCTTCTGGATTGGTTAGGGCTGATCTCAGCAGTGTCAGTAATTATTATTCTGATGACTTGCCCCTGAAAGGCACTCGCTTGTACCTGTGGGGACAGCAAATCCATTTGCCTGGCGCCAGGGAGTCGGAGGCTCAGGCTGGCGCCAGAGAAGAGAAGGGAAAGATGATTAATATGTCTTATAGATTCACTGCCTCTTCACTTGTCCTAGACCTGCCAGTAATTCCACTCCCCTGTGGTTCCACCTTGATCACAGATAATGGAGGCAGATTGAAAGTTTGAAGACAGAAGCCTCTCCTTTTTTCCTGAACTGACATTACTCACCCAGGGTAAATGAGCTGTACAGCCACCTGCACCTGCCTATGGGAAGGCATCTTAGCACACTTCACAGTAATGCTACGATGAAGCAACGAACTGCCATCTTATTATACAGTGTGGGTTTTTCCCCTCTTCTTTAACTCAATACAGTAAGCTGCCATTAGCAAGCCCAGGAAATTGCATCAGATAAAAATGATCTAAAAAGGTTTTAGAAATTATTAATCTTTCTCATTTACAAGATATTATTTTCTTTTCCCTTTCTCCAATATTCAGATTCCTCAAGGTTATTTCTGAACCAGCAATGTATTTATTACATATTTAAAGCGACAAATAGTGAATATAAATAAAACAATAACCATATGAAGAAAAGGCTATTTTTAAGCACATTTGTAAATCTTTCCGTATTAAGATTAGATTTTTTTCTCTTTGGCGTGCGGCTTACTAAGTTGGGTGTCCTAGAGTGTCCCCAGAAGAAGGGAATGGGAACTCACTCCTGAGTACTAAATACCTAGAAAACGCTGAAAAGGGTTGCCATAGGAATTGAAATGACACATAGTTATTATTTTAAACTAGACTTCATACTCAGGAGATTTAACAGAATAAATCTTTGGACTTTTTGTATTAAAAATGGACAGGAATGTCAAATACAGTATGTACATTAAGAAACAGGACTAAGAAACGTAGTTGGCTGGTCTGAAGGCACCCGCTGGAGTCTCAGGGAATAGCTGAGCTTTCTTCATTTCTGATTGTGGGGAGACAGCTCTTAAGATAAGAGGCACTAGAGGAAGAAGAAGTTTGGTTGTTGCCCGTAAAGTGATTGTAAAGCTTTGGGAAATTATTCCCACCCACTTCAAGCTAGCACTAGAATTCAATGGATCTGCAGGAATCTGTCTTTATACTGGACATGTAATGCTGTGACACCAGAAAGCAGGGCGGAGATGGGGAGAGAGTTGGTGGATGCACATACCAGGGCGGTGCCATTTGAAGCAATTTATGAGCCTTTCTGTTGCAGATGCCCTGGCACTAGTGGCACAGGACCACAAAAACCCCTCCATTGGCTGGTGGAGAGCCTTCCATGAGCCCCAGAGGCAGTGTAGGGCATGGAGAATTCCACACATGTGGATAAGGTTGCAAAAGGTCTGAGCCCCAGTGGAAATAATGGCAACTGTTGCAGCCGCTGGAAACATTTTTCCTCTTGCCCAGGTGCACAAAGAAGCACCCACCATTTTGCAATGGTTTATTACTTGGTTGTTGTGGGTTTTTCGGGCTCTTTGGCTGTGTTCTGAAGGTTGTTCTTCCTAATGTTTCACCAGTCTCTGCGGCCGGCATCTTCAGAGGACAGCACTCTGTGCTCTGGTGTAGTTGGCTTGGGAGTGGAGTATTTATGGCTGTGAGATGGGCTTTTGTCTTTTTCTGTAGATGGGTGATTAGTGTGTCTTGCTGTGAGTGTACTGTTGTGATAAGAAGGAGAGATTATCTGTCACTGTGGTTGATGGGTGTCATTAGCTGGTCTTTTGTGTGTGGTGATCCCCGTTCCTTGTGGCTGGGTAGAGTTCGTTGATCTTTTGCACACTGTATTTTTGAGAGCTGGGAGCCAAGTTTTGTTAAGTTTCATACTTCCCACATTTTGTTGAAGTTCTGCTGGTGCTTGTGAATTTCAATGGCTTCCCTGTGCAGTCTGACGTAATGAATGCTGGTGTTGTCCAGTATTTCGGTATTTTGAAATAGAATTTCATATCCAGTTTGTTTAGGGCATGTTTATTACTTGGTTTTTACCCATGTTTTCCTAATGCTTATCTCCAGTGTTAGCCATCAAAGAAGCAGCATGGGGCCTTTCTCACCCTTTCTTTCTTCACTTTTAGGATGTCACAATTGCCTACATCAAGATACTCCAATAGCTCACTCTCTGAGCTTAGGTTCTGGCCCTAAATCATAGGGATTGAGATGCTGCTGACCTCATAATCCTATTAAAAAGCACTATATACGTTGTTTATTTGCAATTTTTTGGAGATTAGGCATCCTTCAGTCTTGAGAGACCATGGTAATGTGCTCTGAATAGAGGACTTGGAACAGCATCTAGTGTGCTGAGAAGGCCAATTCAAGAGTGACAATCCCTTCCACACTGAAGACAAATCCAATATGTCCCCTGTACAGCTCCCTGATTTTGCTGCTTTCATGACTGCCTCTTTGCCTTGGCCTTCTGGACAAGGGTCTCTTCAAAATGGGAAAGACCATGATGCTCCACCTGCCTCCAGGCTGAATGCTCAGATGTCAAGGTTTTCCATCTGTTGAGGTCCATTCCTAAGGGATTCAGATCCTGCTTGCAGATATCCTTGTATCGCAGCTGTGGCCTCCTTGTGGGGCACTTTCCCTGCACTAATTCTCCATACAGGAGATATTTTCGAATCCGACCATCAACCATTCTCACTACATGCCAGAGGCAATGTAGACGTCACTGTTTTAGTAATGTATACGTGCTAAAAATTCCAGCTCATTCTATGACTATTTGGAACTTTGTCCTGCCAGGTGATACCAAAAATGTGTCAGAGACAATGCATATGGAACGTGTTCAGCTTCCTCTCCTGCTGTGCATGAAGGGTCACTGCAGTACAGGAGTGTGCTCAGGACACAGGCTCTATAGGCCTCTATCTTGGCATATGCCATCAGCTTCTTATTAAGCCATACTCTTGTTGTGAGTCTAGAGAACATGGTAGCTGCTTTGCCAATGTGTTTATCCAGCTCGACATCTAGGCAGAGAGTGTCAGAGATCGTTGAGCCAAGGTACACAAAGTCATGAACAACCTCCAATTCTTGTGTGGAGATGGGAATAGAGGGAGGTGAGTCCATGCCCTGGCCCATGACTTATGTTTTCTTCAGGCTGATTGTTAATCCAGAGTCTTGGCAGGCCTTGCTAAAATGATTCATGAGTTCTTGGAGGTCTTCAGCAGAGTGGGCAACAATGGCTGCATCATTGACGAAGAGGAAGTCCCGCGTGCATTTCAGCTGAACTTTGGTCTTTGCTCTCAATCTAGAGAGATTAAAGAGCTTTCCATCTGATCTAGTCCAGAGATAGACACCTTCGGTTGCAGTTCCAAAGGCATGCTTCAGCATGACAGCAAAAAAGATCCCAAACAGGGTCGGCACGAGGACGCAGCCCTGTTACACTCTGCTTTGGATATCAAAGGGATCTGATGTTTAGCCATCAAAAACTACAGTGCCCTTCATTCCCTTATGAAAGGACCTGATGATGCTAAGGAGTTGAGGAGGACATCCAATCTTAGGAAGTATTTTAAAAAGGCCATCCCTGCTAACCAAGTCAAATGTTTTTGTAAGGTCTATGAAGGCCACTAAGAGTGGCTGTTGTTGTTCCCTGCATTTCTCCTGCAACTGTCTGAGGGAGAATACCATGTCAGTGGTGGATCTATTAGCTCAAAATCCACTCTGTGATTCTGGATAGACTCTGTCTGCAAGCACCTGGAGTCTCTTCAGCACAACACAGGCAAACAGCTTCCCTACAAATCTGAGAAGAGAGATGCCATGGTAGTTATTGCAGTCGCCCATGTCTCCTTTGTTCTTATACAAGGTGACAATGTTTGCGTCCTTCATGTCCTGTGGTACTCCACCTTCTCTCAAGCAAAAACAAAAGACTTCATACAGCTCGGTGGTGATGATCTCTTTACAGCACTTCAGCAGGGATGTTATCCTTCCCAGGTGCCTTGTTGGAGGTGAGGGAATCCAAGGTCACTTTTATTTCTGCTAAATTTGTTTCGCTGTCCAACTCTTCCAAGACAGGAAGGCACTCAGTGTTATTTAATGCCTCTTCGGTTACTACATTCTCTCTGGACTATAGCTCAGAGTAGTGCTGCACCCAGCGTTCCATTTGTTGTGCTCGGTCCTGGATGATCACCCCTGTAGCAGATTTCAAAGGAGCAGATTTCTTCTGTATTGGACATAAAGCGTGCTTGATACCATAATACATTCCCTTGATGTTACTTGTGCCCGCTGCTATTTGTATCTGAGAGCAGAGTTGAAGTCAGTAATCGTTGGAACATCTCCTGGCAGTCTGTTGGACTTGGCTACGAGCAGCTCGAAGAGCTTGCAAGTTGTACTCACTAGGACAGGCTTTGTATGCTGCTAGAGCTCTCCTCTTATCCTCGATGGCTGGCATCAACACCTCCGAATGGGCTCCGAACCAGTCTGCCGTCTTTTTGGTCTTCTTGCCAAATGTGGACAAGGCAGTGTTATAGACAGCATTCTTAAAATGTTCCCAACGTTCAGGTGCATTTGCATCAACCGGGCCTAGAAGGGTTTCCTAAGTGTTTGGGCAAATTCCTCCACTGTTTTTTTATTGCGAGTATTGCTGATGTCAATACGTGGTCTTCCTTCCTTTTTTTGTGTGATACAATCTGTTTGTTCACAATTTTACTCTACTACACACCAGGGAGTGATAAGTATCGCAATCAGCACCCTGATAACTGTGTATGATCGTAATCCTAGGAAGGCTAGAGCGTCTAGTGAGGATCAAATCGAGCTGATGCCAATGCTTCGATCTTGGATGTCTCCAGGAAACTCTGTGTTGAAGCTTCATATTAAAGATCATATGGCTGACACAAAGACCATAGTAACAGCAAAATTCCAGAAAGCATTTTCGTTCATCTTCACAATGCCAAAACGGCCTAGACAAGTGGGTCAAGAATTGTGATCAGCACCAACTCTAGTGTTAAAGTCTCCGAAACTGAACAGCAGCTCTCTCTCAGGTATTTTTTGATAGTAGCTGCCAGATCATCATAGAATTTGTCTTTGACTTCTGTTGTAAATGACAGTGTTGGTGCACATGCACTAATGAGGGTGACCGGTCCCGCTGATGAGTGGAGCTGCAGAGACCGGATTCTTTCACTCCCCACAGTAGGTGGAAGAATGGATCTCAGCAAAGTATTTCTGACCGCAAAGCCAACAGCACATTTCCTGGTCTCATTCTATGGTTTTCCCTGCCAGAAGAATGAGAATTTTGTTTCTTTGACAGATGCCATGTCTGGCAATCTTGTTTCTAGCAGGGCAACTCTGTCCATCTGCAGCCTACTCAGTTCCGTGTCAATGACAGCTGTCTTGCACATGTCGTCTATTTCCTGCAGGTCATCAGAAAAGCCAGGGGTCATTGTCCGAACATTCCAGGTGCCCAACTTTAGGGCAGAAGTTTTCTTACGATGGTTGCATTGTTCAGGGTTATCAATCTGCTTGTCAGCTTTCACCCTAAACCCCACACACCCCTTGAGGTTAACAGGCCATGGCGAGATAGCACCTTACTGGCTGGAGGCTGCCCAGACTAAGGACGGTAGCTACCTAGTGAGGTGCAATGCCCTCTCTCACCATCAGAAGTAGCCCCTGGTGTCATGCTCTACGCCAGTTGAGCAAAGACTTATAATTGGTTACTGCTACTTCCGTGCTATTTCGACGCTGTATGCGAAGCTGGAGTGTCCTTTCCAGAGCCTGAAGCCTGGGTAAAATAATATGGAGGATAGGCTGTTACCCAAGCAGCAAATCCCCCCTCTTCACATCACTGAAATAGTCCAATGGAAAGGCAAGAACCAATACAACTGGTTCCAACGATGTTGCAGGAGTTGCCAGAAAGGCACAAACTGCCTCCAGGACTCTAGCTCCGGATTTTGACTCGAGGTTAACTCCTGAAGCCTTTTCCATAAGTGGATATAGCCACAAGGCAGTGGAGGTTTGAAATCGGCTTTTTCCTTCTCCTAGATGGGCTGCCTTCCAAGGCTGCTGAGCCCCATCTACCCAGGCTACTTATTTGCAATAGTTTCCAAGGAAACCTGTACGTTTGTAAATCCAACAGTAGACATGAAATAGTGATACTATGACATACATTATGATTACTCTGGACTGATCAATGAAATGAAACACCCTGTTGGAAAATATGTTTAGCAAGAGCACAAGATTTTTCCTAATCCTGTGCCATGTTATTAGTCTATTTAGTTCATTGTTGTTTTTACTGAATAGTAGTGAATCTCCAGAGTCTCTGATGAAGCTGTTTTTCTCCCAGTCCCAGCTGGAGATGGAGCAGGAGATGAAATGACTGATTCACAACTCAAGTTCTTGCTCCTTACTAGTATACAGCTATCAAAAGGTGGACTCAGACAACCATACCTGTATAGCATGATATATTAGTGCATGTCAGGACTACTCAGAGGTGGATGTAAGACATCTTTCTAAAATTAGTCAGAGGGTACTGCAGTGGTTCAAAAACTTCCAGAACCTGTCCATCAGTTTCTTTCAGTGTTGCTTTTTCTCTCTGCCGTTTCTTCTATAAACAAACAATTTTGTGAACATATTTCTACCCTCTGGCAATGCTTCCTTCGCTCCCACCATCTATAGACCTACTCCCTCATTTGCATCACCACCCCAAAGGAAAAAAATGTTGCTCAATTTTTGAATGAAAAATGTAGTAGGATTAAAAATAAGAGCTGTAGATTGCTGAATTTTGAATATAATATAGCAGTCTTCTTGCAAAATTGAACATTGAACTTTCAAAGCTAAGTCTCTCATTTGCAGCATCACCTTTCTAAATGAATACATTGCACTTTACCTTGTTTACTAAATAGGGTCTTCATGAATACATTAATTTGTTTCTATTTCACTAGACAATTGTATAAATTATGCTAAACAGAGCAGAAGATTTCACATGCAGAACCTCTGTGTTGTATCACTTGGGTAAATGGAGATGAGCACAGGAGACAAAGACTGGATTCCAAAAAGCTAATTAGCATCTGAAAAAAAAAAACAGTAACTGCCCCCATAGTTCCCATCCTATTCTCTTTGGGATGGCAGGTCTTTGAGAGCTGTGACTGTCTCTCCACTTTCTTTAAAGACCACTTTGCCCAATTCCATGCAAATCTTTGTGGTGGCATAATGTTAGGTCTTGTCAGGGTGTTGAATTTTAGGTTATATGGATTCAAAATTATATATCCCCCATTTTCAATGCTACAACACCCCAGACCTGTTTCCTCCATCCCCAAGTGGTAATGATGACTCAAAGATGAACTGTTGTCTTCTAGTGTTGAAAATGAATATAGTTGAAAGAAAGGCCAGGTTACTTGCACTCTCTGGTTCAAAGCTCAAGAAAGAATAAAATCTCCAGGAGTGCTAGTGTATCAAGATGTTCTTTCTTCAAGTCATGACTAGAGACGGGCACAAACTGCTGGTTCGGTGGTCCACCCTATTTCATTTTTTTAGCCAAACAAGTATTTGGTGCTTCTGTGCCCTGCCCCCTCTGAGTGCTACCTCTGAGCGAGCACCTGCTGGAGGTGGCAGGGCTGGGAAGCGCGAAACACCTGTTCGTCCAAAACCCAATTGGTACAAACTGCTGAACTGCTAGTTCACGCCCATCTCTAGTCATGACCTCCTGAGTATTTGGGAAGTACCTCAATTTTGTGATCTTTCTTGACCTCTCTCCTCTCCATAGGCAGAAACTGAAGGTCGTAAGAGGTGTCACATGTGTTCTCAAAACAGTAAATGTGTGTAAAAACCATTTTTATGGTATCTGAATTGTGTCTTCACTCTGACTCTCTTCCCTTTTTTTTTTTTTTAAAAAAAAGCAGAATAACTGAAATTGTAAGAGACACAACTTTCCCACTCTTTTTGCCCATGTGTTTTAAAGAAGGGGAACATATGGCCTGTTTTCCCTGCGCATTAGGAGATGAATATTAATACTGAAAATGTAAGCTGTTACAAGTCATACCCTTTCATAATATAAAGCTTTTAATTTTAAATTCCTTGCTGGTACAGCGTGTGTGCATGTCAAATTTGGCTGCATTATTCTAGAGTGGTGACATTTATAAGAAGGGAATCAATTAAATTCTTTATAATGAATATCATGTAACAGTGAAACATATATATTTCTCTCCTTTTACTTTCCACTGGGAGACCACAGCAACATTTTGGCTAGCAGAAGTAAACAGTTTTGTGTTGGCATGCAGCAAATTAGACTGAGTAATTAAAATCAATACTAAAATACTAGCTAGGAAGAAAGGTCACGCAGCACAACAGAAAACTGTTGGATAGCATATTACTGAAAAATTAAAAAAATTAACTGCTGATTTTTCTTTACACGTCTAAGACCATTTTCAAAAGTCTCAAGGAGATGGGAGGATGGCAGTTACTTGTTTTTCAAGGTATTCTGTCAATGTGTTTGCTAAAGGAAGAGTACCAGGATCTGAATTTGGAAGATGAAGCCAACTCAGATTTTTAAAATGCCCTCAATCTGTTTCAGTTCAGGTTCAGGCTGCATTACAGCACTGGTTACCCTGCAATATGACCTTTTGAGGGAGGCCAATAAAGGCAAAACATCTTTGTTGGTCCTCCTCGACCTATCAGCCATCTTTGATACTGTTGACCATGGTATCCTTCTGGGGAGGCTCTCTGGGTTGGATATTGAAGGTCAGGCCTTGGCCTTGCTCTGTTCCTTCCTAGAGGACCATCCCCAATGAGTTCAGCTCATTGTGAAGTCCCACAGGGGTCAATCTCCCCAATGTTATTTAATATCTATATGAAGCCACTGGGAGAGGTCATCTGGAGTTTTGGAGCTTCATGTCACTAATATGCAGATGACACCCAGCTCTATCTCTCCTTCCACCCTTCTGCAGAGGATGCCGTCCCATCCGTTGAGTGCTGCCTGGATGCTGTGCTGGGAGGGATGAGGGATAATAGAACTGAGGCTAAACCCTGACAAGACGGACATTTTGCGAGAGGGCCCCCTAGTGATTGTGGTCCTGGTGCCTCCCTCTCTTTTTGGGGGGCTACTTTTTCCATGAAGGAGGAGTTGTGCAGCTTGGGCAGACTCTTGGAGCCGACGCTGTCAATGGAATCCCAGATAGCATCTGTGGTCCACTCTGTGCATTTCCATCTAAATTGGATTGTCCAGTTGGGTCCCTACCTTGATACCAGGTCCCTCACCACGCTAGTTCATGCATTGGTAGTCTTGAGATTAGACTACTACAAAGCTCTCTATGTGGGGCTGCCCTTGGGGCTGTTACTGAAACTCCAACAGGTACAGAACTCAGCGGCCAGATTGTTGAGTAGGGTCAGGAAATACTAAGACATTCCCACACCTTGGCCACCTTGCACTGATTACCTGCGCTTCCATACCAGCTTCAAGGTGATGGTATTAACCTATAAGGCCCTAAACAGTTTAGGACTCGACATTTGGCAGAGTGCTTCCTTCAGATTTGATCTGCCCATTCTGTAAGAACATCACGGGCAGGGTGGTTGGGAGTTCTGACCCTGAGAGAGGCCCGAAAAGCAACTACAAAAACCCGGGCCTTCTCAGCAGTCACCCCGCAACTATTGAACACTCTCCCACATGAAATCCAACTGGCCCCCTCATTGGGAGCCTTCAAAAAACTTTAAAACATAGCTATTCAGACAGGCTTTCTCGGATCTTAAAACAGCATGATACAATAATGCCTCAATAATTTTACATCCAACCTACTGTCACGTTTCCATTTTAATTTAATTTTATTATATTTTTACTGTGTATTTTTACTGTTATTCATTTTGTATCTTTAACATTTTATTTGGTCTGTTGTTTATATCCTTGTCACTATGTTACTATTATTGTTTACCTTGTTGTAAACTGCCTAGACTGACCTTAGCTGCCAGATGGGCGGTATAAAAACTAGCTAAATAAATAAATACATTCTTTACTTTGCAAGATCAGACATCTATTTTGGCATGTTGGAAGGATAGTACCAAAACAATTTCCTAAAAAATTATGCATTTTGAGTACTGCTGTTTTGTCCAAGTTACCATTTCTTGATTTTTGCTATTTTACTTGATTGAAATGTAATCCACTTAGATTCCAGACTGTTTTTCAGAGAGGTGATGGTGAATAATTACACAGATACAATGATGTCTGCAAAGAGCAGTTGCAAATTGTACTTAATTCGTAATGTTTTATCATGGCAAAATTGTCATCAGTTATCAACTTCTTGATACTTAAATATGTAAGCTAAATCCAGCAATTGCAAAAGTAGGTTACTATTTCTCCAGTTCAGTATACTTGTCAGCTAATCAGCATATTTCAGGTACAGTACATTGAAGTGGTACTATATGGGCAATAGCTATCTGCTTGAGCATGACAGTAAGCCTTGGTTATCAGGGCGGGAATAACTCTAAAATCTCCCTTTAACATTCCTGTATTGAGCAGGGGGTTGAACTTGATGGCCTCTTCCAACTCAATTATTCATGATTACATCATGGTCAAGCCATGAGGAGATTAGATGTTTTACTTTCATTTTAGATTTGCTGCAATTGTCTGTATTGTCTGAAATTGAATCCTAATCTATGTTTATCTTAATTGAAATAGGCTCACTTCAAAACCTATAGTCTGAAATTGGCATATTTAAAAAAAAACAGTTAAGGTTAACTACAGATAACTGATCAACACAATTAAGATTAACTACCATTCAAATCAGCTATTGTGGAGAGGACACCTAACTTCACTGTGCACCCACTGTTCACCCTCTGGAAGCAGCTGTTTGCAAGTCAGCTCTTCTTTACTTTTTTTTTTATGGCAACACCCTCTCTTTTTCAAAAATTAGGGGAAAAAACCAATTCAACGAAAGAAAATTAAAACAAAAAGAAAAGGCCCTGTGCTTATTCAGTAGGTGTATTTTCAGCTTCAGGGTGTTTTTTTTTTTAAATGGAAAAGATCTATTTTAAATTTATTTATTTATTTATTTATTCGATTTTTATCCCGCCCCTCTAGACAACGTCTACTCGGGGCGGCTTACATAAGTTAAAACACATTGAAACAGCATGCAGTATAACATATATAATACAAGATGGCAAAAGTCAAGGAACAAGAGGGGAAAAAAGAAAAAGAAAAAATGACTTAGTTGACTGGGGGGGAAGGCCTGTTTGAACAACCAGGCTTTTAGTTGAGTTTTGAACACACCCAGTGAGGGTGCCAGCCGAATTTCAGTGGGGAGTGTGTTCCACAGCCGAGGGGCGACCGCCGAGAAGGCCCGGTTTCTTGTTTTCTCCTTCCGGGCCTCCCTCGGCATCAGTCCCCTCAGCCGCCCCGCTGGCTTTGTCGGATGATTCGGGTAGACCTGGACGGGACGAGGCGATCTGGCAAATATTGAGGTCCCAAAATTTCCTAGAGATATAAGCTGGGAGGATACCTCAGTGAGTTAAGTGTCTGGCTGCGGAGCCAGAGGCTAAGCGTTCAATTCCCCAATGTGCATCCCAGAAGAGTCAGCTTTTGTGGCCTTAGGCAAGCTGCAGAATCCCAGGATGCTCCTGGAAGAAGGGAATGGTAAACCACTCCTGAGAATTCTCTATCTAGGAAACCCTGAAAAGGGTTGCCATAAGTCAGAACCGACTTGATGGCGCATGATTATTGTTATTATTGCTTCCTCAATAGGGAAGTTCCTAAAATTATGCCAGTAGAGCATAAGCTGTGGCAGGTTCTGCCAAGCTAGTGAAGCTTCAAATATAGCCCTGTTGGTGGGTGGTGTGTCTTCTGTGTGATAACCAGGCCACTGTAGTACAGAGTGGCTCAGCGCCAAGAGGTTGCCTTTTGATCCTGATCTGCTATGCATTGCATCAGGACACTAGAATATGAGTTGAGAAGAAAATCTGCTTTCTTCCCAAACTTTGTTGCCAATTCCACTGCTTTCTGCTCTACATGGTTGCAGTTAATTAAAAGGAAAGATGTGGAAAGTACATTGAGGGGTGGCAGGGAGGAGGTCTTCAGTTCCAGAGACCCTTGGAATGGTTTGGGAAATGAACCAGTTGATTTTTTTAAGGGTATATGGAAACAAGCTAGTTCATTTCAGAGTGTCTCAATGGTAATCAAAGTTATTTTATCAATACTTATTTTTCATTTTTTAAAAAAGCAAACCTCATCCATAGCTCTAAGTTGACTTTGTAGAACACAGAAATCTGTTTTAAAACCATTCTTATCTGGAACTGAAATGTGATGTGAAGTTACAAATAATGCTCATATAATAACTGAAATGCAAATACATGGAACAAGAGTGTTTGCCTTATCAGGCCAGAGGTAGATGTATAATAACTGAAATGCAAATACATGGAACAAGAGTGTTTGCCTTATCAGGCCAGAGGTAGATGTATATGTGTTTGTGATGTTACTCTGAAAGAAAATGGGATATAAAAGTGGTTGGGAAACATGCAGTCCTTTAACTGGACCGTGTCCCTGTTTATTGTTTCCATGCTCTATATTATTTGCACATTAGGACTTTTTCTGTAGAGTTTGTGAAAAATTTGACCAGATGGTGATCTCTGCTTGGGGGAAATATGCATTTGGAATTGGATAGGGAGAAGCCACTATTTTAATGCTTCAAATCATCCCAAAACGATACCCCCTGAAGAATTCCAGATATGTATTTGAGATGGCAAATACTAATTTCAAACTTTGCTAGTGGGAACGCTGTATGTGTGTGTGTGTGGGGGGGGAGCCATTTGGTAGAAATCAGGGAAACAGGCAAGTAAAATGGCTGTGTATTCCTTCTGTGCCATTTTTCTGAGTCCCATCCAGACATAACTCTTTTTAAAAGGAGCCACTGGCATAACGGCGTATACAGTACATATATATGTGTAACATTTCTGTTACATGTTGGTCTCTGCATTTTTTAAAATGTAGACGTCAAAGATGGAAACCCGAGTGAAAGCATTATAACATGGTTTAGTCATTACTGAAATTAAATCTCAGTTGTTTTTCAAGAAAATCTTGTCACAATATGAAACTGAAAGGAGAGTTGCATATACACAGCGCAGCCCATAACAGCAACAAATATGGAACTCTGAATGTTGTTGGAAGCTTTCATGTACTGAAATATTACAGCCCACAATTTAGACATTTTGTGTATTTAACTTGATAACTGCATGAATTATACATCAGGTGCTTTCTCAAACATTTTCTGTAAGTGTATTGACAAACGTCCTTCCATTCTTGATGAAATTCATAGCAGTGTTGCAACATTTTAAAGACAATTTAAGTTTTTATCCCATATGTTGCTTTTCCTTGATTGCATCTGCTTTTTTATTTAGTTAAACAAAAACAGCTCTCAATCTTTCCCACAATCCCACAGAACAATATTGAAATGTTCTCTGCATTATTCATATAATCTTTATATCTGTACGGCTTGGAAGTGGTTCAGAAGAATGCATATGGTTCATTTGAAAAATGAAACAACCATACTTATTTGTGGAAGGGATGTGGAAATCTGTAAAACCCAAGCTCAAGAATTTTTCTGACCTATGGCAGTGTCAAAATGCAAGATTAACTGGGTTGGCATGGAAATATGTGCAGATTTTTTGTGCACCTTTTAACAAAGGATGCATTGTGCATGTTTTCTGAAATGTACACTTTTTTCTATTGAAATTGCTCCCCCAAGCCCAGAAATGAAGACGCAAGACAACAACTCATTGGGTTTTAAATATGGGCCACACTTTATTAAAACCAATTTTTTAACCAGATAAACCAACCAGAATTGAGGGGGCCTGCGGTAGTGCGGGGAAATAACACCAAATAATTCCTTATATGTCAATGGGCGAGTCCCATGCCCCAGGTTCCAGCTGTCTAGCGACCGGAGGAACCTGGAAGGCCTAAATAAAACACCCCGGACCTCCAGCCATCATATTTGATGACTTTTGGTGCGAAAGTGTTCCAGCGCATCAGTTACCTTCGGCCCTGTAATCGCACGATCCGCAGAAACCGTCAGAACTGACGTGCTGTTTGCATTAAGATTATTACAAAAGGGAGACACCGTGACGACCAGTTATTCCCGCACTACCCGCCAGTGTGACCGAGTATAATACACCACCATCAAATGCCAACACAATAAGGCCCTTATCCAGTGTGGGATAGGCGAAAAATCCCCCCATCCAAAAGCCAATCAGGATAGAGGTCAAAAATTCCTATCCGGCCCCTAAAACAGGCGACCCCAAAAGCACACTAGAAAAAAGGGGTGGGCGGGTGGGTGCCAAAGCGAAAGAGAATTTTCCAGCAGCCGTCGTTTCCTTAAATAGCGCTCGTTCGCGCCAAAAACATCACGTGGCCCTTGTTGTTTGCATCTTGCTGGGCTGAGAGAGCAAAAAAGCTGCGGAGATCGAAGGCGTGCATGACGCCTCTCCTGCGCGCATTCATTTGCTCCCCCAAGCCCAGAAATGAAGACGCAAGACAACAACTCATTGGGTTTTAAATATGGGCCACACTTTATTAAAACCAATTTTTTAACCAGATAAACCAACCAGAATTGAGGGGGCCTGCGGTAGTGCGGGGAAATAACACCAAATAATTCCTTATATGTCAATGGGCGAGTCCCATGCCCCAGGTTCCAGCTGTCTAGCGACCGGAGGAACCTGGAAGGCCTAAATAAAACACCCCGGACCTCCAGCCATCATATTTGATGACTTTTGGTGCGAAAGTGTTCCAGCGCATCAGTTACCTTCGGCCCTGTAATCGCACGATCCGCAGAAACCGTCAGAACTGACGTGCTGTTTGCATTAAGATTATTACAAAAGGGAGACACCGTGACGACCAGTTATTCCCGCACTACCCGCCAAAACATGAGGACTAGCATCGGCTATGTCCCATGTACCCACCAGAAAGACCAAGTTCCACCAGCAGGCCCCCTCTCAAATCCTCCCCCAAAAAATGTCCAAACCTGCATCAGACAGGTGGACTCCATCCTTACGGAAATACTCCAAGTTGGATGTTTGAATTCTGTGATGACCAATCACAGACCCGAGGCCGCATTTGCTGATACCTCTACAAACTTCCTTATTGACCTGATGACGGGCCTTGTTTACCTTATCAATGTGTTGTGCTCCACGCTGATTTAAGCGTGGTATAATTTTTGACTAAATGATCTGCATGGCGGGATATAATGCATGTAGCTTGTTCAATATCAGTGCCTTTCCCGGCACTCTGGGCAAGTCATTGCCCCCCAAATGAACCACCAAGGTGTCTGGAGGTGTATTTCCAAAAGAGGTAATCCTTCCAAATTGTAACCATTGCATGTCACGCATGGGTGTGTGTGTGTGTGTGTGTGTGTGTGTGTGTGTGTGTGTGTGTGTGACAAGACATCAGTGCCTTTTCTGGCAATCTATACCAACCATTGCCAATCAAATGTACCACCAAAATGCCCAGAGGCCCATTTTCCAACGATGTCCTTCCTCCAAGCTGTAACCAATTCATGCCAGGCATGCCATTCCAAGACAAAATGCATGGGCACCAAGCCCCCAAATCATTCCCACATGGGGAAGATGCAGCACCATGTGCCGCCCAATGGACGAGACTATGCCTCCAATCATGAAGTATCATCGTCACTGCCGGGTCTCACCACCTGAAATGATATAAACAGCCTCTGCCATAGGTTAGGTAGTGGTCTGACATATTTGTGGTAACAACCAGCCGACCCACATCTTAACTGCTTAATTTGATCTGCATCACCTCTCATGGTAGCCACTGTTGAGGGATCCCTAAATCTCAGGTATTCTGCTCCCTCTCTCCTTTGGTAACTCCCTAATCCCCCTTCTCAGTTCTAAATCTAATAGGCATGGGTCCCCCTTCCCTGAACTGCACATTTTTTTTAAAGCTCGCTCGAGCCTTGTTACCAGCAACAGTCCTCACCCAACCTTGCCCGGCTAATCAAGGAATAATATTGGACCATAAGATCCGCCTTGTAGGATACCTGGCATTCAACGACTTAAGGTCATGCAGAATGTCCAGATTCAAAACCTTACTTGAAATTTTAGACAACTCCTTGCCTCGAGGGTGAGCAACAAGCACATCTGGTGGTAACTGGCAAAATGCCATCATCACCCCAAGCTGAATCCACTGCCTACCTTTCGGCCCTTTCCAGGTTATATGTGCCTGGGCTTAAGCCAAAATGTTCCCCCATGGGGAAGCAGCAGCATAATGCTCTGCCTATGAAAATAACTATGACCAATGATCATTAGTTGCCATGCCTTCCGCACCCAAGGGGACCTGTAAAGACAGAAGCCATGCCCCTACCTACACATTAGGTAAGGTCCTAGTGTACTTTATATAACTTACAGGTGATCACCAGCCTAACAGTTCTACTCCTCTGGGCCACTGCAGTGGATCCTACAACTATCCTGCATAAACAAGTATCCAACTGTAGGTCTGAAGTTCCTACCCCAGTTAAGACTAAGTTAGTCAGTTTCAAAACTGATACTTAGCCAGGGACTTATCAATGTGTTGAAGGGAATATTCTACCTTTCACCCTTGCCTAGCAGCACATGCGTTTGAAGCATGGATTTGGTGTATGCCAGCAATGCTGCATAGCCCCCAAACTTATTTGATTCATTTGAGCACCCACTACTCCCACGTGCATTCCAAACAAACAGGAGCGATGAGGACTCAAACATCCCCTGCACCGCCCCTTCTCATTAGACCATTCTCCCAGCGTTCTCCCAATCCTGAAATCTTCGAGAAAATCCTCCTGCCCATTTGCTTTGCATAGAAGGCCCTGCCATAACCTACCTTGAATAACACCCGGATCCATCCCCTTCCTTGAGGAGAAACTCCTGCAGTTCCTTGGCTTCCGCTCCTAGCTCCCTGAGCAGTTACATCTGTTTGCATCATAGTGCATCCATCATTTGTTGCCAATGCCCAGCACATAGCTGGCCTGCACCAATATTAATTGCCAAGCCCGCAATGTAAAGGCCCTAACCAATCTCATCACCCACTCAGATTGAGACATAGGGTTGCTCCCAATATAACCGTCAAGGTGTCGCACCCGAGATAAATGACTGGATTTAACCATTCGCCAGCTCAAAGCCAAGGAGTCGCCAATAATTGGACAATGCCACAAGGTTAGAACTCCCGTGTTGCAATCCTGCTGCCATGCATCATGCCAGATGCCCGAGCACCATCCACTTCTAACTATTTTGTAAATCTTTGAGTGATGCTGTCTTCTAAGCATAAAACCCCCTATTTTAGATCTAAGGTCCCCCGTTATACTACAGTAACCTTGACATTTGTTGTACTGTGTCAAGTTCTATCCCGATACAAGTTAGATATGCAACTGGCACTCTTTTGCTTATTTGTTTGTCTAGGAGTAGCCCCAGACTGCCTCCCAGCATTTGAATACATATTAACCTAGAACTACAGCTACCCTAATCCTTATTGATGGAAAATAATTCATCAGGCAATGGGCCAAGGAATTACTATACACCCTTTGCCTAATTTTCCTTTCAACTTTAACTGGCCGGGTCCCTTTTTTCAGGGTTACCTCTGCCCGTTTAATTTCTTGCAACTCCCTATATTGTTGTGATGGTGAGTGCCGCCTTAATCAATCAGTAGGTGCCTTGGCTGGGTCTCTACTTGATTTTGTGGGTGGCTACCAAATAGAGCAAGCCCCCGGCATTCAATGCGGCTGTTGTGTTCTCTACCTTTCTCCTGCAACAGTCTGAGGTAAAATGCCATGCCAGTGGTGGCTTCATAGCTCGCAATCCACATTTTGATTCTATACAGACTCTCTGCAAGGCCTGATGTCTCTTCAGCACATCATGGCAATCAGATTCCTTACCACACTGCAAAGAACAATGTCAAGGTATCTTTCTCTGAGAAGGAGAAAGAACCACTGAATGTCTATGCTCCCGGTGCAATGGTGTACGTGCATAAAGATATCCCATCCTACCGGTAATCCACACAAGGTTAAGGTGCTGAGTCTGACCTCCTCATGCCCATTCTTGATATAGTACTGCTGTCTCAGACGCTACTGGAGCAGATGAACATCGTTTCTCTGTAGTACAAACCCTTGGAGTTGCAGATGCCATGCCTTCATTGCGCCTAGCTGCAGTCCAAGACCTGGGCAGGCTCAAGAATAATAAATCTGTTAATTTCTGTGCTAATGATTTAAGTCTGGCCTTCTTGATGCTCTTAGTTCCCCTGTCTAATCTATGTGTCATGGCCTTGCACAAACTGTGGGAACTATCTGCAACTTCTATCCCAAAACATTCCAAGAATGTAGGGCCAACTCTGACAAGGGTGTTCAAGGTGCCCTAAGTCAGCTGTTCTATTATATTCAACATTCTGTAATTAAATTCTGTGGTTAATTGCTGCTCCCATGTATCTATATATGAATTGACAGTTGAGAGTACAGTGGGGTCTTGACTTGAGAACTTAATCTGTATTGGAAGGCGGTTCTCAAGTCAAAAAATCTGTAGGTCAAGTCTCCATTGACCTACAGTGCACTGAAAACCCATTAATCCCGTAACAGGCCGTTTTTGTTCCATTTTGGGGTTTGTTTGTTTGTTTGTTTGTTTGTTTTTTTTTTGGTCTGTAAGTCAAATCTCAGTCTGCAAGTCAAACCTAAATTTTGCGGCCAGAGAAGTCTGCAACTCAAAAAGTCTGTAAGTCAAGCCGTCTGTAAGTCAAGGGTCCACTGTAACTGCTATTATAATTAAACCAATTTTTCAAGGCCATATCTGTTATTGTTGACCCTTATGGCAAGAATATAAAGAAACCATAATAAGAACAATAAGAACAACAATAAACTTTGCCTCCAACAACGTATTATGATGAATTACATAATCAGCTGGGAAAAAAAAAAGACTTTTGTCAATTAAAATTACCGGTGATTACCGATGCAACGCACCAAAATGGGTACCTCAATTATTATGAATTTGAGCTCTCTTTGTTCAGTACAGGCAATTCAATTAGCAACTTGCAAACTGTAAATAGTATTGAGATATATATATACCTATTGATAGTATTTATTATTAATGTATATGTAGTCCCTGAGATCCTGAACTTTATATGTCTGTCTAGTAATTACTGTATGTGCACCCAATGAATTGAGTATTTCTTTATATTGTACAGGCAAATCAAATTAAAAACCTGCAAACTGTAAATAGTATTACTATATATCCTCTTAATAATATTATTACTTATTATAGCCTGGGTCCAGGCTATCTCAAGAATTGTGTATCCCTTTATCCAATCCCTAAGATATATAGTATATATGGATGTGCATCGCAAATAATACCACTCCACCAAACAATTAATTTATGCCCTTGTTCCAGATCAGCCCTAATGTGTTAATCAATTAAGCCCACCTTGTTAATGAAATGCCTCAAAATTATATATATTTTAAATGTAATTAACTGGTAAATGGGGGACAGGAGCAAGCAATCCTGGCTTGTAATGAAACAAAAACGGAGCCCACTTGAACCCCCCTCCCCAATTGGCTGCTTTAGCAGCTAGAATTGAAGAAAAAAAAAATACTGGGTGAGGGAGAGGCAGTTAAACAACGGGGGTGAACTTAGAAAATGCCAGCCAAACATAAAATACCCCACGTCTGCCACACAATGTCCCCTAGCCCAAAGTGAAACCCCCTGCTGCTGCAGAGACTCCACGCTTGAAATCAAATAGCTGGGGAGGGCGACTGAAAGCTTCGCTGATTTCCTCCCAGCTTTAATCCACCCAAACACCCTGCAAATGGAAAGAAAGGGAAGCCCAGGCACAGGGATCCCCACAGATCCCCAGAGGCTAATTCTCTGTGTAGAGGGGAGAAACGGCAGATGACTCTTGGCGCGCAGCAGGGTGAACATGCCCACGCGCTCCCCTGCTCGCCCTCCTCGCCTCCTGCAAACAATCCGCCCAAGAGGGTGACTGGACGCCTCGCTCGCCTTTCCCGTTCGCCCTCCTTGCACCCTATTGCCGCCATTCAAGTTTACTTAGGGAGTGGGGGGGGGAGCTGCCAAACAGGTGATTGCAGCCAAGTGCAGCTTACGCTCGCCCGTTTTTTGTTAGCGGTCAGCGCGGGAAGCCTCCCGAGTAACCGCCTAAGAGCTGATGGTCAGAACTGCTCTGGGAGGTGGGGGGAGGGGGGCGCCCAATAGCTGTTCTTTGGGCAGCGCCGAGCTGGCGCGCCCGCTCGCCTGCGCTACCACTCCAACCTCCCCTCTGGATCTAACTCCTCCGTACCTCAGCAATAGTAAAAGTTTAATGAATCAGGCCCCTTAACGGGCTGAAACAGGGAAACAATAAACCGGGAGGTAGCTCAAGACTACCCCCCTCCCACCGTTACAAGCACAAGTCTCCGTCTGAAAAGCCACCACAGGGATGTAACTCTTCGGCTGCCAAAGCGAAAGAGAATTTTCCAGCAGCCGTCGTTTCCTTAAATAGCGCTCGTTCGCGCCAAAAACATCACGTGGCCCTTGTTGTTTGCATCTTGCTGGGCTGAGAGAGCAAAAAAGCTGCGGAGATCGAAGGCGTGCATGACGCCTCTCCTGCGCGCATTCATTTCTATCCTGGTTGTTTTATTTTTCAAACTGATGCATTTTTAATACAGGTTTTTAGTGTGCAAGTTGCCCCTTAAGATCTAACACTAACAGACTCCAGACCAAACATTTGAGTTCTGGTTTTCATTTTGTTCTGGCAGATGCAAGTTGGATAAATGTTAGGCAGAATGAATGGAAATTAATTTCTAATTGATCTCTCATTTGCCACCCATGGAGTTTCAGATTCTGAAAAATGCTGACACTTTTCAGTTTTCAAGGAATGGATCCAGAGGTAGGCTGTGGGAGCAATTCTGCTGCTGTTGCTTTTCTGCAGATTGCTACACAAGAGCTAAAAGAAGGCTTTGCACCACAACTCCGTATCTTGGAACAAGAATTCTATGGGAATTTTACTCCAGAGAGAATAGATGAAATTGTGTAAGCCACAGTGCAAATTGATTGTCATGCAACCAGGCATATAGCCGGCACCTTATTAATTAGCTGCAATTTGCTGCTGCAACACTGACAGCTTCATTTACTCTGCCTGGAGTAAGAGCTCAGTAGGATTCTTGCCTCACTTTGCTTGAGGCTATGCAAAGCACAATGCTATCGGATACAGAGTGAGGCACTGCACAGAAGATTGCATAATAAATTCTACTGACAGATGCACGCTGTTGGATTTCAGGCTGTGTGCAGAAGACATCTTCTGGATCTAATCATTAATATTTTTGTTTCAATCATTAACAGTTTGTGTTGCTGAACTTACCTTGAATGCAATATTAATATTTTCAGTTATCTGCAGAAACAGGAAGGAATTACAATTCTATTTCCTGATCACTAAACTCCTCTTGGTCTTCAGGAAAACTTTGGAGGTACTTAAACACTGTTGCCATCACTGGTTTAACTGAATTGTGGATTTAGGCTAGGATCCAACTATATTCCTCTGCTAATGGAAAGACAACTTTACAGCAGTATAAGATACAACAGTTCAATATATACTTCAGTGGTCCCCAACCTTGGGCCTCCAGATGTTCTTGGACTTCAACTCCCAGAAATCCTGGTCAGCAAAGGTGGTGGTGAGGGCTTCTGGGAGTTGTATTCCAAGAACATCTGGAGGCCCAAGGTTGGGGATCACTGCTTTAGAAGGTTGAAAAGTGCTTCTGCACCGAGTTTTGGAAGGTTTATGGTGTTGGGCAGAGGGAAGAATAAAATGTCTTCTTGAAGATGTGCAAAGAAAAGTAGGGAGGAAAATCAGGATCTGTTGAGAGAACTTTTTCCCTCAGTGGATAGACAAAGTTGGATCCTGGCATTTTGCTCAAATAAAGACAGAGAATTGTCACTAAGAACTAAAAGTTCTTAGACCTCTTACCTGAACATCAAATTTTATACCAAATTATGAATTGAAAAAGGATACCCAGTGTGATGTAGTGTACAGAGTGATGGATTAGGACCCAGGAAGTCTGGATTCGAATCCCTACTCAGGCATGGAAGCTCATGGGGGAGTGGAACTGGTAAAACCATCCCTTTAATATTTCACTTACCACGGAAGCCCTGTTAGGGTCACTGTAAGTTGTTTCAAACTTGATGGAACATAACAACAATGAAGTGAAAGATATTTAGTAGCTTATATATGCTAATCACCATTATATTCATTTAGACCGTATTACCTTTCAGCAAGTAAAAAACATCTTCCGTACCATTCTGTCATATATTTCCAGTGCAGCCCTAAATGCTGACTTTTTTTCAGGAACATACTTAGGGTAAGAATAATGCTCTGAGTAGATGGCACTGTGGGTTAAACCGCAGAAGCCTCTGTGCTGCAAGGTCAGAAGACCAGCAGTCGTAAGATTGAATCTACACGACAGAGTGAGCTCCCGTCGCTTGTCCCAGCTCCTGCCAACCTAACACTTCGAAAGCATGCAAATGCGAGTAGACAAACTGGTACCACAGTGAGAAGGTAACGGTGTTCCATGTTTAGTCGCGCTGGCCACATGACCACAGAAAATGTCTTCAGACAAACACCGGCTCTACGGTTTGGAAACAGGGATGAGCACCGCCCCTAGAGTCGGAAACAACTGGACTAAATGTCAAGGGGAACCTTTACCTAGAATGCATTACTCAGAGTATTTATTCTTTTAATTTAAATGTTATCTGCCACCTTAAGGCTTTTGCAAAACAGCCATCATAATAATAATAGTGTGATGTCAAGTCAATTCTGAGTTATGGCGACCCTTTTCAGGGTTTTCTAGGTAGGGAGTACTTGAAGTGGTTTACCATTCCCTTCTTCTGGAGGCTTCCTGAGACTGTAGTTTGCTCAAGGCCACAAAAGGCTGGTTCTTCTGGGATGCACAGTGTGGAATTGAACTCCTAACCTATGTTAGTGTTTGTTTCTGAGATTTTCTGGAAAGAAGATAACAAAAGGTATGAAATGTGCTAGCTCCTCTTGTAGTTCTCTTTCCTTCTGTGAATAATAATCTTTTCCTTTGAGAAAAGCAATGGGACAACCAGTGGCAGAGAGGTTTACATGACAGAGGCAATGGGAAGAGATAAACCCACTAAAACTGGCTGCAGTCTTATTATAATTTACTACTTACATGGAATTTCATATAAAGCAGGTAGTGATATTACAATTGACCCAGGCCAAACTGCTGGGTAATCTGGAGAAGAGAAATGTCCTAATTCAACAGGCAGTTTGTGTGCTTCATGATCTCCATTGCTGTTGACCTTAGCCTTGGTTATTCACCACTCCCTTTATAGTTGTGTGCTAACCAACATGCTCCCTACAGTGCTTCTTGATAACACTTTCCTGGCAGTTAACAGAGAGCCTGGTCCTGCTGTTCTCTGTAATGAGGCGTGCATGGATTGGCCACTGTTTCAACTGGCGCTCCACATGATCAGGAAAAATCCTACACTTAGTAGTATAGAGAACCTCCACAAATAACAAAGGATGCTAAAGTAACAATGGTGGAGATGGAGCTAGTGCAACCCCCTCCTTAAATCTTTCTTTTAACACTATTCTGAATTCTGAAATAGGGCTAATATTTTTGGAAAAACAAGTTTTCCTTGCTGTCTGAAAATGCATAGTGCTACGGCATGGGAAGGCCAGCTTCTTGGTATTTGCCATTTGAGGCCTGAAGATACAGTATACAACAATGCTTAAAACTTATCAAATACCAATTTCAAATGTAAATGGTCTTTGTAATTAAGGTCCTTTATTTATTTATTTATTTATTTATTTATTTATTCAATTTATATGCTGCCCAAACTACCCAGAGGTCTCTGGGCGGCTTACAATAATTTTTTGTGCAAGCTAGTGACAAAGAATTGTTATAATTGCAGTGGGAATAACATTTGACCATAAATCTGGGAGAAAAATGGGGCAGGGGAGCCTGTAAGTGCAATATAGAACAACTCTTATTTAACTAAAGTGCCTGTGGGATCATCCAAATTGAAAAGTGAGAGTAGGTTTAGAGAATGGCAGGTAATTGCATCGCCATATCCCCCTGCAATGTTTTATCACTGTATGAAAGGCAATCTGATGGAGCGAGAGATTGTTTTACATGCTAGAGGGAGATATGAATCTGTAAAACAGGATGCATCTGTAAATATTCATGCGACATCTTGCTTTTCTGACATTGCTCATTCAGAGGAAAATGTTCTTTGTAAATTGTTGCTTTGTTTTGTGTTTTTACAACTAGCAGTGCCATCGTTCAAAAACATTTCATAGAAGAGTGGAAGGGCTAAGTTAATGTCACTGCTCCAGAGTCAACCTAGATGTTAAGGGAAATGTGTATTCCCTACAATTAACCTGTTTTCCTTCCCCAAATGGGATTTTCTCAGAGATACATGCTTCAGCAAACTTGCTAAGTAAGCTCCTGTTGCCTTTCTAATGACCAATCAGAAAACAAGGCAATCCAAATGTAAGACATGTAAGTGAGGAAAATAACATTATGATGCCCACCTGAGAGCAAAGCTATGCAAAAAAGTTATAAAATGTATCATTGAGGAAGACTGAGACTGTGGAGCACATCCTGTATACTTTTCCCCCCAGCACAGAAACCATAGTTGCTTCTTGTTTCTCAGGAAAATGACTTCTAGTTATCCATGTCTGCTTTACTTTTGATTATAGTTCTGTATGGTTTTCTCAATACCAATCAGGCACTGAGAAATTTAGATTCTTATTAGATAAATGCTACTCAGAGTGTCTGCAGGTAAAAGACTTGACAGAACCATTTCGTTTAAATACATCTTACATAGTGGCCAGCCAAATTCTGCTCTTTGCTGGTTTTCCCTAGCCCTCGTTCACTACAGAAAACAAGGAAAGACAGGAGAACTCCACATACAGTGGTACTTTGGTTTACGAAAGCCTCAGTTAATGTAATTTTCAGTTTACAAAGCAAAATCCATTGAAAATAAGCCTGGATTACCTTTTTTTCACTATGAAGAAAGTTTCCCCAGGATGCATTGTGCCTGGAGGTTTAGAGTGCCACCCCTGTTCCTATGGCAATCCGTGTTTCAGTTTACGATTTTTTTGCATTACATAACGTCCCATAGAATGCATTACATTCGTAAACCGAGGTATGCCTCCAAATTTTAGTTTCATGTAGATATTTCTCAAAATTTAATTTTGATCTTTGTCTTTCATTCCATTTTGTTATTGTGGTTCATATCTCATTGGTTACAATAAGTGACCTCATCTATACCTCTGCACTTTCTATCTTGTTTTTGCTGACTGTATAGAGCTTTTCCATCTTTGGCTACAGAGAATATAATCACTCTGATTTCGATATTGCCCATCTGGTGATTTCCATGTATAGAGCCACCTCTTGTGTTGTTGGAAAAGAGTGTTTGTGATGACCAGCTTGTTCTCTTGACAAAACTCTATTAGCCTTTGCCCTGCTTTGTTTTGAACTTCAAGGCCAAACTTGCCTGTTGTTCCTTTTATCTCTTGACTCCCTACTTTAGCATTCCAATCCCCTAGAATGAGAAGAACATCTTTCTTTGGTGTCAGTTCTAGTGTAAATTTTCATAAAATTGTTCAGTTTCAGTCTCCTCAGCATTGGTGGTTGGTGCACAAACTTCGATTATTGTGATGTTGAAAGGTCTGCCTTGGATTCGTATTGACATCATTCTATCATTTTTGAGATTGTATCCCATTACAGCTTTTCCCACTCTTTTGTTGACTATGAGGGCTACTCCATTCCTTCTATGGGATTCTTGCCCACAATAGTAGATATGATAATCATCTGAGTTGAATTTGTCCATTCCTGTCTATTTTAGTTCACTGACGCCAGGGAGGTCGATATCTTTTCTTGCCATCTCCTGTTTGACCACCTCCAGCTTCCCAACGTTCATAGATCTTACATTCCAGGTTCCTATGCAGTATATTCGCGAAGGCTTTCACGGCCGGGATCTAATGGTTGTTCTGGGTTTTTCAGGCTCTTTGGCTGTGTTCTGAAGGTTGTTCTTCCTAATGTTTTGCCAGTCGCTGTGGCCAGCATCTTCAGAGGACACAGGTTGCTGTCCTCTGAAGATGCTGGCCACAGAGACTGGCGAAATGTTAGGAAGAACAACCTTCAGAATACGGCCAAAGAGCCTAAAAAACCCAGAACAACCATTCTTATGTAGTATTTTTCTTTGCAGCATCGGACTTTCCTTTCACTTCCAGGCGCGTCCACAGCTGAGCATCCTTTCGGCTTAGGTCGAACCACTTCATTAGCTCTGGAGCTACTTGTACTTGTCCTCCACTCTTCCTCAGTAGCATGTTGGACGCCTTTCGACCTGAGGGACCCATCTTCCAGCGTCATATCTTTTAGCCTTTTGTTTCTGATCATGGGGTGTTTTTGGCAAAGATACTGGAGTGGCATTGCCAGTTCCTATTCCAGGTGGATTGCGTTTAGTCAGAACTCTCCACTATGATCTGTCCATCTTGGGTGTCCCTGCATGGCATAGCCCATAGCTTCTCTGAGTTACTCAAGACCCTTCGCCACGAAAAGGCAGCAATACATGAAGGTGATAGAGAAAAATACCACATTTTATAAGCAATAGAAAAGGCACTTGCATAGGCCCACGGAACGTTTATCAAGGACCTAGTTTTTAACATTTGAAATTATTTTCATATGGAAGATTGTAGGCCAAGAACATTTGGGGACCCAAGGGAACCACTGCTCTAGAGAACGTCTAGTCATTGTGATCATCAGCACTGCTGCTTTTCAAGTATGAAAAACGGGAAGGGAAGAAAAACCACAAAATCCAGAGGATGTCACCCATAAATATTTGTTGGGGTGGTTTTATTGCTGTCCCCAATGGAAAGCTCATATTTCTATCTGATTAATGCCTGTTGATAAGAATGGTGATGAATTAGTAACAAATGAGCAGGGAATGAGTATTAAATTCCAAACTAATTCACCATGTTTCAAATCTCATGCTGCCACAAAGAACTGCTGGGTGATGCGATCTACATGCTGAGTTCCAGGATGTGATGGTCTTTCTGCATGTTTCAGAGAAATGCAGTAGTGGCAGTGGCAGGAACATAATACAGCAAGGGCAAGAAGCTGATAAGAGGAAGTCCATGTGTTGTGGATCTCACAGAGTATGTATGTGTGCACATACATACATATGTATGTGCACAAAAAATGAAGTGCTGCCAGGAAATGGGAAACTTGGGAAAAGTAAAATGTGAGAATTCAAAGTCTGTAACGTGAGGAAACACATTGTAACTGTTTCCTATTGAGATTCTGAATATTTTAGTTCATTCTGAAGTGTAGTGCTGAAGTATTTGCCCATTTGAATCAAGGCTTTTCAGAGCAAAAATGAAAACCATTTAATAACTAGCACACACCCCCTAATAAACTTAAAGAAGATTTGACAATTTCCTTTTTCTGTTTTATCTGCACCTACTTTGAACAGAAGATAATTTGACTGTACATTAAATTTTGTAATATAACAAGAATCCCCAGGAACTCTAGTAATATTTTGGTGCAGATGTGTGTGAAATCAGCATCTGATACGCAAGCACCACCAAATTACTGGTGTAGTTTTTTGTTTGTTTGTTTTTAATTCTTGAGAGGTTTCTAAGTTAGTCTTATGTGCCAAAGATGTCATCTGAGATTACCCTAAATGAACTTTGCGTGGATTTGAAAATTTATTTTTTGTGGAAAGTAGGTAAGAGGGAATAGATGAACAGATGGAGAAGAGAGATGGGGAACAGAGGAAAAGTCTAATTGGGTGGAACTGTCATTGAAGCTGAGAGGCTATTATAGCTGACCCCATGATCCGCTGGCAGTGCACCACGGAGACTGGAGTGCAAAACTGTGGCTAGTCTCTATGAGACTCATATGCATTGAGCAACATTCCACAGACAAAGTAATCCAGTCATTCCTAACAGTTATGGCTTCTACAGAGCTTAAAGAACAAATAGGACTGAAGGAGGAAAGACCATGGAACACAGCTGTTGCATTTAAAAAAAAAAACAGAAGGTGGACTCGGGAAGCCAACCAAATGGCCACATGGAAAGATAATAAGTAGGGTTGAGAGTGTAACAGTACCCTCTTTCTTCTGCTTCTAATAACCAGTACGCAAAAGACCTGCAACATACAGTTAAGAGTAAGAATGGCACAGTTTGAAGTGGTTCTTGCTTAACCAGTTCATTTCCAGGTATTTTCTGCTCAAACTACTTTCTACATCTTGTTCCATTTTTGTCTGTAGATGCTTAATACTGCTTTTGGAGGAAAACACAAAGGATTACATGCATTATTTTGAAGCTAGGTCTAAGGACATACAGTACGAGGTTGTAGTTATGACAATACACTAGCATGAACAAATACATGTTTTATATGTTCTGAGAAAATTTATATGCCTGAAGACTCCTGTTAACTCCAGCTGTGCAGAGATATTTGTATTTATATATGAATACCCACATCTCTAATTATGAATATTCTTACTGGGACTCTACAGTCATAGAATGAAGGAGAAGGAAAAAGAGGAAGATTTCTTGATGATTCAAAACTATACATCTAATGACTGAATTTGTCAAGTGCCTGTACCAAGTTCTTTAGGCTGCTTAGGTTTGAAAATTGGTTAAAGGCTGAGGCCAGTGGTTCTCAAATTGTCAAACAGGAATGGAAAACTTGTGAGTTTCCCTTTCTCTCACATCCAGAATTTTTAAATCTTAGATTGTTTTAACCCCAAATATGATATCAGTGGATGTTGGTAAATTCTTTAAAAACAAACTGAAACAAACTTATCCTGCATTTGCACCAGCCGAATTCAATAGACACAGCTGTTTTGACCATATTTATTATGTTTGTGTACATCCCCTCAAGTCGTTCATAGCCAAAGGATATCAAATGGTCCATTAGGTCCAGACCTAATGATCAAAGACAAGAAATGCTGCAACAAGAGCTTTTATTTTAACATCTGCAGGAATTGCAGCATAACCTTAACAAGGCCAGATACCTTCCCTGATACCTGATGTCTCACAGCCTACTCTCCTTGATCTGTGTTCTGGGATTAACCTCACTCTCCTTGGCTCTGCTACTGTTGTTGGTGGCTAGAGCCTCAAACATGCTACTCTGGATGCTGCCTTCTAAAAGCCCAATTCTCATTCCCCTCCTATCTTTAGATGACATATGGCTTGTTTAGACACCTTGCTTAGAATTGCTGATCCAGGGTAGTTTGGTAATTTCCAGTTATGTTGTATTTAACGCAGTTCTGCCATATATACAATGAGGCTCATGTGCATAAAATTCATGCAAGGCATAGGTTGCCTGGACAAAAAATCAGTGTTCTAAAATATATTAAATATATCCTTGTCACTACTTTCCCCCTTCTTTTTTGGAGTTTAAAAATTATGTGGAAAACTTTCCACTAACTTTGAGTGACTTTGATGTATGCTTATTTTTGCTGGTCTAGTAGTAAGACTACTTTGAAAGCAGCTAACACATTAAAAGTTGCTTCTATCAGTATCATGCTGCAATCAATGGAGTGGAACTGTCATTTGTATGCGGTATATTTGGACAGCTTGTTATTAAATAGCTAGTTAGAAGCTAATTAAGAAAAAAATAGTTATAGTTCTACACTTCCTGGAAATTTCCTGCCACCAGAAACATGGACCCTTACTGTAGCTATTGTATACTGTGAGAACTATAGAATAAAAAGGTGGAGAATATATGTAGAATTTGTGGTAAGTTGTATGTTTTTCTCTTTCTTTACTTGGAAATGCAGTTAAATTTCACAGCTCTGAATTTTGTTTCTGCCAGGCCTGACATATTAGTATTCCACTGGCAGCTGCCTATAGGTAGTAATATTGTTTTGTTCATAACCAGAGGGAACAATCAGACTAAGCCATTCTCTGACTATAAACCAGCCAAAGTAATTGGGTTTAATTTTAATTTTTGTAATAGCTTTAAATTAATAGAAGCAGCTGCTGCCACAGTGTGTGGGTGTCCTTTTCCAGTAGGCATGCAATGAAAAGAGGGAAAGGGTAAACAGTGTACATCTAGGACAGAAGGGTTAATGCAAGAGCTAAACAATGCCTTTTTCTTATGAAAAACTCAGTTGGCCATATCTAGTATCCTGTCCTTTATGTTTCTCTGTTTTTCTTCCCTTCCTCCCTTTTTGATTCCCAGATAAGATCTAAATCTGATTAGGCTTCTTTATGTAAAGGTGTCTATTGGTATTGGAACAACGACTCTCCTTTTCCATTTGACTTGGGAACAGATTAGCACTGACAAAATGTTAAAAGCGATAAGAATAGATTAACAGCCCCATGCGTCCCATTACAATTATACTGAGAGAGTGCAGGGAGAATCTGTTCAATCAAATAAGGTTTTAGGTGTTTTTCCCCATCTGAAAGTTAGGATTCAAAAAAGTGTAAGTTCTCCTGGGGAAGTGAAATTATAAAACAGGAAATCCTAAATTCCATATTTAGTTGCAGTGAGTTGTCTCCAGTGTTATCTTGTCTTCTCCACCAGAAGGCAGTCTTGGTAGAATAGATTTCCCCTTTCTTCTGTAGCTTCCTGAGCATTCACTTACCCTACAACCAGCTTTACGTGTTTAGGAACACATTAGAGGACACTTGGGGGCATGTTTTCAGGAGGAAAGGAAAGGGAGGTCTTACCACACTTATACAGGGTATAAGATGGAACCCAGTTTCCCAACTCATCTGCAAATCAATTTTATTAAAACTGACAAGAAACTGAATATTTTCTGTTACAGCACAGAAGACAGTAAGGATATTAAAATGTAAACCTAGACAAGGACACTTTGGTGCAAGAGCCAAATTAAAAGCTGCTGAAGGAGCAAGTGCTCTGTATCATGTGAACTAGTAACAAATAAATCGGTTTGCTTTTCCAAGTTCTGTTGTTTTGATTAATCCATTCACTTTCCTTTTGACAATTTTAAAACCAAGTTGTACTGGCTGGCAACATACCAAGTACATTTCCATTCTGTTTTGAGGTCTTAGAACTACAGTACGTTTTCCCACAGCCATATAATCCTCTTGATTTCAGATCCAAGTGAGAAGATAGCAAACTGAAGGTGCCCTAAGGTGACACTCATTGTAATTCTGAATTGGTATCTAAAGTAATATGCTTCTTTGCACCAGTTACTGGCATCATACCAGCAAGCAGCACTGTATTGAAGCTTGTATGCCCCATGTGACCTTCCATAGGTTAACCACTTAGGAACAGAATAGTTTGATCTGATTCTACATGGCTTTCCATACGTTTTTGATTTCTCCATCTTGCTTCTGCCCCTTTATCTTTGTGGTCATTATAAAACTCTGTTTATGGTTGGGTAACATCATAGTCAGCACTACATTAAAAAAACCAAGGAGCAGCAATAAAGAGTGAACTATTTCATTCACTGGGGTTCAAGAATCAGAAGAGTAGGAAGGACAAATAATTTTCTATTTTCTCTCTAAACAACTGTTTCACAGGCCCTTTATTATGTTTTGTCAGGAAGATTTCGATTTTGCTTTGCATACTCCTTAACTGTTGCTAATAGGAGAATATGTCATTTTCCATAATGAGAGAGCTCTTTCTTTCATTTCATATTAGCAATGAAAAGGCAGAACTGATCTTCTGCAGTTGCCTGGTTTCTCAGGACAATTATGATAGGACACATTACCATTGCTATGTCTGTAAATCATATTATGTTTTCCTCACCATCATTACCCAATGGCAGCGGACTTCTTCTACAGGCATTATATGGGACCTGTTTATTATATTGCCTAATTGAATAAGCTAGCGTCTGCAGGATGATAGCATGTTTTTGCCAAATAGGATTGGAGAATTGTTATATTTGATTATAAGACTGTTGTGGAGTCTCTCCAGATAGATAAGGAGAAAAAGCCTATGCCTATAGGCTGCCTGAATTTTCTAATCACCTTGCCAAGACTGGTGCATAATCATATTGAATTTTAGTGCAAGTGCAATGATGCTGTATAGATCAAAGTTCTCTCATTCAAATTAAAATTTTGAAGCTGTTCCATTGGCTGATTTCTCTACTATGGTTTTTTCCCCTATATCACCAGAACTTGCACTCCCATTGCCTCTGTAGTACAACTCAAGTTATGTTATGTATTTTCTTTTCTTTTCTTTTAATAATTATTCCTTTCATATAGGAATAGTACAAAATGTAAAAATCAAAAAGGGGAAATCAGAATTAGTGAAGATAAAAACTTTTTTAAAAAGGAGATAAAAGGCATAAAAAGCATAAAATAAATATTATAAAAGTAGAGGGAATTTTCCAAGCCTAATAGGAGCACAGAACCAAGTGGTAAGATTTGCTCTTTGCAATCAGTATCATTCGGAGCACAACAATTCTGCCAGAGTAGAGAGATTTCTCATTTTCTTTATATGTAGAGCAATACAGTATTTTTAAAACCTTTCCCTCTATCATTAATGTGTTTTTATATTTTGTCATGTTGCGTTTAGGTGGCTGAACCAGCACAGTCAGTCAGAGATTAGAGTGCTGGACTGGGACTCAGGAAACCTTGGTTCAAATCCCACTCCACCATGGTTGCATGGGGTGACCTTGAACCAGCCATGCTTTCTCAAAGTGGCCTGCCTCACAAGGATGGTTGTGAGTGTGAAGCAGGGAGGATGAGAGGCATGTACAGTATGCTACCTTGATCTTGTCAGAGGAAAAGATAAAAATAATTGTGATTAAAAGTAAAGAAATACAAACCTACTAAAAGTGCTCTTACTCTCACATCTTGCCCCAGGCTTGGAAGTAATCAGTTACCTGTAACAAGCTACCCTTTTGTGTGAGTAGCTAGGAAGCAATAACATTAAATCTCAAAAGCAATGGAAAAAGTAGAGCAGAATTTACTTTATTGGGGTAATGCTTCTAGCTACTTTTAGAAGTTATCTTTATAGTGCTTCAGAGGTATTTTGGCAGAATTTTTTCATGTTTCATACCCCACTCTCTTAGCAATCCTGTTCTGCCCACAGAAGTTAATGAAAAATAATGAGCAATGTAGTGAGTTGTATATTTAAATATAGTGTGAAAAGTAATGACATAAAATTACATTTCAAAATGAGAAACAGAATTACACTGCAGAAGTGCAGTTTGCTTGTTTAGTCATTTTTACTCCATGATGGGCCTGGGCCTGCCATTAAATGGGATGAACTGGCCATCTGTGATGGCAGACTTGGGGTTTTATGAAAAGGTGGGCATTTAATTTGGTTAATGAATTTTTAGTGCCAGGATGTGAACAGGCACCTCACTGGCCAAAATAATTTGGCACCACACTCCTTACAAGATGGGCTGACTTCCTAAAGGAAGCGATATGCTTGGGTTTACAAGAGCTGAGCAGGGCAGTTGAGGACAGGACATTTTGGAGAGGGCTCATTCCCAGGGCCGCCATAAGTCGGAGGCAACTTGGCAGTAGAACAACTCCTTAAATTGAGTAGGTAGGTGTTGCCATTTGTGAGTCCACCTAGAGCAACAAAATGTCTTGGGCCAGGCTGGTCTTACTAACTGCTTTTTGCATAACTTTACTGTGAATTTACTAGAGAATTTTAATTACCACATTCTTTTCTGAAATAGGAAAAGAAATTCCTTAATTTTGAGTTAGATTTCCATGATTAAACAGATCAAACAGTCCTTGTAATTCTTTTGCACATCATATAGTCTTTCACTGATACTCTCCCATAAATTCTGCAGTTTGGTAGCATATTTAAGCGCACATAACAATGAACCAAACATCCTGGCTTTAAAAATTCACATGCATATGCACACCCAGCAGATGACCTTGAAATATGCTTCCATTTGACTTTACAATTGCATTTTAGTCTAATGTATAGATTATGATTCTTGCATATGTCATATTTTATCTTTTAGGCAGAGGCTGCCACCTAAAAATGTGTATTACTACCGCTGCCCTGACCACAGAAAGAACTATGTTATGTCATTTGCTTTCTGCTTTGACCGAGAGGATGATATATACCAGTTTGCTTACTGCTACCCATACACTTATACTCGGCTTCAGCATTACCTTGATAACTTACAGAAAAGGAACATGGACTACTTTTGCAGAGAGCTTCTCGGACTTAGTGTGGTGAGTAATAAGTACATTAACCACTCAGAATGTTTTCTTATCAATGCCTGCTCCTAAACGGTGATATAGAAGAAACATTCATCATCTCAACTAATGGGCCCATACACGTATTTGTTTTTGTTGCTCTGAAACACATAACACAACTTAGCTGCAGAGTGAAATATAGGCAAATACAGCTTGACTGTGATTTGGAGCATGATAAGGGAATTGCCACATAGCATGGATTTTCACACCATAGATACTAAGTGCAAAATATAGATGAACAAGGTGGCACTGATTTTATTGATAACATCTTCTCCCTCTCCCAAGTCCCCAGGATTTTGTTGGGGGAAAAATAAAGTTTTCCCCCTAATTGGGTGTTATTTTGTGTGAATCTATGTAAAACCTGTACACATATTGTGCCCTTCATTTATGCCTGCCATTGCATAAGAGGTAAATGTTAATAAATGCCATTTAGGAGTTTTGCCAGGGCTAGCTATTGATAAGCCACAACCAGGCTGGTTTGGGCTTTCTGGTTTATTTTGCCAACCCACTGCTAAATAGATTTGTTTGCCAGTTGAGAATGTGGCTCATGACCTTAAACACCAGCACAATCTGACCCATGTTCAAAACATTTACCAAGCCTCCAAAACTATGAACACACTACGAACATACAGATTTTCTACACCCGCTTCCATTTCTACATAGATGTAGCTTTCATGCTGTAATATCTGTATTATAGTTTTAGTCCTCCCTCATATTACTGGAGATATTCCTGCAAACTGTAAAAAACAGTTTGTGTTCAAAACATATTGGAATTTTTAAAAATATGATTCCAAACACTGGCTGCTTTTCAAAGAGCTACTTAAACTCCCACGAATGGGTTCGTGCTAGAGCAATGGAATATTTTACTCTTACAGGAACAGTTCCTACGCCTACCTCCCACTCCTGCCACATCAGAAACTCTGAAGTTTAACTCTTTGAAATTTAATACTCAGATGTATAAAGCAGGGAGGGGGAAAGGGACAGTGTGTAGCTTGTGTGAACTCACATTGTGGGCTCTCAAACGAATCTCTTTAGGTTTGCATCCTGACTAGACATGCGGACGAATAAAAAAATGGATCGCGATATTTATCAGAAATCGTTGATTCGTTAAATATTTGTCTCTTCATATTCATGGATTCCAGAGATCTCCACAAATATGAAGGGATGAATATTTTCCCATTTTTATTTATTCCCCCCTATGGCTTTCCCATTTCCCTATGGCTTTCCCATTCTGTCTACCGGCCTGCTGGGTGAGCTGATACGCAGCAAACCCCCCCCCACTCCCAGAGCCTATCCCCCAGCCCCTTTCTCTCCCTACCTTAGCTGCCACCCCCAGTGAGCCCTGCACCGCCCCTGCCAACCCCTACCGTAATTGCCACCACAGCCAACTCCAGCTGGCCTCCACAGCGACAGCCTATAGAAAGGGATGTTGGCTGCCCTTTGCAAAGATGGTGGCTGCGGCTTCATTTAGGGTAGGGAAGCTGCAGCTGGCATCTTTGCAAAGGGCAGCCTGGATTCCCTTAGCTTGGGGGGGGGGTCGGGGGCAGGGTTTTTTTAGTAACCTCCATGAATCAATAAATAAATTTGTGCTTTGTCGGTTTATGGGGGGGGGGGAGCTTCATGCTTCATCAACTTTGACAAATCATGAAGCAGGACGACTTTCCAAAATGGTGAGTCATCCCCATCTCTAACCCTGACTGCTTTATATATGTGAGTGTGTTTTAACCTTGCATATTATATGGTAGAGTGTTTGTTAACAAAACATCTTTGCCCTCCCATCCCAGAATAATGAGGCGAGACTCGAATGTTGGGTTTAAACAGGCCACACTTTATTAACCATAAAACTTCATCAACTCATAGCCCAATTCAAAACATGTAGTGTGGAATGATGCTGGTAGCGGAGGTCTCACAGGACCCCTTCTTCACAACAATGAGCAAGTGTCCTGCCCCGAGGTTGTGCAGTCCTGACGACAGTGCGCCCCCCGATGGCCATGAACTGACCACCCCAAGCCTCTAGCACCTTGTCCGTTGGCAGCCTTTGGCCTAGGGGCGTCCCCACCGTGTCCTCCACCCCTGCACCATAATCTTGCAATCCATGGCTCTGAGGGTTCGGATGCGCTATACCCTGCCTGAACTCCATGGGGAACTCACTGACCCATCTTCATTCCGCACTACCCACCAGTGTGATCAAAAGCAACCACACCCATTAAAACTGGCCTGAACCCCTTCACCAGTATGGGATAGGCAAAAAATCCCCACTCGCAACAGCCAATCAGCAAGTGGGTCAAAAATTCCTATCCAGCCCGAGCAGCAACCAGGAAGCCTCATACTAGCTATAAGGGTGGGTGGGTGGGATTGCAAACCTAGAAAGAGGCCGATTGGGGTAGGAACACCTGTTAAATAAGGCAGTCCTTGACTCTCCATTCCCAAATAGCTGGGGCATGAATAGCATGTCTTTCTCTGTTCCGATTGGGGAGGGCAAAGAGACTCCGCGTGGCAAAGTCCTTTGCCCAACATACTTAAAGGGAAAAAGTACAAACAGATTTTGAACCTAGTTTGTTGTCACATCTTTACAAATAATAGCTTTGGTCTTATGAGTAATGTGATAGTTTAAATCTTCCTAAAGTTTCTTCATGTGATCTTTTCATAGAATATTTTTAAAAGAAGATATTTCAATGTATCTTAATGTTTTGTTACTCTTGTGTGATTGTCGGGGGTTTGAGGGGGAGAGGTTTTTTTATTGTGTTGAATAGTTGGAATAATGCACACTTAAGAAATTTCATTGGTATCTAAGATAACTTTTGAAAATAGATGCTTTCTGTTGGGTAGTCAATTAAATCTGCAGCATGTGAAGGAGTCAGACCAAGATTACTGTATCTAGGGACTGGTGAATCATTCATAATACTACATTAATAGTTTTAAGCTAATTACATTTATGTTTTTTTTCTTTCTGAAAAGTTACACAATTAAATCCATAAGTACTTCCTGAAATTCTTTGAAAATTAAAACTGATGCTACAGTACACAGGACAAGAAATTATTATTAGATTACTGAAGTACACTGTGGTTGCAGAGTTAAATGGCACAGATTCCTGTTGTCAGCATGAAGATAAGCAGCTCTGATGTTTCTGGTATATTTTTCAGAGAGCTTGCAGCTTTTTTAAATGTGCCAAATGATCTTGAAAATAAGCTGTCCTACAAGCTTGGTAGCATGGTAAATACTCCTTGGGTATAATTTCTGCTGCTGTGATTTTGCCTACTCTGACTCTAGTAGTCGTTAGCTATATACTTTCTATCAAATGCAGGGCTGATATTTCAGGACATTAGGAAAATTGAGTCTTACCTTTGTTTCGTGTGGTTAATACAAATAATAAAAATAAATGCATATTCATTGGTAATCAAGCAAGGCTACTAACTGGCCAGACTAACTGGTCAGCAGCATCAGTTCATTCATATATATTTATAGGAAATAATAACAAATAGCAGATCCAACTATGGACTTCCAATGGGAGGACAGTGGAATGGGGAGATGATGGTCCCCCTGCCCCAGTATGTTCCCCTGAGAATCCCAGATGTTTGCTCTATAGAGTTGTGAAACATGGAGCTCCCAGGCAGCTCTGAGACACACAGAGGAAGGAAAAGAAGGATGTTCCATCACACTGGTATTGCATTGTCAGCAAAACAGTGGATTTAAACCAAAATATGCAATATATGGGTCCATTCCACAGATTCTCATATACAAACAATGAGCTGAGCAAAGACTGCTGTATATAAATACTTCTTTGTGACCTCTGTGAATCACACTGTGGGTAATCCACGCATGTGTGCAGCCTCATTGGACATTCTAGAGCTTGTGTGACAGCAAAAAGATACATTAGTGCAGATCTTGTGAGCCTCGTGGCGCAGTGGTTAAACCGCTGTACTGCAGCCAAAACTGTGCTCACGACCTGGGGTTCAATCCCAGGTAGCCGGCTCAAGGTTGACTCAGCCTTCCATCCTTCTGAGGTCAATAAAATGAGTACCCAGCTTGCTTGGGGGGGGCAATGTGTAGCCTGCATAATTAATTTGTAAACCGCCCAGAGAGTGCTTGAAGCACTATGGGGTGGTATATATAAGCAGCACACTTTGCTTTACCATTCCCCTTGGTATATGTACCTTGGTCCCAAAGCTCTCCCTTCAGTTTCTTTCAACTGCCGTGTTGAGAGCCTCTACTGTTCCTTCTGCATGAAGAAAGTGAAAGAAGAGGAAAGTTACTCAATTTTCTTAATTTTTTTCCTAATATAACAGCTATTACTAATAATATATTTGCAGAACAAGAAGAAATATGCTCTAGCCTTAGGGCCAAAGCAATTCCTTGCCCCGATAACTGATTTTCAGTTCATGGCCTCTTCTGGCCCATTTAAGCAATGCATGTCCTGCAATAACAAGATTTTGCTCTCAGGTAGCCACACTAAATACGGTACCCTTTTTTGCCTCAGTGCAGCTCATCAAACGTCATTGTCTCCTCATTGCAAAAACTCCACAGCCGCCTTTCTCAGTTTAAGCTTCAGCTCTGGGAACTATCTCTTGAGCTGCCTAAACCAATGGCTGCAAGTCCTTATCCCCTGCTAAAGCCATGGACAGAGCAGTTTCCGAACTGGTGAAACAGCGCCCATCAGCTACTCCATCTCACTCTGTTTCTGTGCCTTCCATGGTCACACGAGTGCATAAAGCCAAACAGTCGAAGTTGAAGCCCTTGTCATCGAAGATAGTGCTAAAGAGGAAACTGTCCATGGATGCTACCTCGGCACTTGATACTTCGCCACTGAAGAAGGCTAAGTCCTCGAAATCAAAGCCTCTTACAGCTGCCTCCCCAACTCCTGAACCACCAGAGCCTGGAGATCTGGTCTGCATCAGTTCCCTTTCAGATGAGGAACCACTTCCACCTCACCAACAGTCACCTTTGCAGTCTCCTGAATGGGAACAGAGGGTCGACCACCTGACAGCTTCTCCCGACAGCCAGCGGCATTCCTCTGGCTCTCTGATTGCCTCTCTAGGCCCGCATGACTGTGGATTTGGTCACTTGCAAGGAGTCCCAAGCCCACAAATGTGAACTGGTCCAATCTGTATTTCTCTCCCTGTGCAAATGTTGGGGCACACCCACAATTGACCGCCTTGCCTCCAGAAAGAACCAGAAGTGCAAATCTTATCATTCCCATGCAGGGGTAGGCAAAAACTCCCATGGAGATGCATTTATTGGCCGCTGGCCCAAGTCAGTCACTTACCTGTTTCCACTGTTCCCACTCCTACACAAGGTGGTAGTCCGTCTTCAGCAGGACAAGCCCAACGATATCCTAATAGCCCCATGGTGGCCATGACAGCCATGGTTCCCAGTTCTTCATCACCTGTCCTCTGACATATATCGCCTGACCCGACTAGCTCACCTGCTCACACAGGACAACAATCAAATTCTCCACCGATCTGCCCACCCTTCCCCTGACAGCATGGAGGATTCTGCCTCCCTTATGAATATCATCCATCAGGCTAAAAAACTTTCAACCAGGAAAGCATGCATGTATGAATGGAAAAAATTCCAATCCTTTACTTCAACAGTATCACTGCCTTCAATTAACCCTTCTGTTACCATCGTCCTTCATTTTCTCTTACAGCTTAAAACTAAGGGCCTTTCCCTTTCATTCCTCAAAATCTACCTCTCCACAATTGTGGCTCATCAACCACCAACCTCTCCAGCAGCTAAATTCTTCAGACATCCTACTGTAAGATGCTTCCTTACGCACATATACCTCAGTGTGCGTCCTCCATCAGCCCAGTGGTCATTGTCCGTGGTTCTCCAACAACTTACAAAGGCTCCGTTTGAGCCCCTTGCGTCAACTGACCTCAGGTTACTTACCTTCAAAACTGCATTCCTTGTGGCTATTACTTCAGCATGACATGCTAGTGAACTGAAGACCTTAAGATCTGACTACCCTTATCTCCAATTCTACCCAGATAAGGTCAGACTCTTTGTAGCTATTTCCTTTCTAACCAAAGTTGTTTCCCAGTTCCACCTGTCCCAACCTCTGGTTCTTCCGTCCTTCTTCCCATCTCCATCTGCTCCACAAGAAAAAGTCCTCCATACATTAGATGTACGGAGGGCTCTTGCTTTTTATATAGCCCATATGCAACCCTCCAGGTGCTCAGCTGTTTGTCAGCTATCAGCTTCCTGCTAAAGGTCTCCAAATTACTTCACAGAGAATATCCAGTGGGTTGCTTCCACCATTCAGCTGGCTTATCAGCTCACTCGAGTCCCGGCACCACAGAGTATCTGTCCTCATTGTACCAGGGCATTGGCAACATCTACGGCGTTTCTTAGAGGTGTTTCCCTACAAGATGTCTGCACCTCTGCCACCTGGTCACAGCCATCCACATTAATCAACCATTACAGATTAGACGTTCATCAGAAATCTGATGCTGCTTTTGGGCTCGCTGTATTGTCATCTACCTTGGCGTGATACCCTCCTCCATGTAAGACAGCTTGTGAGTCACCCACAGTGTGATTTACAAAGGCCACAAAGAAGAACGACGGGTAACCTACCTGTAATTGTAGTTCTTTGAGTGGACCTCTGTGATTCACACATCCCAACCCGGCCTCCCTACTGTCATGTCCTGTTTGTTTTACGTGGTGGTTGACCTAACTGAAGGGAGGGCCTTGGTGCTAAGGTATACAGTGGTGCCCCACTTGACGATGACCCCGCTTGATGACGAAATTGCTTAACGAGTTTTTTGCGATCGCTATAGTGATCGCAAAAAGATGATTCAATGGGTGTTTTTTTTTTTTTTTTTTTTTTTTTTTTTTTTTTGCTTCAGGAGGATCAGTTCCCTGCTTTGGGAACCAATTTTTTGCTTAACGACGATTTAAAAGCAGCTGATCGGCGGTGCGCAAAATGGCTCCCCTTTGTTTTGCTGACCTATTTTCACTATACAGGCATCAGAAGATGGCCGCCCTATGGAGGATCTTCGCAGGACGATCAGGTATTTCCCCCATTGGAACCCATTGACTGGTTTTCAATGCATTCCTATGGGTTTTTTTTTCGCTTGATGACGATTTCGCTGTACAGCGATTTTGCTGGAACGCCTTATCATAGTCAAGCGGGGCACCACTGTATATACCAAGGGGAAGGAGTCTGCTCTAATGTATCTTTTTGCGATCGCAGAAGCTCCAGAATGTCTGATGAGGCTCCACACATGCGCAGATTACCCACAGTGTGAATCACAGATGTCCACTTGAAGATCTACAATTACAGGTAGGTAACCTGTCGTTCTCCACTGAGATGGCTGATATTTCACTTTTAATTATGTGATCACCCAGTTCATTGGCTTCAACAAGATAGTTAGGTAATTCCACCTTCAGTTATTAGCATGTCAAATTACTTTCTTATAATGATAAAATTTCCTATGCATTAAGATAGGTACGTTTGAGAAAATGATGGCCCCATACACTGAATGTTTGTCATCAAGTTACTTCTTTATTTAAATGTAATATTAATGTTACTAGATAAGGAGCAGAATGGGAATAGCTAAGAAAGTAATAATGACACAACAGCAGTTATCATTAATATAATAAAAACATGATGCCTGCTTGAATTCTTCCAATTTCTCCTGTAAACAATGAAGTTTCAGTCACAGTTGGGATGATGGACATAATATTGCAATAAAGCACACTCACTTATGAGGGCTTTCTCTAGCTAGTAATTATTATTTTCCTCACTTCAATTTTATATTGGCTATTTGTGTGTTTTAGATTATTTATTGTTTTGAAACTTTTAAAACATTGTTAATTGTTGTGAACTGCTTCTTGACAACTCGAACATGCAATCAGTGGTAAGATTTTTACCATCATTTTCTAGTTACTCTGCTCCTGGGAGGTATTGTGTGAATGTGAGATAGTGGTACAGTGGCAAGGAGAAGGAGGGGGGGGAAGATGAATTGGACTTTATTAATTAGTTGATTTCTCAATACTGAGGCAAAACATTTTGCCACCTATCTCTGATAACAGTGCCTGCAGAGTGGGATTGGGTGGGATCACTGAAATTAATTATTTAGCGGAGCTCTTTATTTACTTTTTGATATAGTACTTAGAACCATAGAACTGTACCGTTGAAAGGGACCTCCTGGGTCATTGTGTCCCATCTCCTGCTGAAGCAGGAAAGCTACCACTAAAGCATCCATGACCAATGGCCACCCATCCTTAGACTAAAAATCTCCAATGAAGGAGACTCCCATCACCTTTCAAGGTAGTCTTTGTCATTGCCATAAAGCTCTTACTGCCAGGAAGTTCTTCCTAATCCTTAGACAAAATTTTCTTTCTCATAATTTTAACCCATTGCTTTAGATCCTATCCTCTGAAGGCATAGAAAACAACTCTGCCTCATCTTCCACATGGCATCCCTTCAGATATTTGAAGATGGGTTTCATATTACCTATTAGTCTTTTTATCATTCCAGTCACCCTCCTCTGGACATGTTCAAGCTTCTCAGTGTCCCACTTAAATTAGGTACTATATTCTAGGTAAAGTCTGATCAAACCAGAATAAATAATAAATTACTTCCCTTGTAGAATCTACAGCTGATAAAAATGAATATTGTACTATACATTTCCTTTTTTTTTACTGTTGTATCATACTGTTGACTCATGTTTAGCCTGTGCTTTACTAGGATCTTGAGGTCTTTTTCAGATATACTATTGGCAAGCTACCTGTCATCTATCTTATATTTATGTATTTGGTTTTTCCTACTTGAATTAAGACTTTTTTCCCCCTGTGGAAGTTCATTTGGTTTGGTTTGAAGATATATCACATATAAAACATCGGTTTACCAGCGCATCTATGCCTTTTAACTGTTAGATCAGCTACAATTTTCAGATGATAATGCAGTTTCCATGCTCTGGAGTGTTGGCCCGTGTTTTGAAATAGCTGGCCAGGCTCTCTCTGTATATCACCTTGACTTGTGAGAAAACATTTCTCTTGCAGCCATGCCTGCACTTAAAAAAAACTAATCAGTGTATGTAGCAGGTGGAAGCGACATATGTCACAAAATGTCATCAATGGTCATTTTCTCTGAAGTCTCACTTACCACTTTCTCTGCAGCATAATTCTTATTTTTTATTTAAGAATGAGATTCTGTGCAGGAGAGATGATGCATGACCTTGAGACATTTCAGGCTAGAGGCACTGGTCACCTATAAGTAAATGCTGTTTGCCTAGTCTTGATGTGTATACTGCGGTCGCTCCTGCTTGAGAGGAGGCTGTCTGTTTATCCGGAAGGCAGTAAGTTGCAGTGGCAACACATGTCCAATAAATGTATGGTTCAGCAGATTCAGTTTTTACAGAAAATGTTCTTTCTTATTCACATTAATATCCACCTTTCTTCCAGTGACTCTTCTTGCTTTTTACAACAACCATCAGAATGAAGTAGATCAAGCTGACAGAGTGTGAATGGTTCAAGGTCACCCAGTGAATTCTGTAACTCATCTGGGACTAGAATTTAGATCACACAAGTTGTGATCCAAGCCTCTAACTACATAGGGTCTCTCTTACTACGTCAATAAACACCTGTGAGTTGCATGTACCAGAAGCAGTAGGTAGGTTCCTATACCTTAAAAAGTCATGTCAAAGAATGGATTTGAGTAGCACAGATTTCTCTAACTTGGCATGGCTAGCTGAATCTGGATTAAGAACAGTTGTCTGAATGTCTGCTCTCCAAAGGAGCAAGACTGGATAAGAAAGGCTGATGCCTGAGGCAACAGATTTTCGGATATCAAAAAAACATAGCAAACTGTTCGTAATTTATTTTTGCCTTGCTCTATTTTTACAGCTAGAGATTGGGAGAGGATGTTAGTGGGATTTCTGCTGCATTTACCAAATTAACAAGGGTAGTGGTTGGTTAGGGATGACTGGAGAGGGCACCATTTACCGCTAATGCTCCCAGCAGCTCCCAGTCTTAGGTCACCCCTTCAGAAGAACAGAGAGATGCTGATGTCCTCAGTGCTTCCCTGCCCTTTGCCAAGTAAGCTTATTGAATGGGGAGAGGCAGGGTCTGGGACAGAAGTAACAAATGCACCTCCAGGCCCTCTTCATTTTTCAGCCCCATTTTATGTTTCTGTTTCCTTTAAAAATGTCTTATGGCTTAAGACTTTGTGGAGATTGAAATGGCTAATTGTGTGCCCCCACTCCCTGGCTTCTTTGTGTACAGCATGCCATCTGGAGGACTACTTTCTTTTTCCAGGCTTGTGGGGTCTGAGGGTGCAGCCATGCTCAACAGGGGCCATATGTCCCTCTGGGGGACATATGGCACATTTGAAGGGGCCACAGACTAGAAACAATTCTTCACACACCGCCTTATAAAGTTCATTTTGTGACTTACAGAATCCTGATTTGACCTGTCATTCTTTTATATTGTGCTTATGGGTGTGGCAAAAAAAAGTTTGAGAATGACTATAAAGGGGATTGAAATGCACAGACTTTCAGAATTTGCCCACCCCTCTGTCTAGAGATTTTTAGGATTTAAGATATCCATTGACCACTGGTGGAAGGTTGATCAAACTAATCAACCTGTCTTTCTGCTATATTTTCACAATCTCTTGAAAAGGTCTATACATATTCACAATATAACTGATCCATATTCAGATGCATATATTCATGTATAAACTGGATTTGCTCCTGATGAACTAGCTGGTTGATCTTGATTTTGCTCAAAGTTTAGATTCAGTATCCAGAAGGATGTTTAGTGTATTTGTACAGCTAGGTACTAATTTTATTAGTAAAGAAAACTACCAGTAGTGAAGTCTGCAATCTTACCCAGTCTTTTGTCATCCAAGTGACTAGGGAGACAATTCTACTGTTGACTGAAAGTCTTAAAAAAGAGCAGGTTACTATTAATTGTGGCTTGAATATATCTTGTCTCAGGGTGAATTAATAAAATTTTAGGACTGCGGAAGGAAGGAAGGGAGGGAGGAAGAGAGGGAGGGAGGGGATTTCATTTTGCTAGGAACCTTTACAGATTCAGTATTTCTCCTGGGGTTTGTCTGGACCGAGTCATGACATGTAGCTTACTGGTTAGTGCTCTTTCTCCAAATATCATAGCAGCCCATATGTGAACGTGAATTTAACTTCAGTGTGCTTGAAGACATCTTACTTTAATTGGAAGAAGACATTAACCAAAAATATTATAAAAGATATCATTGCCCAGACCAAATATGTCAAGTACCTAAGAAATTGATGTTTCCTGTGCTTCAGCAGTCATTTTTAAATGAAAACTGAAAATCATTTTCATTTCAAAGAAAACTGATTCTCAGGATTATTGGTTAATTGGGGAAAAACAGCCCTGAAGAACAAGATTTTTTCACAGAAGGAAAATAGTGTGAATGGGGCTTTCATAGAACAATTTCTCCTCATTTCAAAAGGCTACGACACATGTCTCTAGCCACCATGTAGTTACAGTTGACAGTAGATTTCCATGGTCTCTCTTTGATGGAAACAAATAATTTTTTCATTTTCCCAGCAAATGTTTACGCCTAATATTCATTGATGCTACAGTTCTACCTTGCTATCCTGCTACCTTCTGAAAGCTTGAAATCTCCACTTGTGCATTTTACCAAACAAGGCAATTCCAAGTGTTAATTATGGGGTGAAAATTAGGCTTCTGAACTTTCCCTTGGTAGGACAAACATTTGATAGAGCATGTTTTATCCTGGAATGGGTTTCCTGAAGAAGAACTTTAAGCAACATACCAACTGCTCACGCAGGGTAGATTTATGAGCACACTTTATAGTATGCAGGAATTCCTTCTTTGTGAGTGGTTTTGGTTTCATTACACATCGAGTTTGGTTGGGTTTGGAGAAGTTTGGGGAGCCAAGGTTACTGTACTGTTGACTGTTTGCTTTGGTGATAAAAATGATAATAATGATGATGGTAACAACGATGACAGTGATTATTTGGTTTGATTATAACTACTGTATTTTAAAAAATCCTTTTAGCTTAAGTCATGTAGCATACATCGACTTTCATTTCCCAAGCTGATGTCTATACATTCCTATATTTTAAATAGCAGGTTAAAGCAGAAAGGTACCGTTGAAGCTATATGCTTGAAAGTAAGGAGTTTCAGTGCATAGAGCAACTGTTTCTCATTCAAAGCATGGGCTCATAGAGCCATCCCTTTTTAGCTTAACATCCACCCCAAAGAAACAGTACAGCATAATCTCACAAGCCAACCCACTCCCTCTATAGTCCATTGTTAGTGATGTGGAAGATCTGAAATGAAACTCAGGTTTTGATGGTGCCTACATGTAAAACAGCAGATTTGCAACAAAGTCCTGTCCACAGTTACACAATTTTTAGCTAATCCAGGCCACTAGATTTATGTTTAGGGGAAGGAAGCTTGTGTTTTATGGTTTGTTTGTTTTTTGGTTATGCTGCATTAAATTCCTTCTGATTTATGACAACCCCATGAATCTATTGCATATTTGGCCTTCCTCTTTTCCTGCTTTCTTCAACTTTTTCCAGCATAATGGGCTTAGTATTAGGTAAAGTGAGTTCTGTCTCTTTGAAGACTCAAAGAATGGAGTCACCTCAAGTGTTTCTTTGGGGTGGAGATTAAGTTACAGAAAAGTGCATCCTTGTGCTCATGTCCTGAAAAAGTAATGGGAGTTGAACTGTGTTCTGAATTTCCTTACTTTTGGAGGTATAGCTTGAACCATAGCTTTTTGCTTTAAAGCGAAGATTTTTTTCCTCCTATAGGAAATTGTTTCCAGATCTTAACCATCCTGTTTCTGCATTTCACATTTTGTAAGCTTTTCACTAAAATCTTAGTTGCTTCAAATATTCTGAAGGTTGTTTTATAGCCTAATATAAATTTCTACTTGACCTTAGTTTCCTGCACATAAATGGATAATGCTAGTTGCCTAATATATACTATGCACTTTTAAAAAGAAAATTATTTCTTCAAGCTACATTGCCACATAGTCAAAGATGACATTTACAGTGCAGTCTTATGCATATCTACACAATAGGTCAGCAGCTAGTATTTTGGACAGCAGGGCTATAACTAGGATGGAGCATCTGGGGCTTTGCCCCATGGCATCAAAACTGAAAGGACACAAAAATCTGGAAATGAATCTTTTGATGAATGTTAGGAAAATAAATGGCAATGCCTCCTGGCCCTATTCATTTTCCTTCTCCTGCCTCCAGTATAAATTTTTGCGTGTGTGATTTTAGGGGGCACTACAGTCTTCTGCTCCTTTTCCTCCTGTATAGCTTCTTACAAAGCATCCACCTTTCACACGTGATTGCGAGTAGCATGACTGGGGACAGTGTCACCTGCACAATGTTATGAGTTCAACAGATTCACATTCTGGATCAGGGGATTGCAACATTAATTGACATCACTAGTAAACATCTAGCAGAAAAGCACGAGTGTAATTTACAGTACTGTGTAGCTGGATGTATTTTACTAACTACTTTTAAACTGTGAACTGATATCTTAGTTACTACAGAAGGCTGAAGCAAGCTTTCAGGAATACAGGATCCACATAAAACATTAATCCTCTTGGTGCTAATTTATGAATTATTATTATTTTTTAATGCCAGGAAAGTAGATGTGAGGAAAGGTTATTATTTTAAAAAACAAAGCTGTTGTGTTGTGTAGTGGCCTATGGGCCAAACCTAATACAGTGGTGCCTCGCATTACGATGTTAATTCGTTCCAGCGAAATCGCTGTAGAACGAAAACGTCGTAATGTGAAAATAAAAAGTCCATTGAAACGCATTGAAACCCCTTCGATGCGTTCCAATGGGCTGGAAACTCACTGTCCAGCGAAGATCCTCCACAGGGTGGCCATTTTCAGTGGCTGTCTTGCGAGGAATCCATCCCAGAAAACAGTGGGAAGCCATTTTATTTACCCGGTGGCCATTTTGAAACTGCCGATCAGCTGTTGGAAAATCGTTGTTTTGCGAAGAATCGGTTCCCGAAGCAGGGAACCAATCATTGTAAAATGAAAAAACCCTATTCAGATCATTGTTTTGCGATTGCAAAAGCGATCGTAAAAAACGTCGTAATGCAGTTTCGTTGTAATGCGGGGCAATCGTAAAGCGGGGCACGACTGTATGCATTTATAGTGAACTGTTTCTTTATGTCTGTATAGTGGCAGTGAGCAGAAGGAAACAGATAGTGGCACACTCAGGTGTTAGGTGAATGATACAAACCCTTGACGGTGACTCACAGAACAATATTTCACAAAGTATAATCACCGTAAGTCCATTTGATGTTTAAGTTTGAGCATGTCTAACATGTGTTTCAACATGTGTCAAATTGTAGTTTATAATACTCTTATCAGGGATGGGGACTCGAGTCACTGGATTTGCTATTAAGTCAGATTTAAGTCTCACGGGTGACTTGGCTTGGATTTGACTTGTTTTTTTCCCTCCAGTTACTCAAACTCATCTCACTACTTGGGACCCAAATGCATATAAGCGAACAAAGATTAGGTGTTACAGAAAAAATTGCACTTACAATATATCCCTTTGTATGAACAAGCACGCTTGTGTTGGTCTGCAGTCAAAAATAATATCCCACAGTGAAGAACATTCAATTTCCTCTTTTTCCCTTTTGCAGTGTCAAAATGCCTGACTGCTCAAGTGACTGGATAAGTACTAAATATTTAATTCATGGAGTTACATTAACTGAGTCTTTGATCTGAAAGTTCTTAAAAAACATCTTAAAAGCACTTCAAAAACTAGTTAGTGTTTCATTACCATCTCTTAAAATAGAGTTATTTTACCAAAACATCCTGTCAGAAAGCAGAGACTTGTGATTAAAAACATACAACCTTTTGACCAGAGTGCCACCTAATGATAATTTGTTGGTGCCTCAATAGGTCAAGCATTGTGGATGGAAGAAGATCTCCCTTCATCACCCCCTGTCATTGTATCTTTTCCCACAGATGCAAGACAGTTTTGCTCAGGGAGATTTTATTTAATACTAGTACTGCACAGATCTGTTCTTTTTAGGTTGTTGCAGGGTGGCCTTTGAATAACCAGTGCTGCTAGTATTTTACTCTTGTGAGTTGACTGCTGAAGCAAGATGTGCTTCAGTCTGAAATTAAAACATTAAGACAGAAAATGTATCCTTCCTCCCCTCTGAAACTGGTGTTCATCACTCACATGATGATTTTCATTTAAAAAAAAACCTGGAACTTCAGTGAAATTACCAGAGTAATCAGGACTCCAACTTTGTTCCCAGGGAATTTCAAACTTTTTGTCCTTAGAGACCATTTTGAAAATACTAAATACTAAATGAGTATGTAACTGTACATTTTAGATGTATTTTCCAGCAAAGTAGCCATTTCCAAATGAGTGTTTTAAAAAAATACACGTTTTACATGTATCTTGATATTTTCTTTTGGGTGCTTGAAAGGTCCAAATATTTGCAACATGCGAAAGCTGGATAGCTTAACTCCGACCTGCAGAAATGTGGGTCTGATTAGCTCAAATTCATGAACTAATTCCTCAAACGTTCATAATCTTTACCTCCTTTATGGATTGAGCAGATATTTCACAGTTAATCTGAATGAACATGTATTGAATGACAGCTTTTTTCATCAGTGTGTCCTTTTTTGTACTATGTTAGTGAAAGAGGTTGTTTAGTTTTCTTTCTGGCCACAGATGTACACTCTTTGCCATAAATGACTTTTACAATTCCCCAGTTCCAAAGTGAATATTCTTACTATATATAATGCCCCCCTTTATAAAAAGGAATATATAAATTACTAAGTGAGCTCAAAACCCAGGCTTCTCTTTAAAAGACCTCTTCTGAAGATTTTAACATCTGGGTAGGTTCATAAGGAAACATTTGGTGCCTTAGATAGCTGTCTAGATGTTAAAACATTAAAACCAATACCTTGAATTGTGTCCAGTAAGTAATTGGCAGCTGGTGAAGATCTATCAGTTTCAGAGTCATATGATTATGATTCCATGCAGCAGTTAGCAGTCTAGCTGCCACATGTCATACCAGTTAAAATTCCAGCCTGGCTCTGTAGAAAGCAGCTTCCTACAGAAAAAAAAATATGTTTTTTCTTTTTGTCCTTCACCACTATGTCAGAACATGTACAAAGCCTCTGTCAGGCTCTCAGACTAGGTAGGTTTTGAAACGTGGTAAAGATGGAACTTATTTATCCTTCAGAAGTGACTATTTGTGGGCGATTGTGGGCCTGTGTTCCATAAAGTGCTTATTGGAGTCCGATTATTATAGCTCATGTAATAGCCACTCAGACTGATGGAATTTAAAAAGCAACAATCACTGCCCTGGAATGAAAGAGAAAAATGAATCTATCATACTTTTTTGTATAATCTCCTCCATGGTATTAGTGAGCGACATATGGCTAAACTGTCATGCACTACTTAGAAAATGTATCTTCTAGTTCTGAAAGGGAATTCTCCTCTATTGGTGCTTAGCTTGTGTCAAGAGTGCTTTGCATATAAAAAGGACTTGGGGATAGAATCCAGTTATATAAAGCAAGGCTTCTTTGTGTGGAGTCCTTTTGTAGTACCAACATTAAAAGGCTTTTTATAAATAAAAGTGGAATATAATTATAAATGCCCTTCTAGGAGAAAATCCTTGATTACCTTTGAATTTTTCTGCTCTTTGAAAAGGTTATACTTAACGGGTTCAGTTTCTTACTTGAAGTTGCTGTTCCCAAGGGAAATCAGCCTTCCATACAAACTGTTTCAATTGGGTTACATGGCTTTACTTTGTGTCATGCATTTGTTAACTGACAGGTTATATAACACTGCAGGCTAAATATACATTGCTCTGTATTCAGGTACTGTTGCTGTCCTGTATTTGAGGATTAATGAGAAACAGTAATAAAGAAGGTGTGGGGATGAAGACCAAAAGTCGAATTAAGACAACAACATTTTGCATGGTTATGTTTTCTGAGATGTGTTGCTGAAGTGCAAAAGCAAAATACAAAACTTACAATTGGTAGAAAGTTTAGTTTAAGCCAGTTTCAACTTCACCACAGCTGAAGTCATTTCCCAGTTAGCCATTACAGTATCAGGGAACAAGCCAATTTGGCCTTGAAGTCTCAATCCAAAAGATAAATCAAAGATGGTATTTCCATTCCTTTGTGGTCAAAAGCTGCCCCCTCCTTTCTCTCAGCCAACCATTCCCGGGTACTGAGAAAAAGTCTGACTTTCCAGAAAGGCTCTCCTGCTCATGTTGCCCTAATTTCTCAGTTTCTTCACACCTGCTATATAAGCACTGCTTCTGTTTGATTATTCTCTCCAAACCTGTCCTTTATTTTGTATCATTATCATTGGAAACAAGTAGTTTAACACTTCTGTAAAAGGATAAAAGTTGTAAAATGTCATTATCACATTTCATTGTGCCATGTAGTCATAGCCAGCAACATTATTAAAATAGGCTCCTATTCCTTTTATAATAATCACTTTTTACAACTTCCATTGACTCTTCAGGTGCTCTTTATGCAATTGACTTACAGACATAGAGTTAGCACTGTAAAATCCATGTCTTCATGACATGTTCTATGCCCTGTTCATATGGGTACATATATACTAAATGTATACTAGGGACTGGAAGATGTCCTGATGTGTAAGAGTGTGTTGCTGGAGATGAAGACCAACATCAACCGCACTGTGGTATTCCCAATTACTAAATATGTATACAAAAATGGATTACTGTATATGGATATGAAGGATAGTGGAGAAAGCTATGGGGAGGATTCAGTTGATTTAGAATGTGGTATTAGAGGATCGCTTTGTAGTTGCTGCAGGCCAGTGGCAAAAAAACCCAGTTGGGTTCTAGATCAAATCAAGCTGAATTCTCACTAAAGCTAAAATGCCTAAACTGAGGCTATCTTATTCTGGACATGTCAAGAGAAGAAAAAACTCACTGGAAAAGAACTGAAGGCATTAGGAAATAGACGCTTTGGAAGCACTAAATCAGAAATTTGATAAAGACCTAAGAATCTAGATTTTAGTAACTGAGAATCACTAGGTCTTTTAAGGACTAGTGCTGCTTTACTTGAGATGAACAGATTTTCACATTTTATTATCCGTGGTGTGGCTCAGTGTGTTGTATGCCCCCAAAACTGGCTCATATATTTTAAACCAGCTATATGTTTGTGCAAAGAAGGAAAAATCCAGTCACTATTCTTCTCTGCAATTAATGAATAATGTTGGCCAAACTTTATTAGAACTACCTGTCACTATGCTTAGCTGTTCAATACACCTATCTATTCACAGTGAGGAAATCTTAATAGCTGTAAGTTAGGCAGCCAAATACTTTCAGTCTGTGGGAAAGTCTACTCTTCTTTCTGTCAAGCATCTTCTGTTGCATAAAAATACATGGCATTCTTTATTTGAAGGGTGATAGTGAATGTGGCTATGTCATATTCCATTATTTCAAAAGCACTTCCTCCGCCCACAAAACTGCTTCTGAAATAGGAGCATTGACTCCCACCATTGATCACACTGCACCGGTAAGGCAAAGATTGTATGTGCGTGTGTGTTTGATAGTGCTATCGAAATGTGATCCCCTGACAGTAAAATAGCACATGCTGAGGAACATAAATAATACCTAAAATACTTTCTCTTCCCCCTCCCCCCCAGTGTCCATCAGACAATTGAAATGAAAAATGGCCACACTTGAGTGAAATTTCCCTCGGGAGAGTGAATTATAGACAGGCCTCCAAGGACACCCAAATGAAAGTGGATTGATGTTCATCCAACCACTCACACTCTGTTTTGTCTCACAAGTATGCATTTCTTAAATGCAAGCAGCAACTTCTTTGTTAAACTAAATCATTGTTTGGCAACATGTTGTGATTCTGGAGATTTGACTGCCTGCTAATTTTTGCAGTAGCTTCATTGGTCTGCACCACATGCTAACCAGTGCTTAGTAGGTTTGAAATACTAAAATGCCTTAAAGTCAATTTCCACATATAGTTTTCTTCATTAAAAAAAAACTACTGTAATGATAAGTAGCAGAAATACTAAAGGATTAATTAAGTAATAGAAATCCCAGAGAAGACAGGGTTTGATTAATTAGAAGCCATGTTGTGGCCTTGCATTATTATTGATACACCAGAGATCTAGAAGTCTTAAAAACACTGCCTGGGATCCTGGGGGAATAGGGACACGTGAATTACGTTGTGAAAAAGAAGCCATAGCAGATTGCCAATTCAAATGCCTGGGAGGATATTCTTCACTCGTAGTTATGTGCATAGGAGTTGGGGAAGAGGAAGGAAAGCTGTTTGAAAGTTTTCTACACCAGCTAATGCAATGGACTAATGATATATCTCCAGGAAACCTGTTTTTGCTAGTGCTTGCCAAGACATCCTCCCTTCAGAGTTCTCTGCCAAAGATGAGTTCTGGCTTCTCACCAGACTAGAGGAGGTGGAGCGGCAATTCCACTACATTAGTTGATGTGCAGGCAGAGCCCAAGCTGGCAGCAGTAAGAAGAGCCTCCCATTCAGAGATGCTCTCAGCCTGGACCATTGTGTGAAGTTTTCCTTTTCTTTCCAAAGAGCAGCAGGCTGGCCATGGTTAAGCAGAATCAATAAACATGTTTGTTTGCTTGTTTGCTTGTTAAATCTGAGAACCCACAATTCAATTTTTGCTAATAATATATTGCATAATATATATATGAAAAACAAAGAAATCAAAATGCTTTATATATATATCCAGTCAGATTCAAGTATTTTGATTTCTTTTCTGAGGTGTTTATCTCCACTCTCTCTTTCTCTCTCTCAACTTTGGTACAATTTTCATTTAATACTCAAGAAAGGCTGCCTGGGTTTTTCTGACAATGCTTTTCTCAATAACTGTTCTCCCATAGAGAAAACATTTGCTCCAAAACCTTATCAGTGGTCTTGCTCTTTCGCTCTACTCTTCTCTCTTGCTCTAAAAGAACATATCTGCATGGAGCTGCCCTTATATGGATATTGGGTAGTGAGTGATTCAACTTAATAAACTCTTTGAAGGTGTTCATACAGAGTTCTGCAGGGACATTAATGCACTGACTGTGAAAGCTGCTGACTGTTCTGGTCCTCAAGCATAAAATGGCAAAATGTACTGGAAATGGCATTGAACTTTGCCTGACTTAGGAGAAACCCTGGCCAAACTGTATTTAAAAGAAACCGTGTGGAAACACACTTGGGGATTCTCCGCTCATTAATTTTGAATGCTTCTTCAGTTGGTTTTCTGTCAGCACTTTGGACAGTGTTTCAGAAGCCTGGTAGTGCTAACCTTTTACGCATACCGATGATAAGACCATTAGGAACCCAAAAGGCTGTCTTAAGTACTAAACGTTATATTTTCCAATTGACATTTGGAAGTCTCTAAGAGTTCTTCCAGGTAAAAATAGTCATTGACATAGAGTGCAGTCATAATCTTTATACTGCAAATATTATCTATACATATTTTCCCCATTTGAAAAATAGTAAATACAGAATGGTAACTAGTGAAATAAAGAAGAACAAGCTTTTCCTGCACAAACTGCACCAGAACACAGAGTGCTACTCCTGTCCTCTGAAGATGCCAGCCACAGAGACTGGTGAAACATTAGGAAGAACAGTCTTCAGAACATGGCCAAAGAGCCTGAAAAACCCACAACAACCATTTTTCATGAAATATTTGTAGCTTCCAATCCAATATGCTGTATGATAAGTAGGGTGCGGTTGTAGGATGCAGACGCCTGAAGAGCTTGATAGTTGCAAAATGTCAATAAAATCACAGATCAAAAGGGTCCTTGAATCATAACATCATAATTGGCAGATTGTTAATAATAATTTCCTATCCCAGTATTTTTCACAGAGTGCTGTTATAAATTGTAATCTGTTGATGTTTAGAAAAGCTTAATTTTTACTTTTTCTGAATGAAGCCATTTCTGTACCTGCCTCCAAGAGACATTTTAAATTTAACTGCATGTGACTTTCATAGTAGGGGTCAGATTAGAGCATTAGCTTTTAAAATGCATAGACAGCTTCTCTTCTTCAGTCATTTCTGTTATTTAAAATTGTGGTGCTGACATAAAGCCCAGGAGTAAGGGGATTTCATCTCATGAGTGCATTATGCAGTTGGCTCCAGTACACAGAACCCCTGCACCAATTTGTCAACAAGTTGACAGGTGTAATCTCTTCCTAAGACGCTATGATATCCGCAGATTGCATCCAATTCTGACAAAGAAGGAAAAAAAAAGATACAAGTGTTATTTTGTTTTGTTTTCTAATGACACTTAATGGGAGGCACAACCTTGCAAATCCCCAAATGTCAACCTGTTGAATTCATGATTTTTTGTTCTGAGCCTAGGCAGGTTTTCTTCCAAAGCATAAGTTAAAATCTGCTCTTTTAGTTGGTGTACACATCCAGTTATTTAACTTATATGCAGAATTCATCATGCGGAAGGCTGGACTGGAGGAATCCCAAGCCAGAATTAAGATTGCCGGAAGAAATATCAACAACCTCCGATATGCAGATGATACCACTCTGATGGCAGAAAGTGAGGAGGAATTAAAGAACCTTGTAATGAGGGTGAAAGAGGAGAGTGCAAAAAACGATCTGAAACTCAACATCAAAAAAACTAAGATCACGGCCACTGGCCCCATCACCTCCTGGCAAATAGAAGGGGAAGATATGGAGGCCGTGACAGATTTTATCTTCCTGGGCTCCATGATCACTGCAGATGGAGACAGCAGCCACGAAATTAAAAGACGCCTTCTTCTTGGGAGGAAAGCGATGACAAACCTTGACAGCATCTTAAAAAGCAGAGACCTCACCTTGCCAACAAAAGTCCGAATAGTCAAAGCTATGGTTTTTCCTGTAGTGATGTATGGAAGTGAGAGCTGGACCATAAAGAAAGCAGACCGCCGAAGAATTGATGCCTTTGAATTGTGTTGCTGGAGGAGGCTCTTGAGAATCCCCTGGACTGCAAGGAGAACAAACCTATCAATTCTAAAGGAAATCAACCCTGAGTGCTCACTGGAAGGACAGATCCTGAAGCTGAGGCTCCAGAACTTTGGCCATCTCATGAGAAGAGAAGACTCCTTGGAAAAAAAACTTGATGTTAGGAAAGTGCGATGGCAAGAGGAGAGGGGGATGACCGAGGATGAGATGGCTGGACAGTGTCTGCGAAGCAACCAACATGAATTTGACACAACTCCAGGAGGCAGTGGAAGATAGGAGAGCCTGGCGTGCTCTGGTCCATGGGGTCAGGAAGAGTCGGACATGACTAAATGACTAAACGAACACATCCAGTCAGTGTACGTAAGGAAGAACACTCAGTGGCACATACTGGCAAGTTTGATAGGAAATGTAGCACAGGCACTTGCGTTTTTCACTTTAGTTATTTTGCAGCGGATGATATATTTTGAGTGTGGTAGAGGCCACTCTACTCTGCCTTCCTCTGCTGTCTGTTAAAGTATACCTCACACAGAATGTGTGCTTTGTGCTGTTTGATTGCTTGAGAGATGAGAAGAGTGTGGGCTGAGGAAGAAGGCAGCACACTGATGGTACTTTCCCCCCCTCTCTCCATCTGACTCCCTCCCTCTTCTACCCTCATCTACCCTTTTCCCCTACATCAGTGGTCACTGATGGTCATAAAAAGAAAACAACAGTGGCAGTAGGAGTCCTGTTTGAGTCAAGTAACAAATATGGGGTGGGGAAGGAATAGCAAAGAGGAAACACAATCCAACCCAATCTCCTCCTTTTCTCAGCCACTACCCATGATATACCTGAACCACCCCTCACACTTAGCCATGTTCCTGCATCCACAAAATAATTGGGCTTATAGCACATACTACAAACCCAATAGTGCATATCATCAGTACCACTTTTTCCATAAGAATGTACATCCTACTGAAAGCAATGGAGACAGCTTATGTGCACTCTGGATATGAATTGAAGTGTGCACCCTGTGCATTCCTGGCCCCATGCAGAACATCCTGCTTTTTCAGAGAGATTTCCATAGCTGAATTCATGCTGATATTTCAGAAATTGTACAAACAGTTCCCCCAACTGTGATTATCTGGTGCAAGATGAACCAGACCTTGAAAATGAAACACAGAGGGCTTCCTCATATGTGATGCTAAATCACTGTCCAACATAGTGTACATGCAGTAGAATGATCTCAAGGAAAGCCTTAAGAGCACATGTTGCTCCTGCCTTCATCTCCTCTTATGCAGCCAGGAGAAGGACTTTGATAGTGTTTTGTTTTGCTTTCTACTAGTCATGACTTGTCCTAACATATGAACCATAGACAAAAATCAAACAATATGAAACATAGAACAAATATAAAGAAACTAAAACAAACACTGGCCAATTTCAAAATATGCCAGCTTCAAAGTATGTTAATGAAGTGATCTTGTTTGACTAACTGGAGTTGGTTTCAACCCAACTTGTCTGGTTTGTATGTACAGTCAAGCTAGGATGAGGAGAAAGTTATTTTCATGGTTACCAGTAGGAAGCTTTTTTTCCTTTTTCTTCGTGATACATGTAGGACACATGGGAGCCATTCCCCACTCCCCCATCTCATCTCTCTGTGTAATTAAAAATGGAAGGGGCCATTATTTTGGCTTTGCTTCAAGGCCAAAACTAGTCTGCTGTCTTGTATGTATCCATAATCATAATTCTGTTTAATTTTCCATCAAATGACTGTGACACAATTTATTCAACATCATGAAATAATCAGCGGAAATGCCATTTTACCTTTGGAGTCTTTGTTGTTTAGTCATTCAGTAATGTCTGACTCTTCATGACCCCCATGGATCAGAGCACGCCAGGCCCTCCTGTCTTCCACTACCTTCCGGAGTTGGGTCAAATTCATGTTGGTAGCTTCGATGACACTGTCCAACCATCTCGTCCTCTGTCGTCCCCTTCTCCTCTTGCCTTCACATTTTCCCAACATCAGGGTCTTTTCCAGGGAGTCTACTCTTCTCATGAGATGGCCAAAGTATTGGAGCCTCAGCTTCAGGATCTGTCCTTCCAGTGAGCACTCAGGGTTGAGGATCTGTGCTTCCAGTGAGCACTCAGGGTTGTAGTCTTAGTTTCTTGCTTTCACTGGGTTTGTAGCCTAATGACTTGAAAATGCAGTTTTCATATAGACTTGCAGAAAAACACACACACCTTCCTAGCCCTCATAATCTGAAAGTACTTGAAAGCAACTCCAGAATGGATGGAATAAATATGTGGTTGAGAAGATTAATCCACCAATCTATGTATTCATTGCCTTTTTATCATCCTTCCTCAGAGGAACTCAAGGATGCCATACATGTTTTTTCCTGCACATTTTATCTTCCCAACAGCCCTGTGAAGTAGAATACAACTTAGAAAGTGTGACAGACACAAGGTCATTTGATGAGAACAATTGAGCCGGAATCTGAAATCAAGTTTCCCAGTGCCCATGCTGCTTACTACTTCTTGTGGGATCTTTTACTATGTTCATGATGAAAAGGACCAGCTGGAATCTGATTTGTATTATTTTATTTTATTTTTGGCCAAAACAGAAATATGGGGCACAAACCCTGAGCCCGCTGATGGTTTATTTGTTGGTGAGGTGAACTTCCTCTGCTCATGCTCAGAATATATATTTTCATTCTTGTTACATTGTTTTCCTCAGTACTGAACCAAAGGACAGAGTCCAATGAACCTGGCCTCATATTATATGTTACATATAATTTAGTACCATAAATAAATAAATCACCATAATATACAAGGGCAAATCAGCATGATGTTCATAATATTATAATTTGTGGGAAAGAGTATATAAAACACCTTCATGAGTAGTGGTGCAGTGCATTTTATCTTTGTGTTTCTCTGTTTTTGCCTTAAGGACTTAAGTTCAAATTTGTGATTGGTCATCAATTAAGTGGCAGAAGATTTATCTCCAACTGCTTCCCCAGTTCTAACCCAAATGTTTTGCTCCAGGGTATGCTTGGCATGCATAGCAAGCAAATCAATGGTTTTTAAAAAATCAATTTTAATTAAGCACTCTGCCAACGGTATGCCAGTGGTATTAAACATTCATTGTCATGGGATAAGAGTCCCTTGCTGTTGTAGAAAGGCCTAGGAAAAAACTATGACATTTGCAAAACAGTAAATGTGAAAATAAAGTAAAAATAATGTATTATTTGAAAAATTGAGAAATGGATCCTATGGCTCAATACTCATGGAATAATTTCATAGTGCTGATGCCACTAAACCATATACCAATTTACACTGGCTTTGATGGTGTGATAGTTGTACACATTGCAAGGATATGAACTGTTGGACATATATAGCTCTACAGACTGACACATGGAAGAGTGAGTTTTCTGTATTCCAACACAAACCTGCTTAGGTTTGTAGGAGTCTGTGAAAAGGTTACTGTTGCATGTGTTACTGGCTGTGCATGACCTACTGATATGGACAAGAAGGTGACATGCATTCAAATTTCATGTAGCTATCATAAATGCAGCGGTTTGCATAGCTACACTGCATAAGGCTGATCATGTCATCAGCTGCATTGATTTTTTTAAAACAAAACAGTCCCTATTCCTCCTGAAAGTCGCAAGATTCACTTGGTATCTCCTTTATTGTAAGGAGATATTGACTGCTATGAAGGGGAGGGAGCTTTTAGTTTTTGAACATCACCATTGCTGGTAAAATAACCCTGGGGATGGTGATTTTTGGAAAACAAACATGCACCCACTGTGTGACCCCCAATGGTTTCCTTACAATGACAAAAATTCTATGGTTCTCTTAGGGACTCAGATTTTTTTTTATTTCCCAGAAAATGACACTGCCAACCGAACTGCAAATTATGTCCTTCCAAATTGAGTAATCTATCATTTTCCAAAGTTATCCATTCTTTTATCCAGTCTAATAGGATCTATAATACAGAACCCAATCTGGAAGGCCAAAACCCATCCTCTGTTTGGCATCTTGCATTGTTAGAAAATGACACTGCTGATATTATCAGCCTTACAAAACAAGATTTCAGACAATTAATGTGCAAATCAATTATTGTATATTCAACAACTTTTCAAGATATTTAGCTGCCACTTCTGAGTACGGTGGTGCCCCGCATAGCGACGATAATCCGTTCTGAAAAAAATCATTGCTATGTGGATTTGTCGCTGTGCAGGGCAAAAAAAAGCCCATAGGAATGCATTAAAACATTTGCAAAGACATAAGAAAAGGGGAATCTGGGGACGTGGTGGCGCTGTGGGCTAAACCGCAGAAGCCTGTGCTGCAGGGTCAGAAGACCAAGCAGTCGTAAGATCGAATCCACGCGACAGAGTGAGCGCCCGTTGCTTGTCCCAGCTCCCGCCAACCTAGCGGTTCGAAAGCATGCAAATGCGAGTAGATAAATAGGTACCATCTCGGTGGGAAGGTAAACAGCGTTCCGTGTCTAAATCACACTGGCCATGTGACCACGGAAAGATTGTCTTCGGACAAACGCTGGCTCTATGGCTTGAAGAGCGGGATGAGCGCCGCCCCCTAGAGTCGGACACGACTGGACAAAAAATTGTCAAGGGGAACCTTTACCTTTACCTTAAGAAAAGGGGATGTTTCATTTTCCTGCCTGTTCAATCAGTACACAGAATATCTCATATAAAAAAGTGAATTAGCTTCAACTGAAAGTGAAAATTCGTGGAAGAAACACCAATAATTTAAGATGTGCAAATCATACCATGTTATCCACAAAGTGTAGCAATGACTTGAAACAGTCATTAAGAAAGGTTAAAGAAGAAAGTGCAAAAGCATGATTGCAGTTAAACCTTAGGTCCTGATGGCAATCTTAATTGTATTTTAATCATTTTATCTTTTATTGTATTTTAATTGAATTTTAATTGTTGTAAGCCGCCCAGAGACCTTTGGGTAGAGTGGGCGGCATGTAAGTTAAATAAACAAACAAACAAGCAAACAAACAAACAAACAAACAGATTATGGAAGAAGTAAACAACTGTAAGGTTGACAGTGAAGAAATAGAAATAGTTGAAGATGTTGCATACCTTGATTTAGTCATCAACCCACATGGAGCTAGAGTCAACAAACCAGAGGAAAATTTACTATTGGAAGCACATGTATGAAAGAAGTAGAAATTATCTTTTAACAGTAAGGATGTGTTACTCGAGACCAACTCAAAGATCCCCAACCTGTAAAAGAACATAAGTTGCAAAATGTTATAGCCATCTTTCCTTATCCCATGCAGTCATAGAAAGCATATTTATTACAATGGAGGCCTGTTTCTCCTGCAATTTTCCCTTTTCAAAACCTCCAGTGAGCCTTTATTTGCTATATATGCACTTCCCATACAGGCATACAAGCATGACATTATAAACTCTTTATGACATGTTCTACTCCTTCTTCAAATGGAAAAACATAGGCTAAATATGTCGCAGGAGAGATGAACAATCCTGAAATATCAGGATGCATCACTGGAGCAAAATAACATTCCAGATTATTGTATATGGCTGTGATTGCTGGACATTGAAGAAGGGTGACAGGAAAACAAATTGATTCAAAATGTGGTGTTGATGTTGGAGGAGACAGTTATAGGTATCATGGAACTCCAGAAAAACAAATAAGTGGGTTCTAGGTCAAATGAAGTTTGAACTCTCACTAGAAACTAAAGGCCTAAACTGAGGCTACAGTACTTTGGAAATGTCATTAGAAGACAAGACTCAGTGGAAAAATATGCTGGGAAAAGTAGAAGGCATTTGAAAAGAGGAATATCAAACATAATCCCCGATCTCTCTGATCAACAGTTGATTGTACAGATTTTTTTCATACCTGATTAGTCTTCAAAAGTATCACAGTAATTTAACCTAGAAGTTGGTACCCAATTTAGTGTACTGAACTGGGTAGAGTGATGGACTAGGACTCAGGAAACCTTGGTTCAAATTGTTATTTGGTGGTGGAAACCTAAGGGGTGGATGGAAAGAACTGGTAAAATACTCCTTAAATATCTCACTTAAACTGTAAGACCTGTTAGAATTGCTGTAGGTCACATAACTCCTCCCCTAGAGAGGTTGTTAGATTATAGGTCACCTTAACTATCCCTCTATTAGAGGAACTGTAAGTGATACATTAGCCTTAGCTGATGGATAGTGATCAGTTTACAGAGGCCAAGAAAAACCTGGATTTATAGTACTTCCTGACTACAAACTCTTTTAGAAGAAGTGCAGCTTGATTCAGGTTCTGCCTTTGCTGTATATACGTATATTTGTCAGTCAACTACACATGGCCAACAATGAAGTAACTCAGCCACTAGGTATCCTGTGCAATGCAGTCAGTCTGAAGCCTGTTTTAGTTCTAATTTAAGTTAACCTACTTTACGCAACAAATAATGCTTATTGTCTTTCATAGATCTGAAAAGAGAGTACAGTAGAAGTGAAAATTTAGCATATAGTTATTCTAAGGCTGCTATCTGATAAATATCCAAACATATGTCCACCCCTCCCTTGAAAGACTGCTATGTTAAATTTCCTAGCTTTAGCATGCCGCCCACACTGCCTTACTTGGACCCTGGGATCTGACATCATTTCCAAGAAAAAACAACTAATGTTTAATTTTACAGTAGTCTGATTAAGCTGCAGGGATTGTAGCTGACACTTGCCTGTTTGATTGGGAATTGGAATAGCTGGATTTCAGACATATTCATAAATAAGAGTGATTCATTTTCCTATCAGTTTTGTGAGACCTCTTAAGAGAAATTGCTTGTCATCATTTGTATACACACTTCTTTCTCATTTTTCAAAGATTCTGTATGTGGACAAAAGGCCAAGAGTTTAGCCTCTGGATGGCTAGATTTTTAATGGCTATTCCAAAGCATATAACTAACAATAATTTCTGCGATATTTCTTTGTCCTTCGTCTGTTCTCTGTTTTAATTCTAATAAATCACCAGGTAGGAGAAGTGGAATGGATTATAAAAATCAGCCACTGCTGATACTTATATTCTCTGTGTCCAAGTTATTATAACTTTGTTTGGTTTTCTTGCACAGTAGGCAATTTGACAACCCAGTAGCATTAATAGATAGTCGTTTTGAGATGCTTCTGATTACTATCCACCTGTCTGCAGCAGCAGTTTTTTTAAAAAAAGAGTTTAAATTGCCAGTTATGACATTTCAGTATTAAAAACTACAAAATATTCCTTAAAGGTGAGAAGATGAGTCAAAGGGAAAGTTTGTCTCAGATAACGGTATCAAGCCATTTATTACTTGGGGTCTGAAAGAGGAAAAATAAGGTAAAACTGTTCCGACAAGTCTTTTAAGATTGATGTTGATGCTGGAAAAAGATATTAGAAAAAATGTGTGCAAAGGTCAAATATTTGTAATATTTCAGGTTCGGCACCTCGTTCTAGATGATTTTGTTTTGGTACTTCTGTTCCCTTCTTTTTGTGACATGCATAGTTTGAACCCATGCAGATTTCTGGCTTCTAGTTTCTTAGCCCATCCCAGCATCTCCTTCATAATGTGAGCGGTTGGACTGTCCCGCTGAAATCCTCTTGTGTAGATTTACACAGCACCAACTGGATGACATCATTATTTGGCAAGGGAAATATTTAATTTAGATGAATTGAAAACGCCCTATCCTTTCTCTTTCAAGTTCCAAGGTTCCCATTGGAAAGCCTATGGAAGCTTCAGGATGGGGTGGGGAAAATCCCTTCTGCATCATCATTGCTGTCTATCTTTTTCTTTTTATCAGTTTCCAAGGTTTCTTGCTTTGTATCCTAATGGCTGGTTGCCTTTTCTTGTTAATTTTGTTCCATTAATTATAAAAAGTACCTTCACAGCTAATTTATGCAGAATTGTGCACAGGAATTTGGCATCTCTCTCGCTCTCTGTTTTTGTCTCTTTATGTGTTTTAAGGAATTGGCTATTGAGAATGAGGATGAGATTGAAAGCACAAATTCTAGTCATGAAATCCGGGATCTTCACTGATGTACCAGACTGAATATATGTAGTTGTTATGCTGACCAGTCATATGATGCAATGGAAAACTATATATATATAGGGGTTGTTGGTTTTTTTGGCTTCCAAATATGCCTTGTTTCAGAATTCTTCTCTGTTTTGCCACAGTGAATAGTGAGCTGGGTCTATTGCAGCTCTGGAAATCACAACATCATTTAAATGTTTATCTGTTTTCCTTACAGTATGAACAGAGTGGAACATTTGGAAACCAGTTTTTCTCTTTGAGCTGGTCATAGCGCATTTGATTTTAGAGAGGGGAATCCAAAAGCATCTCAAACTTGATAGCATATTTTGTGTACAGGGCTCTGCATAACCTGGCAAATTTCAGTAACAGTAATGACATGTAACCATCTGTGATTTTGCACCTGCATAAGCCAGTGTCAGCTGTTGGAAGTTCAGCAGCCCTCACTTTGTGTCAGTGCCTTGCCAACAAATCTTTCACTAACCTTGAAAAATATTTTAACCCTTTCACAGCATTTAGAGGTATAGAATGTATTTCTTTAAAATAAACTTAATGTGAACAATTTCCTTCCATTCTCAAAGGTATCTGGCAGATTGCATTATTTTATGTGGCAAATATACTTATTTTGAATAAACAGCATAATTGCCATGTGTTGCAAGCTAAAAGCTAGTCAATTCTGTACAGCACTTAGCACAGCTTTCATGCTACATAAATACTGAACAGTGGAGCAGGTGTAATATCTGGCATTATTGCAAACAGATATGTGCAAGTATAGAACAGTGGTCCTTCGGGGTGTGTAATGACAACAGGTAATTTCAGATAAGTTGGAGAATTGTTGTTTTGTTGGTTAAAAAAATGGCTCATTGGCCAACTGCAAATCTAACGAAGGAGGAAACTAGTGGGATAGTTTCAGAAGTATTCATATTATCATGCATTTATGTCTCAGGAGGTTAAGATCTGAAGGTGCTTCTGAAAAGGAGAAGAATTATTTATTCTAATCATGAGGGAAACAGTGAGGGATATAACAGATAATATGAGCATGATATGAACAATTAAAGACCTTGATAGATTGTTGGGTTATCAGAAATAAAGCAGAGTTACTTTTCTTCATGTAAATACTTCTGACCAAATTCACATGAGTGCAGGCTATTAGGAGGACGGTTTGTTTACCTCAGTTCAGATCTCAGATGTGCTTCCTCTATACATTCTCTCAACCTCGTATGAGTTTACTCCTCTTGTGGTAAACTCCCTTCTTCTAAACTGACTATTTGTCCCTAAATGGAAGATATGGCTAGATAAAAGTGAATGAGAGGCCAGAACACTGAAAAGAGAAAACTGCTTTTCAACATCTGTCATGAATTTTATCCCATCACTCCATATGGCATCATATTGTCAGAGGTTTATGGGATAGTCAATGATATAGTAGTTGTCCCTTAGACATGCTTAAAATTATTCTGTTTTCTGAAACCAGTATTGCCCATCTCTGAGCTATCAGGCCATCTGTAGCTCACTATATTTTGTTCACAACCTCTGTAGTGCATTCTGTATTTTGGCTCAGTTTAGTTTTTTTTTGTTTAATATCTGCCAAAAAGTGTTTTATACATTTCAAGGAAAGAGGCATGATTCAAATCAGTCGGGGGGGGGGGGAGGCGCCGTTATACAGTCACATGCACATTCAGTGAAAACCAAAATAAATAGTTTTCTGAAACCTTTCAATTTTTTAATAAGTCAAAATACACTTTTCTGACAGCATAATTGCTTTTCATAGTGGGCCCTAAATCTGTAGCACTATAAAAGAATAATGCCACAGTAGATCATTTGTGAAAACTTAATGAAAACTGAGTTAGTGAACCTCAGAGTCACTAGACCTTGAAATTCACTTTCAAAAACTAATTTGCTGTAAATGTATGAGAAACATATTTAGACATGATAAACTTTCAGTCCAGTGTTCACCAGGTGCACAAGTTTATCTTGATTAATTCTTTTTTCCTTTTAATTAATCGCTTGCAAAAAGAAAGAAAAAAGCTCAGTCTTTGTTACTTCTTGCTGTGTTGACAACATTAATCTAACCACAGTGAAATTATTTATATTTCCATAGCTTGTGAACATAATATAATATATCAAAATGTGATGTTTCTCTTATATTAGCCAAGGATGTTTTATCTAGTGAAAGGTCCATACTTCATGTTTTAAAATATAATTGGCCAAAAGGAGACTAAAAAATATAGAGATGGAGCATTCACAAACCTAGAAGCACTGGAAAAAGATTGTACGTATACTATTGAAGCAATAAATACTAATATATGCAAGTAATCAATAGGTATCTTTACAGAATGCATTTAAATTAATTTAAACATGAGATGTACTGACTCAATAAAGGAAGCAATGACCTTTAGTTTGCAAGACCTAAGCAGAGTTGCTAATGACCTTTTGGAGGTCATTAACTCTTAGGGTCAGTTTACCTCAGAAGCAATTTGATGGAACATAACAAAAGCTGTTTAAATTATTGTTTTGTCACATTTATACTGCCAAAGCAGAAAATATAAAAATAATCATTATAATCAACAGCAGCAGCAACAACAATAATATAATCAGAAGTACAGAACACTTCTAAACCTGTAACTGGGAACATATTGACATACATCTAAATCAGCATGGGGGAGGGCTGTTGAAAGGATATATAGCTACTACTAATGAGGATGAAAAGGCTAGAATGATGGAAGCTGAACAATGACATTTTCTTTGCTTGAGTCTCATCTCATGATCCTAGTTATTGGTCCAGAAATGGCCACTGTTGGCCATTGTAGATAATGTATAGAACACCTTCATTTCTCAGCACATGTCCTAATGCACGTACATTGTGTGGCTATAACAAGTTATGAATCTAAGGATTCTAAGATTATTATTTTTAAAAAATCATTTTGCCATAGGCATTCCAAGAGGCTATGTCACTGAGAATTGGAAATTGTTGCCAGGGAACTTGAGTACAAATATTTTGCACTGTAATACTTTTCTTCTAAAATGTTCCAAACTGGCCTGTCAAAGGCATTCTGTTACACATGATTACTATTGTAGGCTACTCAGTCTGTTTATATGAGAAAGATGAACATATTCTGTCGCTTATGTTTACTGGAGCATTATTTGAGGAGAGAGAGGAACACAGGCATAATACAGTGGACTTACGGAATTAATCCGTATTAGAACAGTGGCTGCAGGTCAAAAAGTCCGTAGGTCGAGGGTCCATTTCCCATAGGAATGAATTGAAAACCATTTAATCCGTTCCAGGCAAAGAAAAAAAATACCGGGCTTCACCCGCTGCCCTCTGTCTCCCGTCCCTAGTGGCCTCTGCCTTCTGTCCGGGAGGGGGTTGTGAAGCCCAGGAAGCCAAAAGCCAGCAACGGGCGCCAAGCGGCTCCGAAAGCCAGCAGTGAGGGCGGAGTGGCGTTCGGCTTCCTGGGGTTCAAAACCCCCCTCCACTGCCCTGTCTCCCATCCCCTGTGCCCTCTGCCTTCTGTCCCCACGGGAGGCAGAGGGCAGCGGAGGCGGCTTTGAATTATCCACCCTTTTCCCCTGCCTTTCATAGGTTGAAGCTCTAGCTGCTAGTCAAACCAAAATTTTGCGGCTGGAGCTTTACATACCTCAGAATTTTTGTAAAATATTTTCAAAAGCAAACAAATAAATAATAGGTACATAAGGTAAGTGTCAGAGTGCACACAAAATGAGTGGTAGCTCAACTAGTAGCTTTGTATTTTTGATGTTGCCAAGACAAAAAAGTTGTACAGAAGAATTATTCTAAATTATACGTGTAAGGCTCTGAGTACTGCAGGATTCATTTCAGCACATGACTGCTGCTAATCTACACATTTATATTACTTGGGATGTAGACACAATAAAAATCACATTCAGCCTTATTTAACACATATGGTTAGAATTTCTGACCTCTTTCATGGACCAAAAGACTGAACTTAAAACATTTGTCAGTCTTTCACCTTCCCATAGAGGTAACATTTCTTCCTATTATTCATATCAGAATATGTATTCATATCAAAATATACCTTCGTAAGTCGAGGGTCCTATTGCAAAATTGTTGGTAGATATGAAGAAGCAGTTGAGAGGTAAGGAGGGCATGGTTCAGTGGTAAAATGTATGTTTTGCAAATGGGAAGATCAAACATATGGAAAGCTGGGAAAGATTATTCCAGTAAGCTAACCTATTGGGTTATCTTTTATATATTTTCAAAATAGACTATGAATGTACAAATTCATTGGACTCTAGGGCTCTTATAATCAATGTTTATTAGAGATGATCTATGCAGAATATTTTTAAAACCTGTGTTTAAGTTATCAGCAGAAGGAAAAGCTGTGAGGCATGCACCCATTAATATCGCATTACTAGAAAGTGTTTACATGTTTCTACTAGGTTAAGTATTCCAGATGGCACTACGTTTTAAATATCTGTTACTTTTGACTGACAGTATGACACACTTGTTTAGGAACTGAAGCTTTCTAAGGGACTGTTCAGATGCAACAAGAAACTATGGTGCATGATTTCCTGAATGGTAAATAAGTGGCAGTCAGTCATGGGTTAATGTGGCATTTTTGCATCAGATAAAAGCATCATTCTCCACTTGCTTCTCAACCTGACTCAAGGGTTTTTAGGGGTCCAGGCTGAAATCACCTAGGACTTCTCTGCCCAGTTCTCACTGAATTGCCCTCCGTTCACAGAGCAATTAATAGTTTGCACTCACAAGGCCCGGGGCCTTCGCTAACAGAATTCCATGGTAAAGCTAAACATGGCAAAATATAACTTCTGGAGCCAAGATATATGGTCAAACACAAGAGACTTGTTTTCATAACAAAAGATTTGATGATAAATAAAAATTATTTCATGGACACCTGTGAGCAGTGAGGTAAGATCAGGAGTATAAAGGAAATGAAAGAGAAGAGTCAAACAAAATGTAAAGGTTTTTTTAATTTCCCCCATCTATTTATTTATTATTTATATTTATTTATTGGACTTATATACCGCCCCATAGCGCTACAAGCACTCTCCAGGCGGTTTACAATTTTAATTATACAGGCTATCTACAAGTCGATAGACTTACATGGGCTAGTGGTCTACACGTATGAGAGTCACTCACTGAGTTCATTGCCTGGATGGCCAGAGGCATTAAAGCACACCCCACCCCTCTGTCATATGACCAATCTACATAAATTTACTTTGTGGTTTTATGGCCTAGGAGGACCATTTCCACTAACCTCATTCATGTTGTGTGAGTCAACTGTGTTCCCACATTCATGTTTCCCACCGTTTGCATTCTGTTAATGTTCAAGTCCTTTTAAGGAGAAAGGAAGGATAAAAATATTTTCAAAAATAAAAAAAATAAATAATAGGTACATAAGGTAAGTGTCAGAGTACACACAAAATGAGTGGTAGCTCAACTAGTAGCTTTGTATTTTTGATGTTGCCAAGACAAAAAAGTTGTACAGAAGAATTATTCTAAATTATATGTATAAGGCTCTGAGTACTGAAGGATTCATTTCAGCACATGACTGCTGCTAATCTACACATTTATATTACTTGGGATGCAGACACACTAAAAATCACATTCAGCCTTATTTAACACATATGGTTAGAACTTCTGACCTCTTTCATGGATCAAAAGACTGAACATAAAATATTTTTCAGTCTTTCACCTTCCCATAGAGGTAACATTTCTTCCTATTACTCATATCAAAATATGTTTACTGTAGGTCATTGAATATATGTGACCACATTAATGCTTTTAACACAAAACATCTTTTAGGCACTATTGCACAACTGACAATCATAAAAATTCTGGGATCATCTGTAATCAAGTTATGATTGAGTTCATGGTGCTCTAATCTAAACTACAAACAAACCTAGCCAAGCTAAGATGATTAAGATGCTATACACATGTTCAGTGGGATTTACTTCATAGTAAACATTCTTAACCATGTTGCTAGAAATAGAAGACAGAGGAAGGTTTATTCTGAGACAAGAAATTGTTTCTAGCATGCTTTATCATAATATTTTGTTTTGGTGTTTTCTTCTGTGCAAATGGCACAAGGAGGACTAACGTGTTTTTCTTTTTTATGATTTAGCATGATTTACAGATGGTTGTTTCCCAGTGAGTTGTTGATAAAAGAGAAGGGGCAGAAAAATAGATTACTCTTTCATTTTTGTTGACGCTTATGTACTGTTAAATTGCTTGCTTCTAGAAGGTTAACCACTGGCCAGCATAAAAGGGCGCCCCATGACCTTGCTATTGCAAAACAAAACTTTTTCTACAATACTGGAAAGTTAGATGCCCACCCTTTATAATTCAATGGATAAAAGACCTTACAGTGTTACTGACATATGAACACATGACATATATAGATGACAGTTACACATAGTTATATTTTTAGATATTTTGAAGACATATAATGAAGCTTGGGTATAGACACCTCTCTCTCTCTCTCTCTCTCTCTCTCTCTCTCTCTTCCTTTCTCCCCTCTTTTTAATCTTTCTTTTGCAAAATATCAATACTGTGTTTCTAGTCCTACTGTATCTCCTTTTCAAATGTTATGTTACTTGATTAGTTAAAATCCACTAACAAAGGGAGAAAGGAAAAAAATTAGGGGGGTGATGTGGCAAGAAGATGAGAGAGGTGGGGAGATGGTGATCTCTAACTGTGATGGTCTCCTGGCTTAAATGAGTTACTTTGAGGCTGGCAGCATATTGATTCTCTTCATCTGATAGGACTGAAATTGATGTATTTGCCAACTAGGAAGTGGATCGGAAATGACAGAACAGAAAGAGGACAAGATTTTAGTTCCTGTAGCTTCAAGGCAGACAAATAAGTGTTGCAGTAATTTATTTTTTGATGTGGATAAAAGAAACAGAACATCACATAGTTGACCCTTGGGCTACTGATGGAGAGACTGGGAAAGGAAAACATTTGAACTTTTTTCTTTGCTTGTCTTTTTTTTTCCACACCACAAATATTTTGCTATAAGGAATATATAGCACCTCTATACTTATATATGTTAACATGTATAGTTGTACCAGTACAGAAATTGCTATTTATATTACTGCTTGTGATAGAAATTAGTTACACTAATGTGATAGCAAATATTATGTTCAGTTTAAGTACATATCCATCAGACCTTTCTAAAGGAACTGTAGTTATCAGGATGTAAAAGACACTGACTGTATCCTCTTATTTATTTATTTATTTATTTATTTATTTATTTATTTATTTATTTATTTATTTATTTATTTATTTATTTATTTATTTATTTATTTATTTATTTATTTATTTGCCAGCCACACTACCCAAAGGTTTGTGGGCGGCCTACAACATTTAAAATACAATAAAAAGTAACAACAATTAAAATGCAATTAAAATATAAACTCTAAAAACGCACAGCTGATATTATTTCAATTAAAAGCCTTCTGGAACAGGAAAGTTTTGACCTGGCACTGAAATGTATGAAGGCAGCTTTTTTTTCTTCTGAGGGATTTTTTATTTATTTATTTATTTATTTATTTATTTATTTATTTATTTATTTATTTATTTATTTATTTATTTATTTATTTATTTATTTATTTATTTATTTATTTATTTATTTATTTATTTATTTATTCTATTTGTACCCCGCCTATCTGGTCAGAACGACCACTCTAGGCGGCTTCCAGACAGATAAAAATAGACACAAATACATATAACAAAAAATAATGTATGCAAAAATAAACAATTAAACAATAAACAATAAGGAAAAACAATAAGCAAATTATTCAAGATGGGGAAAAATAACAAAGAATAAATAAAGAAGGAAAAAATTAATTGTTATCTGGAGGGAAGGCCTGCTTATACATCCATGTTTTTAGATGGGTCTTGAAAATACCCAGTGACAGGGCCTCACGAATCTCTGGAGGCAAGTTGTTCCAGAGGCTAGGAGCCACCGCCGAGAAGGCCCGATTTCTTGTTTTTTCCTTTCGGGCCTCCCTCGGCGTCAGGCTCCTCAGTCTCACCTCCTGACTCGATCGAGTGACCCGGGTAGTTCTTGGTGGGGGAAGGCGTTCCGTCAAATATTGAGGCCCTAAACCATTTAGGGCTTTATATGTGAGCATCAACACTTTGAAGTCAATGTGGAACCGTATGGGCAGCCAATGCAATGCGGCCAGAGTGGGTGTGATGTGTTGGTATTTTTTCACACCACTAAGAAGTCTGGCCGCCGCATTCTGCACCACTTGGAGTTTCTGCATCAGCCTCATAGGTAGCCCCACGTAGAGCGCGTTACAGTGGATCCAGAATATTGTGAGTTCTTCTAGATAGCAGTTATTACAAGCTTGTTTGTGCTATCAGAAGATAAGTACATGGAAATGAGGAAGACACTGCATATAGTAATAAATGCCTATTCTACATTTGCTGCATTTTTCACACAGTTAGATCTGCCTTCATTTGAACTTGGCTTTGGTGCAATACAGGTGGATGGTATCTTGGCAACATCATATCCAGTTAGTTTAGAATGAAGTGGGCAAAGCATTGTCTGCAGGCTACATAGGGGCCCCAAGGCATTTTTATTGGCCTCAAAGGTCCCCATAGAAGAAAAATAGCTATTTTTAGGCTGTGTGCTGCCTCCTGAACATGCACACGCTTATTTTAGATTCTTTTCCGTTTTGTATATCTCAAACAGTTGGACAGAGTGTCTAGAGAAGTAAGGACTGCCAGTTTTTGTATTAACCCCTCTAAGGGTTAAGAAGAAAACTGGAAGATAAGGCTGGCCAGATGGCTGAGTGCCGCCTTGAAGAGTGGGAAGCACATTCTGTCTTGCTTCAATAAGAGTTCCATAAGGAAATATTCTCTTCACCCAAGTCATCTGGACAGATATAAGACTATTTTGAATATTTTATTCTTGGCTAAAGCAATTGAGAGTGTGATGATGTCCCAGCTCCAAAAACATTGGATGGGTTGGATGAAGGTCAGCAAGTTGTCTAAATCCTAACAAAACAAAGATGCTGTTGGTCAATGGAAGCCCTGCTTCAGGGGCTGAGTTTCAACCTGTTTTGGAAGAGGTTCTTTTGTACCTGAAACATGAGCTTGGTAGGTTGGGAGTGCTCATAGATCCTACGTATGCTACATCTGTTTTTTAAGGTTATGATGGGAATGAGACACAACTGTATATAGTGTTCCAGCTAAAACTAATCAGTCTTATATAGCTGAGTTGCCTTTGCAATGGTTGCATCACTGTTAGAATATTATGATGCACTCTACATAGGGCTATCTTTGAAGAACAGCTAGGAGGTTCTTCTTCATGGTATCCGTGAATGATACAAATGGGTTTCTGCAGGTCATTTGGAACAAGCTAGAGCTGAGCAGACTTGGCAGTAACACTGCCTAAGAGTAACTAATTCCCCTCAATGATCCACCATTGGAACAACATTGTAAGAACATGTTGTCCATTGCAAATGAGCTTTCATTTCATCAGCATATAACTTTAAACATCATTATTCTAAGGTTTTTTAAAGTTTCTTTCATGTTTTACCTCATACTCCAGGGTTTTTTTAAAAGAAGTTTCTATTGTTATTGTTTAACATTAATTGGCTCTGTAACACTGCTTTAAAAATGTATGGATTGGGGGGGAAAGATAGCCCCCATGGATGGGCATTCCTGCTGCTTTTCCTGCCTTGGAGAATCTCATCTCTCCCAGTCCTGCACCATTTGCAGAGAATTTACTAAACAAGGGCTAAAATTCCAGTGATCCAAACAGAGACTTTTCCTCTGGGAGAAATAGTTAAAAGCAACCCAAAATATGCCACTTCATTTAGCATCAGGAGAGATTTACAAGGCACCCTCACTACAGAAATGGCTACCAGAAATTGCACATCTATATGGAGTCAGTCAATTCAACTGTATGCTTAAGTCGGAGCCCTCAATATAGGGCAACAGTGTGTTGCCTCAGTATCTAAGAAACATGCATCCAGAAGACACAAGTCATGATAAGAAAAAGATGCATCTAAGGCCAATAAAAGCAGACATAAGAAGTCATCTGCTGTGATTTCTGACCAGACTACTTCAGTACAAGTAGTCTGTCTCCAGCACAGATTTCTGCTGTTACCCTACTGGAACTGACACTGGTATCAGAATTGATAATTTTCTTCTCTCCTTGGGAATTAGATCTTCAGGATGAACACCAGGACAGGACTCAACAACCCGTCTGATTTCTACTCAATACAGTGACCTCTCAATCTCTCGTGCTGCTTTGGCATCAGCCTTGGCCTGCCTTTCAATTTTGCCTGCTCCTTCAGTGATTCTGTCTGCACTGGATCTTAATCAACCATCCAACTTAGCAGAACGTGTAGTCTATCTTGGCTTGATATGAGATGGAAAGATCTGTGAATGGACCCCTCTTAACCTTCTCCTCAGAAGTCCATCTCTTCTCTTCCTCATCAGTCCTGATACTGAAGGGATCCCCCCCTTCTTTTATTTCAGTCTTCTCAAGAGTGATGGAACCTGGCAGTAAAGCACTCCCATGAACACTGCATTCTGGTGCTTCATTAACACTCAGCACCATTCCCAGTCTTGCCCTTGCTCTAAATCACCTACCCAGTACTGATATTTTTCTCAGGTGGGGATTTCCTCTTGGAATTAACATTGATATATATATATAAAGACTCTCCACATCATTATTACATAGAGTTGCATTTGTATAATTTGTATCTCCATACCAACAGCATGATCAGTATCCCTCTCCAAACCCTTACTACTCCCAGTCTCAAGATGACTATTTACCTTTGGGTTCATGTTGTCAATACTATTGTCACTTTCTGCATCAACTTGTCTGCGCTGCCATGTTGCTTAATCTCTTCCAGCTTATCAAATTTATGTCCTGCACCCTCCAGCATTGATAGAAACTCCACCCATATCAATCATTTAGGTTGCATCATAGACAGATTCTCAGCCTACCTTATAGCCTGTAATAGCAACCTGCTTTGATGGCATCTGTCACCACTCTTACTGGTGTTTGGAAGTCACCACCAATACCACTGGCCCAGAGGACACTGGACCTTAAAAGGACTGCTTCAATTTCAGATGACAATCCTGATGCCTTTGAGGGTGATTCTTCATTTCCCTCTCCTCCTCCCTTCACATCCTCACTGGATGAAGCAATAGGGGATACCACCCCTCTGTCACCATTGAAAGATTTGCATGCATATACAGAACAGGTTCTTTGTCTGGTGAGATCATTACAGTGGGACATTAGAAAGCCATCACCTCTCATTGATGATCCAGCATTTGGTAGAATCCACCAACCATCATCTACCCTGGTGCTTCTCCCTTTTCTGCCAGCCTTATCATCCTTAATTAAACCATATTCTTTAGGCAAAATTGAACAACTTTACCAGTTATCTAGAGGAAGGAGTCACATTCTTCTTCTAGCTTCCAAAACTGAATTCAATCATCTTTGAAGGTTCTCAGTTCTGAAGAGACAGAAGATCCACACCTCCACAGCAGGTAAAGAAGGCAGAAAGTTAGACATTTTAGACATCCTTTTAAAAATTCATGTGCTCCTTTTGCAGTGAGAATCAGTAACTATCAAACAACAGTGACTGCCTACCAGCAATTCCTCTGAGAGAAGCCACCAGCCTTTCCGTAGTGCCTACCAGAGAAACATAAACCAATAGCTTTGTTTCCAAGCCAAGGCACACAGACTAGGAGGACTCCACCAGATTTAGTTCTCATAACATGTGGCGGATTGTATGTCTGAAGTAAATGCCAGTGTGGTTGCTCTTAGGTGACAGCTGAAATTATGAGCCTCAATCCTCAACAGTAGCTTGTCAAATCACACTGGTGACCGTGCACTCACTGGGTTCAAGGACTGAAATCGCAGGTGCTCTCAGCCAATCTACAATGAGTATGTGTAAGTGGGAACTCCACAAGACATATACCAGTGACTGCTATACAATATCATAATCTCATTACCTCAGTATGAAAGGATTTGTACTGATGGCTATTTGTTTTCTAGGCTCAATTCAAGTTGCTTATTTTTTTTCCCTTAAAGATTATAAATGGCTTAGGGCCTGGCTACTTGAAGGTTTGTTAGTCTCAGTATGAATCTGCTTAGTTGTTAAAATCAGCAGGAGAGCCTCTTTGAAGGCACCTTCACTTGCAAAGGTCCACTTACTGGTCCTGCATAAAATACTTTATTTTTCTCCAAAACTCTGTGGTGAACTCCCTTTGCATCTACAATTAGTGTCCACTCTTTCTGTGATCACACAGAGCGGCAAGACTCATCTTTTCAGTCTGACATTTTAAATAGTTACCATGGGTTTTAATATGTTTTTATCTGATTTCTACTTTTTTTTTCTGAATTTTCTCTATACCACATTGGTTGGGTTCATAGTAGAGAAATACCTTCATAAGCATTGTAAATGCATACTCTTTCTTCAAATATGCAAAATGTGGAATGAATGTCACCCACCACAAAGAAGTTTTGGATTTATGAGATTCTAGTTGACTGATAAAACAGACATTTTCTCAAAAAGCTCACTTCAAGAACAAAAAAGAAAAATGGTTTCACTATTTGGAGCTGTATTTGGAAAGCCTTTAAGGAGATTTTAAGAGGTGCAAATTGTTTCTTTTAATTATGGAGCATTACATTTCCCCTGCCCCCAGTACAAGTGGCTTTTGACTGTGATAAGAGTCAGTGTTGAAAGCATGCATAACACCAAGAACTTTAATGAAAAGATCTTTTAAATAACTGGAGTATTAATTCACTTGACTCAGTGCCATCACTACTAGCTTACATTGTATAATTGAGCCTGGAAACATGCTGCAATAAATTTGGGCTGCTCTTCAAATGTCTGCCCTTGGATTTCATTCCCATCAGGGCCTGTCCTCCCTGTGCCTCTAGCGTCTGCTTGACTGTTTCTCCTAGGATGCCAGATCCTCTGAACCAGAATACAGCACATGTGATTCTGCCTTCCTGTTATGGTGGGAAATGTTATTGCAAAATTTTCTTAGCCGCTTTCTAAATAGAGCTTCCCATATTACTTAAGCACAGTGTGACAAAGCAAGAAAACTGAACCAGAGTAGAAAGAGGAGGAGGTTCAAAATTGCATGGAAATATATATATATATATTTTTTGCAAATCTTCTGCCGAAATCAGTAGTTTCAAAAACTTTTATCAGAAATTGGGTATGAGACAAGCATTTTTAAATTACTAAGCTACAGAAGCCGTTAGGAAAAATAGTCACCATGGGGTATCTTCCCTCAGCCAACAGTCTAAGAACTTAATCACATAGGATAGGGTTGCATGGGTTGCATGAGTGGAAGCCTGGTGGAATGGCTTAGGCTTCCAATGCAAGGGGACCTGGGATAACCATTTTTATTTATTTATTTATTTATTTATTTATTTATTTATTTATTTATTTATTTATTTATTTATTTATTTATTTATTTATTTATTTGATTTTAATTGATTTCAATTGATTTGATTTGATTTGATTTGATTTGATTTGATTTGATTTGATTTGATTTGATTTGTATCCCGCCCATCTGGTCTGGTCGACCACTCTGGGCGGCTTCCAATAGAAGTATTTGTCATAAAACATACAATATTACAATCAATTAAAACACATACAATAATAGAGCAATAAGGAAAGGGGAAAAGAAGAGAGAGAGAGAGTTAAATATTGACAGGAGGGAAGGACTGAACACATAACCGTGTTTTTAATTGACTCTTGAAAGTGCCCAGCGTAGGGGCCACACGAATCACCGGAGGAAGGTTATTCCAGAGGCGAGGAGCCACTGCCGAGAAGGCCTGGTTTCATGTCCTTTCCTTCTGGGCCTCCCGTGGCGTTAGGCTCCTCAGCCTCACCTCCTGTCTCATGCAGGTGATCCAAGTAGATCTAGGTGGGAGTAGGCATTCCGCCAAGTATCGAGGTCCTAAACCGTTGAGGGCCTTATATGTAAGCATTAGCACTAGTGCCAAAGACCATTTGCCCCCTTATCCTGTGGACCAATCCCATCACCCATCTTTTGCTTGATATACCAGCCCTGCTGGGTATCACCCCTTAAGGTCTAGTCGCTCATGCAGTAGTTGCATCCCCATGCAGTAGTTGCAACAATCCCACTTGAGCTCCATGAGGAACCTGCCCTCTCAATACAAAGAATGGAGTGAGCACAGTGAGCCCTGGTAGCCTCACACTTCTTGCTCCAAACATTGAGACAATGAGGTCAAATGAAACTAGATCATGTGAGTGGGAAAAGAATTGCTATCTACTTTTCCCTAAGAATCACTAAATCAGCACTGTAGAATTGCAAAGGATTCCAAGAACCATCTAGCCCCTGCACCAGCCCATATAGGAATCCACCGCTATAGCATCTCTTACAGCTAACCATCCAACCTCTATGTAAAGGTGCCTCATGAAGGAGAGTCTCTGAATGCTCTCAACTGGAATGGAGATTGCTGTTGACTATCGGGAGGCATATCCATTTGTCTGTGGAGGCTGCAGTAGAACTCTATGCCTGAAATCCATCAGTAAGTCACAAGAGTAGGCATACTGAATCTGTGGGGATTTGATGGATCAATACTGAGACAGTTTTCACTGATTCAATGGACCTACCCTAGTTGCAACTTACTACTGAATTTAGCCTATATATGCATGTAGTGACATCTCATTCTGCTTCCTCGGTCTAGGCTGTAAGGAAAAAGTCCTCATGTGTGTTTGGCCAGTAGTGGGAGTGGTGGGATAAAAGTACTGGATCTTTGCTAACAGCAAGTTTTAAAGAAAGCTTGTTTTTAACCTTTATAGTTTCTTTGATTCGGCTTGTTATCTCTAGGACCAAAACTGTGGCAAACGTTCTTTTTGTTTTTACCAGATGGTGCTCTGCATTGCATGTGCAGTTGTTCTTTATTCTGCATTTGTGCAAAGAGACATTCACTCCTAGGGAAACCCCATTGCTTTCAACAGGGAGATATCCAGCTCACTCCACTGCAAGCCAAAGATTGCATTGAATGCTATGTCTGTGGAGCTTTATGCTCCATTTATCCTAGCAGGGTCCCATTCTCTCTTTAAGCTTCCACTTATTGGTTTTAAGTGTTTTACAGGCATTATGACAATAATTGACACTGTTGTAAATATAGTAGGACCCCTTTATTGTGGTTACATATAAATCCTAGAAATATATATTTCTAAAGATGAAGTTACCAGAACTAACCACCAGAGGGAGACGGAGACCATGCTATGTGTAATATTCACTATTAAAATAGCATTTGCTATAATCTGTTTTTTAACATTTGCTTGGAGCCAATCCCTTGCGGATAACAGACATCCTGTTGTATTTTGCACTACAGACTCATTCATCTTTACAGTCTTTTGTTTTTAGCAGTTGTTTCAAATGTGAAGTTCTTGAGAGAGGAAAGAATCCAAGAATTCCTTCTTTGCTTAGCTCCTCTGTATATATGCCCCAGACATCAGTCCATTTAATCCAGAAGGGCATATAGGTTATAGTAGTTATCTCCCTTCACTCTGTGTCAACTGTGTTTATCAGTACGCTAAGAACAAACACACAGAGGTTACTGAGTTATTTTATGGTGGTGTACAGAATGATACAGTATATGTTAATGATGACTAGAGAAGAGTCTCCACCCTGCCCTTCTTGATGCCTGAGATCCAAGCTACAATATGTAATTAGTATATTTGCATAGTACCACCCTTCCTTCGAAATGAACTGGCAGTTTTCATGTAGCAAAACATACATTCCATTATTTCCTTAAACAAGGAGACTGAACTCTTCAGCAGAAGTGGAAACAGACCATATGCCTTCCCTTTGGGTATCCCTTGGCACAGAGATTCTGGCATTGCACTGTTTGGTGCCAACGCCAGCAAAAGATGTTTAATGGCTTTCAGATTCCAAAATGAGCACTGCAGCCATGTGTGTCCCTCTCCAGTTGTCGGAGGAGATGAGCTTGAATTACAGTTCAGCCTTTGCTGCCAAATGTTCTTCATTATTTCAGCAGAACAGGTTGCCAAGGAGGATTTATGGTCCTTTTAACTCAATATCAGTTGATGGAGCAGCAGTGGATGATCCAGATTGTCTACCAGAGATCCTTATCAATTGAGCAGTGCTCTTGAAAATTATGAAGATAATCAAGTTTATGACTGATTAGTAACTGTCACCATTAGGAATATAGTTGAACCCCAAAATATAAACTGTGTAGCTGTTAAGAGAGGACTTTGTTTTCCACACGGATGGATAAAGAAGTTCACTTTTTCATGGAGCTTTTGCTTTTTAATTCTGCGGATTTTCCTTGAGACGTTAGAAACATTTTTGAATGAGAATGATTCTTACAACTGGCTATGATGCAGCCAATTACATTTTTTTTATTTTGCATATCAGTTGCTAGCACAAGCTCCAAAAGCACTAGGGAGAAATAAATTACCAGAGGTAGGTGGAATACTGATAGAACTGTTTCAAGCCACAGAGATGGAATCTGTCAAAATCCTGATAAGTATATGCCAACAAATATGAGGAACAAAACAATGGTGGACAGACTGGCAATGTTCAATCTGTATTCCAATCCCCAAGAAATTAGATACCAAGGAGTACAGTAACTATAGGACCATAGCTTTAATTTCTCATGCAAGCAAAGTGATGCTCAGGGTGCTGCAACAAAGACTTTTACCTTATATGGAGTTACAAATGCCATAGGTTCAAGCTGAATTCTGAAAAGGAAGAGGCAGCCAAGATCATATTGCTAGTATTTGCTGGCTACTGAAGTGCACCAAAGAATTTCAGAAGATCAGTCTATGTTTTATAGACTACAATCTTCAACTGTGTGGATCATGAGACTACAACCTTCAACTGTGTGGATCATGAGAAATTGTGGTTCTTCTTCGTGGCCTCTGTGAATGCACACAATTGGGTTGTTCTGCACCTGTGCAGGATGTCTTGGAAGTTTTTAGAACTTAAAGACGTGATTAGTAGGATGCTCCCCCATGGAGCGCATGCTCCACCCCCCAATAGTCCCCTCAGTTCCTTTTTGCTGCCACTTCAGTTGGACTTCTTTCAGAATGCTAGAGTGAGTACTGAGATCAATTTAGCTATTTCATTCATTTCTTTTATATTTTCAATCATCTCTTTTATTGGACGTTCCCCTGTAAATTATCAGTTTCCTTTTTGAATGTAATCCATTCGTTTTTTTCTCCTATTCCCATGTTTTTTCTCCTCCCCATCAAGTGGTGCATGTTCTGCACGAACAAGATCCTGCTTACCAACGGTCACGACTGTTGCCTCTTCTGCTTAAGGGAACAACACCAAACACACTCCTGCCCTGAGTGCAAAAAGCTTACTAAGCCTGCTTTGTAACTATGCCTGCAAAGATTTGCTCTTACCTTTGGAAAAGGTCTCTTAATCCGGCCTCCATGAATCTGACAACTTCTCCAACTCCGCATTCGGATCATCGAGAAACCTCTCGCCTGATAGTGAGCCCGGTGACTCCGTCGCCTTGACAAAAGGACTCTTCAAAGTCCGCTTCAAAGTTGAGCTCGACTTCCATGTCAAAAGCTCCAACCCGTCCAGATGACTTGTCTAAGAAAAAGAAGGACAAAACTAAAACTAAGAAAACTAGAAAGCCTACAAAATCGACCCAAATAGATCCACCTCAAATGGTGATCCCATCACCCATTCTTGAGGAGTCATCCAGAGACACCCCTGGCTCGATCTTGGATAGAGGTGACCCATCTCTTAACACCAGCTCAGGCTGCAGCCTCCACTGCTAGCCTCTCACCGAGTACTAGCCTATCTCTTGCTGATGTTCACTCCAGCCCCGCCTCAGCCCATTTAAGCCCTAGATCATCAAGGCGGGCAATACCTATTCAGGTTTTTGGCTTGGCGGCATCTCATCACTCTCTCCATAAACATCGAACGAAGAGACGACACCTTTCTCCAATTCAATATGCCCCCTCGCACAGGGAATTGTACTGTTATCCCAAACCATCTCAGTATCTGTCCAGAGATGACTATGGGAGCAGTATCATCACTATGAGCCTTACTATTCTGAATACCTGATTGAACAGGCCTATTATGATGAACCAAGGAGAGTGAGATATGCTTCTTTACTCTGATATTCACCCTCCATATCATCTTCACCACCATGACATCAACACCGTTCAGCTTTTGCTTACCCAACATCGACTCACCATACGTCGATCCCTACAAAATCAGCCCTTAAACATACTGTTTCGGTACCAGAATCTCAACCACAATCCAAACGAGCCAAGCACTCTCGACATCATACCTCTCTCCAAATTACCACCACCTACAAAGGGCCTCCTCCCTCCTGACATTGAACAACTATAAAACACATGTGTAATTGTATAAAACAAAAACAAAACAAAGCAAAAAAGACCACTACAATAAAGGTACAAATAGTACTGCTGAAGTTTAATCAAAGATTTAAATGATTAAAATGAGATACCCAATATGGTGTAGTGGACAGAGTGATAAACAGAGGAAGCCTTTATTTGAAACCTTTCTCAACCATGGAATATCCCTGGGGGAGTGGAAGTGGATAAAGCCACTCTCTAAATATATCACTCTCCTTGAAAGCCCTATTAGGGCTGCTAAAATTTGTTTCTGACTTGATGGCACATAACAACAATAAAATGTAAGTAAGTAACAATATAGGGCATGTTAATATGCACTTTAAAATGCTTTAAATAGATACAACACAATAAAACAGAGTTTCATTTCGTTTAGTCGTTTAGTCGTGTCCAACTCTTCGTGACCCCATGGACCAGAGCACGCCAGGCCCTCCTATCTTCTACTGCCTCCCGGAGTTGTGTCAAATTCACGTTGGTTGCTTCGCAGACACTGTCCAGCCATCTCATCCTTGGTCGTCCACTTCTCCTCTTGCCATCACACCTTCCCAACATCAGGGTCTTTTCCAGGGAGTCTTCTCTTCTCATTAGATGGCCAAAGTACTGGAGCCTCAGCTTCAGGATCTGTCCTTCCAGTGAGAACTCAGGGTTGATTTCCTTTAGAATTGATAGATTTGTTCTACTTGCAGTCCAGGGGATTCTCAAGAGTCTCCTCCAGCACCACAATTCAAAGGCATCAATTCGTCGGCGGTCTGCTTTCTTTATGGTCCAGCTCTCACTTCCATACATCACGACAGGAAAAACCATAGCTTTGACTATTCGGACTTTTGTTGGCAAGGTGATGTCTCTGCTTTTTAACATGCTGTCAAGATTTGTCATTGCTTTCCTCCCAAGAAGCAGGCGTCTTTTAATTTCGTGGCTGCTGTCTCCATCTGCAGTGATCATGGAGCCCAGGAAAATAAAATCTGTCACTGCCTCCATATCTTCCCCTTCTATTTCCCAGGAGGTGATGGGACCAGTGGCCATGATCTTAGTTTTTTTGAGGTTGAGTTTCAGACCATTTTTTGCACTCTCTTCTTTCACCCTCATTACAAGGTTCTTTAATTCCTCCTCACTTTCTGCCATCAGAGTGGTGTCATCTGCATATCGGAGGTTGTTGATATTTCTTCCGGCAATCTTAATTCCGGTTTGGGATTCCTCCAGTCCAGCGTTCCGCATGATGTATTCTGCATATAAGTTGAATAAGCTAGGAGACAATATACAGCCTTGTCGTACTCCTTTCCCAATTTTGAACCAATCACTTGTTCCATATCCAGTTCTCACTGTTGCTTCCTGTCCCACATATAGGTTTCTCAGTAGATAGATAAGGTGGTCAGGCACTCCCATTTCTTTAAGAACTTGCCATAGTTTGTTGTGGTCCACACAGTCAAAGGCTTTTGCATAGTCAATGAAGCAGAAGTAGATGTTTTTCTGGAACTCTCTGGCTTTCTCCATAATCCAGCGCAAGTTAGCAATTTGGTCTCGAGTGCCTCTGCCTCTTCGGAATCCAGCTTGTACTTCTGGGAGTTCTCGGTCCACATACTGCTGAAGCCTACCTTGGAGGATTTTGAGCATAACCTTGCTAGCGTGTGAAATGAGTGCAATTGTGCGGTAGTTGGAGCATTCTTTGGCACTGCCTTTCTTTGGGATTGGGATGTAGACTGATCTTTTCCAATCCTCTGGCCACTGTTGGGTTTTCCAAACTTGCTGGCATATTGAATGTAGCACCTTAACAGCATCATCTTTCAAGATTTTAAATAGTTCAACTGGAATGCCATCACCTCCACTGGCCTTGTTGTTAGCCAGGCTTTCTAAGGCCCACTTGACTTCACTCTCCAGGATGTCTGGCTCAAGGTCAGCAACTACATTGTCTGGGTTGTCCGGGATATCCACATCTTTCTGATATAATTCCTCTGTGTATTCTTGCCACCTGTTCTTGATGTCTTCTGCTTCTGTTAGGTCCCTCCCATTTTTGTCCTTTATCGTGTCCATCTTTGCGCGAAATGTTCCTCTAATATCTCCAGTTTTCCTGAACAGATCTCTGGTTTTTCCTTTTCTGTTATTTTCCTCTATTTCTTTGCATTGTTCATTTAAGAAGGCCCTCTTGTCTTGGATTGCTGCCTTGTCGTGGCGAAGGGGCTTGAGTAACTCAGAAAAGCTATGGGCTATGCCGTGCAGGGACACCCAAGATGGACAGGACATAGTGGAGAGTTCCGACTAAACGCAATCCACCTGGAGTAGGGACTGGCAATGCCACTCCAGTATCTTTGCCAAGAATGCCCCATGATCAGAAACAAAAGGCTAAAAGATATGACGCTGGAAGATGGGACCCTCAGGTCGGAAGGTGTCCAACATGCTACTGAGGAAGAGTGGAGGACAAGTACAAGTAGCTCCAGAGCTGATGAAGTGGTTGGGCCAAAGCCGAAAGGACGCTCAGCTGTGGACGTGCCTCGAAGTGAAAGGAAAATCCAATGCTGCAAAGAAAAATACTGCATAGGAACCTGGAATGTAAGATCTATGAACGTTGGGAAGCTGGAGGTGGTCAAACAGGAGATGGCAAGAATAAACATTGACATCCTGGGCATAAGTGAACTAAAATGGTCAATAAAACAGAGACTGGTATTCATTTGTCTGAATCTTCCCACAGGAGGATCTGAAGTATTCAAGCAAATTATTATTCATCTGAAATAACCATACATCCAGTTCAACCCCAACAGTTGCTTTGGATTTGTTTCTCAAATGATTCTCTCCTCAACAAAATAGTTAGATATATGCTAACGTTTGCAAGAAAATACATATCTGAGGTAGCAAGTTTACTTACTCATTTCATGTTTGTGACCAGATATCTTGTGTATTTATGGCTCCTCCCTCTAACACGTTGATGACTTATGCAAACAACATTGCCTTCAAGTCATTGGATTGTTATAGAATATACGAGTCTTACATTTAGCAATCTAACCCAGGAATTTATATTAATATTTTCAATTTCTCCTGGAGGTATGAATGCTTCAGAGACTCTTTTATGAGGCCGAAATAATGACAGATTTAATCTCTTTGTGTTGTTTTCCATGATTTAGCAATGTCAGTGGATATATACAATTCTTGGACCTTCTTCCTTTGTGATTGATTGTGGAAATGCATGCTTTCCTTTTTCTTCTTTTTTTATGACAGTAAAAACAAAACTAGTCTGAGAAAAAGACACATTTAAAAGAATTGTGTATCCCTATGAAAAATGAATTTTAATACCATCTGAGTTATTTGATTATAGAAGGATCATTTGGTCTACATACATTGTCGACAGCCAAAGAAAAACCAGGCCAGGGGATCAAAGACAGGGGGGTAGGGTAGAAATTAGACAAAATCAGAGACATCTGTCCAACAGAGAGGCAAGAAGCTGTTTTTTTCAGATGCAGTCACTGAAAGTGAGTACATTAGGACTGTTACATCCACAAGACCAGCACATGCAGTTTCACTTATCTGCTTCCTGAAAATATCAAATAATTCCCCAGAAATATGTATTTCTAAGGTGTATTACCAGAACTGACCACTAGACGGAACCAGAAACTATGCTATATACAGCATGTCTATGTCCATGCTTGTTGGCATCTATAGGGGGAGCTTGGAACCAATTTTCAGTGGCTTCCATGACCTTGCTGTACCTAGATACAGGAGTCCATTGTAGCAGAGTTGCAATCATGTATTAGCAGCAGTTGCCAGATTCATAGCAGACTTCTAGCTGCAGCAGGACCCATCTCGCTGTCCTTCTCCCACCTCAAAGCACTATGTGGTAGTTATGAGACTTTTTTTTGCTTTTACTGTCTTAAAAAAAAGAAGAAAGAAAAAGGAAAGCATGCATTTCCACAATCAATCACAAAGGAAGAAGGTCCAAGAATTGTATATATCCACTGCTGGACCTTGGAGGTGTACTGGTGCTCCCCACAGGTTAAAGTCTTTGCCTTCATTTTCTTTCTAACCCCCTTTACACCCACAAGTGGCAAATTTAACAACAACAACAACAACAACAACAACAACAACAACAACAACAACAACAACAACAACAACAACAACAACAACAACATCTCTGTCTAAGAGATTATCATCTGATTATAATTATGGGTCCTCTATGTATCCATAAGGAGATAGATCCCAGTACACCTTCATCCTTCTTCATGGAAAAGTCTGGCAACAGAGTATAACATTGCTCTCGGGTTGATTATTGAATTCCCTCAGCTTAGTGAGTTGGAGTACCTTAAATGCAAACGTTCATCTCGCTAAATGAAAACCCCTAAAGATTTTTTAGATCCCCAGAAGGTATACATAAGATATAGATTTGATTCTCCCTTTAGTATTAAGGATATACTGGATATGCATAATTTTACTAGCTATTGATGCAAGATCTAGTCATGCTTGTAAGAAAAATTTAAACAATCACAGTATTGGGTATTTATATACTTCTTTTATACTGATTTTCATAATATGGTATAGTATTATTTTACTATACCTTTTCTACTGCAAATGAATGAATACCATTGTTAATAGCCATTTCTAGAGCCACAACACAAAATAAATTATTACAGTTCATTGTTTGCTGTAAATGTATATGGAAAACAAAATATTGGCATGCAATGAGTGTTTATACATAATATCAGCTCTGAAATAACCTTGGACCTTCTAACATGTGAATGTCAAGTCTGGTAACTACTTAATACTCTTTTTTTAATAATTGCCTGGGTCTTTTTGTGCTATACTACGGGTGCCATTATGTGTCAACTGTTTAGCTGTAGCTGCGACCCTGCTTTACGGTGAGACAGATAAATCACATCGCACCATTATAACCAAAGATAGAGATGGGGAGAGGGGGAACAATTAGATGCTATGACCTATACTTAGAAAAAGGCTCCATGGATTGTTTTGCAACTTTTTAGCATAGGAGTCATATGCTAGATAATTGTTTCTGACAATATGGAGGTACAAATTATAGGACATTTTTGGTTCTGAGGAATTTAAATTTTAAAGATGATACCAGTTGACAAGTTTGGGACAAAGGGAACGTCTGTTGTTCGCCATGTGTTGATATTAATTTAACCTGTTTGTTATTTTTATTGAGAGCCTGAGGTTTGGTTTATTTAAACTTATAATTAGTGATAAGGTTTGCCATTGTACATGTTCAGTAGAAACTGTGCTGTCTAGGAAATGCTTAAATTCAGCTACAGAACAAGCTGGCTTTAAGACTGATTAGGAATTCAGTTAATCAGAGTGTGGTGCTTATAGCACCAAGGTAATGGGGTTTAATTCACATGCAGGCAAGATGTCCCCCACACCTTCCCCTTTTTTCTCAGTTATGAAAGAGATGCATAAGGATCTAAATCAGGCTTGTCCAACCCGCAACCCGAGGGCTGCATGCGGCCCAGGTCAGCTCGTAATGCAGCCCAGTGCAATTTTTTATTTTTAAAGAAATTCCGAAGTTTGAAGTTACACTGCCAGCGCTTGCGGCCGGAATGCGGCCGGGGCACGTCACAACAGTAGAGGGGGAGAGAGGGAAGGAAAGAAGGAGGGGGAGGGGAGGGGAGGGGGGCTGCGTGACTGCATTGCGCCATCCCTGTCAATAGGTGGACCCCCTCCTGGCCTCATAAAGCCACCAGAGTAAAAGCTGGCAGCCTCTGCTGTCTGAGATCGCAGCTGCCGGTAAGTGCACTTGGAGCGAGGCTGCGGAGGATGGCTAGGGCTGCACCCCCCATGCGGCCCAAACCAAATGTATGTGTGGCCCAAACCAAATTTTCATCTTCTAATGTGGCCCAGGGAAGGTGAAAGGTTGGACACCCCTGATCTAAATGGAGATTCAATAATTTTGAAAATATGTGGGACAAATGCATAGTTGATTGAGTGAACTCTTAAAAGAGGTGACTCCATCAGAACAAATGAAGAGTGTGTCCATCCATTACAACAAAGACATCTCCTTTTTGATTTTTTTTGCCTCATCCTATTGCGCTTTATCAGTTTTCTCCTTTCAGCTGTAGATGTGCATGCCATTTGAACTGCTCTTCTTTGTTAGCACCTGAACAATTCACATGTGTTTTTCTAGTTGTATATATCCTTTGTAATGTCTTGGTTTGGAGACTCGTGCCAGATCGTCAGACCAGCACTACAAATGCCACACATTCCCTTCCCCCATCTCCCACTGGATCCCCCCAATCATCAGCCAGCACACACTGCTCTTCTTCGCACTGGGCATTTGACCATTCCTGGCAGGAGTGAGTGCTTTCCTCCTCTACCTCATGTGAGCTGGCAGATGCCTGCTCACATGAGGGCAGGGATTCCTGCAGCACTGTCTTTGAGTGGGCGGCTGCTGGAGGAGGTGGAGGAGGGAAGCATACACCCCTGCTAGGACTTGTTGAATGCCCAAAGAGGAGGAGAAGAGCAGCGTGTGCTGGCTGGTGAGTTGTGGATCTGGCTAGGGGTAGGGGAAGGGAATGTGCAGCACCTGTGATGCCAGTCCAACGATCCAGCATGAATTTCTGAACTCAGTTTTGTGCCCATCTCTAGTCTTATGCATGCAGAAATATAAATAGTGAACAAATATACAACAGCTTTAGTTGCATTTGATGTTATGTATCTATTCTGGCAAGTGCATAATAATCCTGGGTTATAGTTCCACCACTCTGCTCCTGATGGTCATCCAACTCCAATGTGTTAGTGAAGCTGGGCCTAATTACACCACGTCAGGTATGGTATGGCATGGCTCCTGAGAGCTACAGTGAAATCGGGGTGGACAGGAGGTGAGAATGAAAAATGTCAAAAACTTTCTCTTTGTAGGTGAGATTATGATGGTTTTTATGGTTTTATGTGTCTTACATATATATATTGCCTTTCTTCATTCAAAATGATAGATAGATGTAAATAAGGTCATCGTTCATTAGTTCATGGTAGGGGTGTTTCTCTCCTCCCCTTTTTATCCTCACAACAACCCTCTGAGATAGCTCAAGCTCAGAGAGAGTGCTCACCGGGTGAGTTTCATGGCTCAGTCAGACCGTGAAGCATGATCTCCCAAATTACAGTATAGCACTCTAATAATTACCCTGCTTTGACCTCTTTCCTCAGGTACCTGAGTCTTGCAGTGTGCTCCACTGGTAGAGTACGACTAAATTCTTAGCTTCGTCTTCTGTGCGGATGAAAATTAATAATTTGGCTATAAGGGGAAGGTTGTCTTTTAAGTCATGGCATCTATAGTTTTTATATATATGCTTTTTCAAACCATGCAGTTGCCATCACAGTTTGCTAAACAAATACTCTGGTTTTATTATCGTGTCTTTGAGTTTGAATTATGGGCTACTATTGATTGTTTCTTGTCTACAGTGAAGCTTTCCTTGAAATATGTTAGCTGTTGCTTAAAGGTTTGTTTTAAAAACCTATTGCCTTTAATTAGCTCCTACACACATTTTTCCCCTTTTATGCCACTTCTAAATTGTATTCTAAATTGCAAGTGTTCTTCAAGTGGATTTATACAACCCCTTTGGAATTCTGCTTTCTTGCTTGGATTAGATTTATTGTTCCTCCTGAAGATAGAATTAATTCGTGGCATTATGGGCTACGCTTGAGGAATGTACAGAAAAGGGCTCAAAGGATGTCACTTGTTTGTTATTGTTCTGTGGCTTGATTTTGCTCTGTTTTTCACTCTGCTTGGATTCTAGTTAACTAGAATAATGTCTAAAACTAGGGTGCAGTCCTGAATACACTTAGAGTGGAACTTAGTTCCAAGAAAATATGCATCAAACGGAAGTGTTAGGATTTAACTGGCAAATGCATAGTTTTCCATAATTTTTAGTTTGTATACTTTTGCTTTATAAGTTACCACACCATAGGAGTGTATATATTCATTGATTTAAAGCACTGTGCAAAAATGATCTTGATTTTACTATGATCTCTGCTAGAGGTTACACTTGTGATCTATTTGTCAAAGGGGACAATACCATTTACTCTGCTGTGAAATAACCTTTTAGTATTGCCTGTACGTACTAGCATCTGGAAGTACAGCTGAAATCAGAGAAACAAAGCACAAACCCACACATGCAGAACAAGCACAGAGGAAGTGATTGATGGTTAAGAAAGATGTAAAGAACCCATTTAGGACTCTAGATTTTCTAAGATTCATAGAGAACCCATGTTTATTTTTTAAAAATTCTGAATACAAAAACCTCAAATGGTCCTACAAAGCTCAGCCATCTTGGTGCCTCATGAGAGTCTTTCTCCCCCCTGCAGCTTTTTTAAAAAATAAAAGTTGTTGTCTTTTATGTGTGAACCAGGCTGATTTCACCTATCAGTAACATGGGAGGAACAGCCCATCCTTGTTGAACAAAAAGAAAATATTGCCCCCTTTTCAAAAATTAAACCAAATGATTCATGGATCCATTTGAATATGTCTTGTGCAATTCTTTGGCTCAAATCCTCTGACTTAATTACAGTGGGATAGCACAAGCAATGAAACCTTTGGAAGCAAATGCCCCAAGTTAAAAAATCACCACCAACATTGTCAGTTGCTTACTGAGTTGTATGACTTAACATGCAACTGATAATGTCTATCTTAACTCGGGGCAATTTGCCTCCAAAAATTATACCATTTGGTTAACTGAACAAGAGGATTTTAACTTTGATGTTTTTGTAATAAAATGGGCTATTTTACATTCTGGTTGATTTATTTTTGCTTTCCCTGAACGTGGATGCCATAATTTTTGCCATAACATGACACAAAAGATTCCAACTTTTTTGGTCATTGTTGTTTTTGTTGCTTAGTCGTTAAGTCTTGTCTGACTCTTCGTGACCCCATGGACCAGAGCACGCCAGGCCCTTCTGTCTTCCATTGCCTCCCGGAGTTGGATCAAATTCATGTTGGTAGCTTTGATGACACTGTCCAACCATCTCATCCTCTGTTGTCCCCTTCTCCTCTTGCCTTCACTTTCCTAACATCAGGGTCTTTTCCAGGGAGTCTTCTGTTCTCATGAGATGGCCAAAGTATTGGAGCCTCAGCTTCAAGATCTGTCCTTCCAGTGAGCACTCAGGATTGATTTCCTTTAAAATTGATAGGTTTGTTTTCCTTGCAGTCCAGGGGACTCTCAAGAACCTCCTCCAGCACCACAATTCAAAAGCATCAGTTCTTCGGCAATCAGCCTTCTTTATGGTCCAGCTCTCACTTTCATACATCGCTACTAGAAAAGACTATGCGGACCTTTGTTGGCAAGGTGATGTCTCTGCTTTTTAAGATCTTGTCTAGGTTTGTCATCACTTTCCTCCCCAGAAGCAGGCATCTTTTAATTTCGTGGCTGCTGTCACAATCTCCAGTGATCATGGAGCCCAAGAAAGTGAAATCTGTCACTGCCTCCATATCTTCCCCTTCTATTTGTCAGGAGGTGATAGGACCAGTGGCCATGATCTTCATTTTTTTGATGTTGACTTCCAATCATTTGGTCATTGTACCATACATGAATATATAAGGAGATATGGTAAGATGTATACCTGATGTCCACTGAAAACAGTTCCAGAATGATCAAAATGTGCTATAATTTTAAATCTTGTATCAGACTCAAAAGCCCTTGCAAGTAAAGCGAACAGAGTATTTGTGCATTGCAGTACACTACCATTTTCTTCCTTATCACATGACTGTGTCTTCTGATACAGGATGTACAGCATTCCACAAAAGGAAGTCACAAGAAATTAATGTTCCAACTATTTCCTGTTTTATGGTGCCTGGGAAAGATGACAAAGCATGTGACCTTTTCCAACTGGAAAGCAATATGTTTATTTATTTCCTTCTTCATTCCCATCAAGGTGCTATCAATGTGCCAGGATGTTCGAACTCTTTAATTTAGCATCTCTATGGATCTGCTTGGGGCTCTATTATGCTCTGTGGCTGAACTGATGGGAGGCTATAGGGTGGCATGCTACAGCAACTGTACAGAGGATATAAAACTTGTTATTCTTTTTAATGCCAAAGCTCTTATTTCGATTAACACTATCTAGTCCTCTGATTCAACAACTTTATATCTGGGTGAGAAAGATATCCTTTCCCCTTGGAGCAAGTAGATGCATTATTAATGCATTATTAAATTCTCCACTTTCAGCCTTCTGGATCCATTTCTTTACAGAATTCAGCAGTTACTGGAGAGTGATAGATTTTGAACTGCTGCTGAAATTTAGTATGAGCAAATGTTTGGGCTGCATCTTCTTAATTTAAATTTTATTTCACTTTTAATTTTGGACTTTATTATAAAAGCAAACTCCCACATTTTCACTACTGCAAAACTGCAATTTTGAGGAACAACCCTGAAGTTGCCATTTGTTGGAGTAACTGTTAATATGTACGGTGAATCTAGATAGTATTCTATATACCTTTTTCTTTTTGGTAGTCTGTCTTTGTGGAAAAACATAATGGCACTCCCATGATTGCATTTCCATAGTGGTTGTAGCTTCTTTTGGATCTTGGCTGAAATAGCATTAGTTTGCAATACTTCTGTAGCATGTCGATTATATAGATTGAGTGGCCACATATGCAGTTCTGCTTTGAAGTACACTTATTCATGATAAAGATATGTTAACAAAGGAGCATTGCATTAGAATTGTTTCTGAGGGCCATTTCAGTCACTATATTTTGTAATGAGGTTCAAGGTTGTTAGTTCAAAACACTTCATAGCATTGTCTATATTTTCTGTGCTGTCAAGTCAGAAGTAACTTACAAACCCTAATAGGGCTTTCAAGGTAAGTGAGATATTTCAGGAGTTGTTTTACAGTTCCACTCCACCAGTGAGTTTCCATGATCAAGTGGGGATTCGAACCCTGTTCTCCAGAGCCCTAGTCCATTACGCTATCCACTGCACTACATTGGGAATCCCCATAGAAGCATTAATTAATTGTTAACAGTTAACATAATAAAGCAAAAGCAATATGCTTTTGCTTTATTATGGATGACCATGTATATTACACGATAGTATAATTTCTCATTTGCATGCAAGAGTTCTAATTTTCATTCTAAAGTATCTTCCATTAAGAGGATGGGAGTAACAGGCCTTGGACACTTTTTAAAAATAAAATCCGAGAGCTGCTGTCTTTTGTTGATTAGACAGCAAGATTGCCCTAGATAGAGCAATATGCAGCATTTTTGTATATTGGATGAGCAGTTTGGGGCTATATCAGACGTTGTTAGAGGTGTGTGGGTAATGTCCAGTCTGATTTGTGTACAGTTTGGGACTGCTCTGTCCTGGGATGATTTAGAGGTGGCCTGAACTGATTTGTTACCAGGTTTGTGCATGTATTCATATGTTTTTGGGTGGGTCTGCGTGCGCTATGAATGAAGAAGACAAAGGTGCTTGGGCTAGGTCCTGGGATTTTCCCTATCCATTTTGGGAATGTAGCGGACCTTCAGGGAATAAGCAGATCTTCTTTCTTTCCTCCCACTTGCCCTCGCCGGAGCTACGTAGGCACTCTGCTCCTTGACGAGTTCCTGCCCTTTCATGACTCTGCCCAACACCAGACAGCAGCAGGTATTTAAAAATAATGAAAAGTAGAATGCTATAGGGGATGGAGAAAGAGAGGCCCTAGCACTACTTTGACCTACCTCATCACAGGCTGCACAAGAGAAACAGGAATTCACACACACATTTAAGTGTAATGAAGACTCAGTGTAGTTATCAAAAAGAGGAAAAAAAATTCTAGAATGTCATGCCCAGAATGAAACAGCTGCTTGGTTGTGAGCACAGGAGTATGTAGAGTCCATGAAGTTAGTCTCAGCCCTTCTCAAGGAGCTCAGTGACTGAACTTTTCAGAGGAGATTTTCGATTTCACTGGGGCGTCATCTGTGAATCTCCTTCTACTTTTCGTTCTTCCTTCTTTTCCAATTAGTGTTTTTAACTTCAGAAATGCAGGGCCCAACTTTAATTATTTGTAGGGGCCAGCATACCGGCCTGTAGGTAACTAGACTTTTTGAATGCCCTGTAACTGATCCAGAAACATACAAATGTCCCTGCTTTGCCCCATTTGGACACTTTTCTTCATGTCCAGCGCACACCCTTACTACTAGTCTAGGTGGGCCTGTAGCGAGACTTAGAATAAGGCATTTTAACATGTATGTTGGACTTGAGAAGCAGTTATCTCGTACAAGGGCTTAGTTGTTGTCTCCTATAGCAACTTGCATAGGCAGTTTATGAATGAGCATGGGAGTGCCCCAAAATTAGCCGGGGGGTGATCTTCCCATTTTGACTCCTTGAGCCATAGGAACAAGTGAACATTTCTAGCACGTTCCCATTATTTTAAACACTTTTTTCAGAATCAGACTGTAAGCACCATGGTTTCCTTAACATGTCTATAGTACAGTAATGTCCTTGCTGATTAGCACACTCTGCAATGTGACATTTAATTGGGCAATGATCTCTGCTCAGTGAAAGCTCAAAACAGCAGACAGATTTGAAAAGAGGTGCAGCGGTAAACTGCAGTAATAATGTTTCCATTGGTATTGTCACTTGACAATCACAAGCAATAAACATTAGATCACAACATATAAACTGTTTTCTCCCAATCACTTGTCTCTTTTAATATGATTTGTCCTGGCTGTTGAAAAGGAGAGCTCCTCCTTCCCTCTATATCTTTACTAATGTAATTAGCATCTAGTCAATAATGTTCAGCATTTCATTTTACCACTTTAATTAACAAATTCGATTTGTTCAAACTGCTGTGAAAACAAATTATAAGCCCACTGGAAAAAAAAGCTCCAGCATTTATAAAATAGCTAAATGCTCCCGATATCTATTCTGCTTTTTGTTTTATTTATTTTTCCATAAGAACAAAACTTCAGATCACATCCTTATTACATTATAGTGCAAATCTTGAACAATACCATAAAATCTATAAATTTCCTTTTGTTTCTGCTCATGATTATTTTGGCCAAGCAAATGGTAGTATCTAATCCATTAGAATTGGGAGAAAAACACCAACAGTCAGTTCTGTGTTTTCTAAAGCAGGATCAGGCATATATGATGTAAAAAATTAGAAGGTAGAATATCGTCCGTTTATTTTGATTTCTCAGTGGGGGCCATATGGTTTCCTGGGTGGGCCTGGCACATTTGAAACAGGCTGAAGACTGGAAACAATTCTTCATACAAGATGTTGGGTCCAACATCTTACAAGGTCCATTATACAACTTGTACAATTCTGATTTGGCCTATATATTTTTCATATTGTGTTTATGGGCATGGCCAAAAAGGTTGAGAATGGCTGTAGTCTGTACTGAGTAGGCATGTTTTTCATCTGTTTTATATGGGAAATTGCAGTAAGCTGTCAGTGATAATTTTCCTCTGTGGAGGCAGAAATTTTTCACTTCTCTGAGTCAAGATTCTTCCCACAAAATATTTAGGTCACTTGTATGAGTGAAATCACTCATGATGTCATAATGATATCTTGAAAATGCAACTGTTGGGTGCATATATTTCCATGGATATTATTTTCATTTGAGTTGAATGATCTCTCACTGAATTTTAATGCTGTATCCAATCAATTCCTTTAAGTCCAGGATTTCCCTTCAGAAGCTTCTAGGGAGTCTCTGTCAAATTTACCGATAGCCACCGTCTCCATCCGACGACTTTACATCTTATTCCCAGCTCATTCTCTGTGTTGCCAAATCTTTGGAACTTGACATCGAACAGCCTACACCTCCCAAACAGGACCTTGTCTTTGATGACATAAATCAAGAGAAATCCCCTCCATTGAGTCTGGCATTCATACCAGCCATGTTGGACCTTATGAAGGAGTCATGGGACAAGCCATCTACGTCTTCCCAAATCTCTTGACTCATTGCGAACCGCTAAAGAACGTATGGTTCTTCATCGTGGCCTTTGTGAATGCACACAATAGGGTTTTGACAGCGCCTGCGCTGGTCCTCTTGGAATCTTCTAGAGCTTTTGGAAAAAAGTAACAAAGTTCAAGGTTGCCCATATAGCGCATGCTCCACCCGCCTCAGCCCTCAGTTCCATTTTACCACCTTAGGCTTTTGAACTTCTCTCACCTAGAGCTTATGTTTTTGATCAAAAAGATTGTTTTATTCTGATTTAACTCGGACTTCGCTTGACTATTCTCTATCTCTGTTGCCCCAGACACGGACTGACTGACTAATCTTTGGACTTGCCCTTTGGATACTTCGATTTGGACCATGAACTACTTTCCTATCCTTTTTTCCCCCTCACCATCGCAGTACATTATTTTCTTTCTTGCTGGACTCTATTGCCTTTGGATACCTCTAATTGTGAGTTTCTACTATTATTTACTACTTTATGTGCCTTTCCGGACCCTTCAGTTGCTGCTCCTCCTGTTCCCGTAAACTGCCCTTTCAAGATGGACACGATTGTTGTCTATTCTGCCTGGGCGAATCCCATCAGCCCCAGTCATGCAGGCATTGCAAAAAATTTTCCCTTAATAAAACCACACTGGTCTTCATTAATATAATTTGCTATAAATCTATTTAATCTATTTACTAATATAGCAGTAAAAATCTTAGCAACTTGGTTTATTAGAGATATGGACCTATAAAATCCCGGATCTGTTTGATACTTGTTGGGTTTTGGAATAAGAATCGTTAATGAATGTTTCGAAGAAGCAGACATTGTCTTTCCTTCCATTATTTTATTATAAAGCATTTTAACTTAGGCATCAAAATGGAACTAAAATGCTTATAATATTCTGGACCCAATCCATCAGGGCCTGATGTTTTACCATTTTTCAATTTATTAATAACTTCCGCAATTTCTTGTTCTATATTTTCTTCTTCTAATATTCTTTAATCATCTTCCAATAATTTAATTTTTAAATTCTCATTTATATAATTTTTATATTATCTTTCATTACATTATTTCCTTTATATAATTTCTGAAAAAAATTCATGAAAAATCTTAAATTTATCTTTCATTATATTACAAATCTTACCTGTTCTATCTTTAATTATCCCAAATGAGTTTTTTACTCTTCTATTTTTATACATTCTAGCTAATAATTTTGAATTTTTATTGTTAAAATACATCAACTCTCTCTGGACTTTCTCTATTTCTAAATTATTTAATTCCTTTCTCTTAGCCTGATTTTCTACCAAAATTCTTCTGTCTCTTTCTTTTTTTTTTTTTTTTTAAAAATCTGTTTTCTACATTTTTCAGATCATCTTCCATTTTTTTGACATTTCTCTCCTTAATTTTTTTTAATTTACAGGTTTCCCTTATTGTTATTCCTCTCGATCTTGCTTTCATTGTGTCTCACGACAGGCCTAATTTAGTACCTCCTGCTTTGTTTATTGTCCATAATTCTAACCATTCCTTCTTTATATTTTCTATTAGCTCTGGGTACTGTAAAATATTATTATCCTTTTAGAGCAGGGGTCAGGGAACTTTTTTACCTTTTACCCCCTAAAAAATTTATATATGCCGACCATTACCCCCTTGATTTGAAAGGAAGGATTTTGGTCACACACTGCCAGTCGAGCACTGCTGCTGAAGTATTGCTGCCTGGGCCTCCTCCGCTGCCGCCGCCTGGTGGGGCCGTGCTCAGTCCTTGGCCCCGCAGGGGCGGCTCTCTTTCTCTGCCAGTAGGAGGCTCCTGGGTGGCCGTCGAAGAGCAGCAGGTGGCTCGCTTGTCGGGGGCACCCGACACTGCCTCCCACTCTGGCACAGGCAATGGCTCCAGTGGCTGCTCGGCTGGGCGGCCACATTGGGCCTCAGCATCAGAGCTCCCACGGGCCTTGCCATCGAAGTGCCACAACAGCTGCCGCACAGAGGGCGAGAGGCTCCACCAGGCCCACCAAGCCGACATGGAGGTGCCGCCAAAGGAAACTCTGTGACTGGGCAAGTGCCACTACCACTGGACGGGCTACTCCAGGAACAGGGATGGTGTGTGGGGTGGGGATGGCGGCCTGGCACTAGGAGGCTGAGCCTGGCCCAGGCCGCTGTTGTGGCCGCGCCTGCCCCCTCTGCCGCAATCCACCTTTCCAGGCACTGGAAGGAGAGTCTCCTGGCCGGGTTGGTCTGACCACTCGCCCTGGCCTCGCCCTCCACCATGGCTGGCCCCGCCATCGCTACCTCGGCTGCTGTATGTCGCCAACTGGGGCCCATAACTGGCCACCATCCGCCATGGCTTGGTTGCAGCCAGGCTGGAGAAGGGGGTGGGAAGGGGGCGATCGGGCAGCTGGGGACCCCTCCTCTGGGTAGAAGAGGAGGAGGAGGAGGAGGGATGGGGGTTAGGGTTGCATCCTCATTATCCCCAGGATTTTCATTTTTACCCCATTTGGGGTAATTTACCCCTGTTCTCTGACCACTGTTTTAGAGTCTTCATAATCTTTTTTTATTTCAATCTCTATTGACATCAAAGCATGTGCTGTTATTTTAATGGAATCAATTTCAGTATTAATTATCTTAGAAATTAAATATTTAGCTGTATTTATAACTGCATCTCCTTCCTTGGGTGGTTTCTTATAGAAGCCCCTTCAGGCATAATGGTCCACGGAGAGAGAATTTAGACCAATCCCCTGTATCAGTTCCTTTGAGTGTCAAATGGAGTTAAATGTGGGCTGGTTTCATGGAATTCTCAATGAGTTGTCATACCCCATTATAAAGGTTCTGGAATTAATAATGGGAAATGCTTAAGGAACTAGTCACTAATATCTGGTCCTATCATCTGTTCTAAATGTAGTCATATTTCATATGCCACTGAATCAAGTATATTGAAGGAGAAGAATCCAGGAGGGAAGGAGAAAACATTTTAAAGAGAATAAGATAAAACAGAAGTATCTAACCCCCTTTCCATTTATCTATACTCGAAGACAAAGATGAGACAGATCTTAGAAAAGATGGTGGGTTGTTGTTGTTTTTGAAGGATAAGTCTGGAAGTTGTACTCAAAGAAGTAACTTTTTCAGGCTGTGGACTGAGATGAAGGTTTAGAGTCAGGTGGTATCTAACACAAGAAATCTGAGTTACAGAGGCATGGAAAAGTTACAGCCTGACATGACAAGTCAAGTCAAGTCTTAAATACAAAGACCAACATCCAAATGTACAAACACAACAAACTACAGAATACTGACATGAAGAAAGAAGTTCTGAGCATGCAAAAATGAAAGGCAAGTTTCTAGTATTAATATCTAGCTGTCTAATTCAATTGCTTCTTAATAGAGATGTGCACTAGAACCAAAATTCAGATTCAGAATTCAGACGTAGAATTTGGAATCACAGCCCTTCAGATTCAGAATACAGAAATTTAAAAATTATAATTTCTAGATATCTGGAACCCTGTTACAGTCAATATGAATATTATATAGTCATTATTTCCTGCTTAAAAAAAATACACAAGCAGACAAAAGGATTTCCCTGTGTCCTCTGACACTTACCTGTGATTCTGCCAAACAAAAAGAGTGCACACCAGCGGCCAGCAGCAGAAGAGGACAGGTTGCACTGGGGAGTGTGCAAATAACCTGGGCAGCACTGGCAGACAGATTGAAGCAGCAGACGGCTTGTTGTGGTTGGGAACTGTGCCTACGGTATGGGGCACTGTACAGTTAAGTGAGTGGAATAACCACTGGAAGAATGAAAAATGAAAGAGGCAAAAGGAGGGGGGGCAGCAGACCAAAGCATGGAATACCTAGTACTGTGAACAGAGTGTATCATTTTCTTTTACTCAAAGGGAACTTCGGGGAAACCCAGAACCAGTAGTTTGACCTTAAGGAAAACAATTTTTTTTACAGATCCAGGTTCCAGGCATGAGCAATGTGGACTAACAATATCCCCTGCCAGATAGAACCCTGTCTCACTGGGCACATTAATTGGTGGGCAAAACAACAGATCCACATGCCCAAACAGACTCCTTCTCAGTCTAGTAAGACAAAGGATCAGTTTCTTTTGGCTTGCAGGGCTCCTGCATGTATGCTTCTACCTCTGCTTCAGCCGTGTCCTTCCTCTGGAGTGGTGTTTCTGGAGGACAGGCCCGTCCCATGTTTGTTAAGACTGTGTCCCAGAAAGCTTGTCCTGTTATTACATGGATAAGGGAGCTGGACTCCAGATAGCAACCGCAGGTACTGCTGTTTGAGGGGCTATGAATATCACTAGTTTCTTCCTGCTCTGTGTGACTCTTGGTGCTAGTTGGACCTTCTTCACTAGCTGCTGCTGCATGTGATGGAAAGTTGGTTGGCATTGGCCACCCCCTTTTCTAAATTGATTTTTATGCCAATTCAAGATTTCATTATACTGTATATATTTTAGCTACGTTGTCTTACATACTACATAGCTCTGGTGACAACACAATTACATAGAAAAGTTGTTTTGTCCTGTATCATGGTTTACGTCAGGAAGTATTTTAGGAATACAATCAAAGATATCCTTCTGTCATCAAAACATAATTTGTACTCTTCCATAGCTGAGGGAATGTTTGGGGCCATTATTCATCCCCACTCCCACTTTTAATTTTAATATTTTATCTTCACCTTTCCTTTTACTGGTGTTTGGATCCCCCTTCCCTAACACCATCTATTTTATATGATTTTTTTAAGTAGCTAGGGCAAGGGACCAAAGAAGAAGCTGATATAAAAAAGAAAGAAAGGGGAAAAAAAGGAAAAGCTGCAAGAGAATGCTCCAAGCTTCTTTCTTCCTGCTTGTCTGTGAAATTGCCAACATTTAATTGATCTTCTATAAGCTTATCTTTCCAGTGAGATGTACCATTATTGTACATTAATCAGTGCCTCCAGACATTATCACTGTGGTAACCAAGAACTAATCAAGCAAGAATGGAGTTGGCAGATGCCAACATGTCACGGATGCCGTGCTGTGTGCAAAGTCTGTCAGAGGCTCTGCTTCTGAAGGATCCTGTTCTCAAGGGGCAGCAGACTTTGTATAACCTTGTGATGACAATGGAATAGGGGCAGGCAGCTTGCATGCCAGATTTGTGGGCCACTTAAGGAGCTCAGACTGCAAGAAACCTTTAAGGAAACCAACGAGAGCAAAAATAATATTAATAATACAATACATTAATATCATAATGGGAAATGATAGTGCATTAACTGTATACAGATTAGATTTCAAGGAAACAATGATGGCAGGCATTTCTATTGGGTTGATGAGTCACAGTAACTGTCACCAGAGGTGGCTCTGAAATTATTTTATCCACAGCAGATATTGTGGGTTTTGTTTTTGCTTTTGCTCATTGAGTGACTTGCACTCTGTTAATGCTAAACATTATGCATGTTCAATTAGCAGATGTGGCAAGCAGGAGGGTCTGCTGTTGTGCTATGTGAATTCATTGGACTCCTGAACCAGGACTTCTCTCTATGTAAAGAGAAGCCTTGGAGTGTGCAGTAGTAGAACAGGGAGGTTCATCTTGAAAACCAAAATTTGTTGAAAAATCAGTCCTTTTGGAGTATAATGTGACTCAACAACAAACAAAAAGAGAGCGACTCAAAATGTGACAGAAACTGCCCACCTGGGAAGCAGAGGATTTTAAATATTACTCACTTAATCAGAAAATTAGCTGTGAAAAAAAGTTTGACTATGAGGTACCCCAAAACTTGGACAGTAGAAGGTCCTAATAAGCCTGCCTGGAGAGAGTCCCACTGCTTGACATTACTAAGTAACTATCACCCTTCACAGGTGTTTGCCTAATCTTGTGTGTAAGATTAAAGCAGGGTACGGGGTAAAATCTAGAGACAATTTTACAAATAAGTACTGTAATAGGAATGTATTCCCGCTCAGTTCATCTTTCTCTTCTCTTTCCTCAAAAGCAGAAACATATTCTTTTGGATGGACACAACATTCTGCTTCTCCTTTTCTTTGCTGGGGACTCATGCCCATGTCTCAGGGCAGAATGGGTGGCAGATGGTGCCATTTGCCGGGGGGCAGCAACATTTCTAGCCATGGCTCTGCTTATCAATACAAAGTCTAAAAGTCAGTTGGGCCTCCAGGGCTTATGAGCATTTCCACATCCCTCTCCCACATTACTCCTGTATACCAGCAGACGGGTGTGTGCATTGGGCTAGTACTGTGTTCAAAAATATCTGCTATTGCTACCCTCTGAATAGAAATCCCTGGATAATAGAAATTCTTGTTATTATTATATTAGCTTCATTGGCTACTGGCCTGTTTCCATGCTCAATTCAAAGTGTTATAATTTTGAATTTGGAATACCATACATTCTTTACACTTCCTGCCAAATCCCTTAAGCAGCAGACTCTGTTGTGACCTCTTGGGTTGCTGCAAGGTGAGAAGGCCAAAAACAACATCTGATTCCACACCACATCTCTTGCCCTTTGCCCTTCTCACATCCTAATGGGGCCTTCTTTCCTGCAGCCAGACCTTCTCATCCTCCAGTGGTATATAGCATTTAACATGTCAACTAATAAAATAATGTAGGAATGATATGGCTTTGTATATGTTTGTAACAATTTTTCTTTTGGACGGGATAGCTGATGCATGCAATTTCTGCAGTGTCATGGTAGAACATGGCAGAGGGAACTGGTACATCCACTGGTGGCAAAAGTACAAATGGGAGGCTGAGTCTCAAGATATATAAAAATCGGCAATGCAGATTTTATGATCTAAAAAGCTCAGGTTCAATGTGTTTCAGCTGTGGCCTTCTTTGGGAGCTAAGAAGAAAATAAAAATATAAATATATATTATGTAAAAAATAACTGGCACCAAGAGGAAGGACTTTGAGCAGGAGTCTCTAATACTGAGAAATCAGCAAAGGGACAGAGGTCGCCCACATGAGGTAATAGATAAGAGTTTTGCTAAGGCCAATAATACCAGACACAGTGATCTTTTTTTTTTTAAAAAAAGAACCTATAAACCATATAAACCATATCATATGTTTTCTAACATATGATTGTGTGACTAAAAACCTACAGAAATGCATAAAGAGGCTTGGGCATATCTTTAGAAAGCACAGAAAGGTTTCAGGAGGGAGTACAGGTAGCATTTTAAAAAAACCAAGAAACCTAGGGGATATCTAGGTGTTTATTTTTCTAACTGCATAGAGAGAATTGGGAAGCATGCTTCACACCTATCTGTTCCTCATGACTTCGCTGTGCTGATGAGGAACCTCTAAATCTGAGATGTAGCCACATTTTGGTGAACATAGTTACAGAACTCCATGCAATCAAAAATAATAATTAAAAAAAGTATTCCCAATGCAGTAGAGCTTTGCAACCATAGTCACTTAGCATCATATCATTGTAGAGTCAGAAGGGAACCCAAAAGTCATCAAGCTCACCCCAAAAGTCTAATTTGCAGACTCACAGATGGGGAGGTTGAGAGTAGAAGAGTTAAAGGGCATCACTTATCTCCTGAACATTGGGGGCAGACAAAAGTGTGTCCCTCCAGATGATATTAAACTTTGCCAGCATAGCTAGCAATGAGGAATGCTGGAAGTTAGAGGCTAACAGCATACCACCTCATACTAACCAAAAAAAAAAATCACACCTGAATAGGGCTCGGGTAATTCAAAATTGTAACATCCGTAGCCAAATTCAGATGAGGAGAATTTTGGCAGCATCTGGACAATAACTCTTTATTTACAACATCACAAATGCTCTTATGTTAAGCTTCTGTTTATCCCTAACCTGACAGGTGTTGCAAAAGATATTGAGGCAATGTGTTTGAAGGCACCTCAGCTCACTCAGATTTAATACCTAAATGATTTGTATTAACCAATTTGTATTAATGTGTATGGTATTTTGGAAATTGCTTTGTAGTTCAACATAAAACAATTTGAATCAAAATGTGACTGTTAGGAAAATATTTCCCCATTTATAATATGAACCTCTTGACAGTACTGTACCTCGCTATTTACTATTATAAACCATGTAAGTTTTATTTCTGTGTTTATCAAGCAGCAGTTTATTATCCTGTAAGAAAGTTCTATTCTACTGTTATTTCTCTTAATTGCAATCCATTTTTTTCTGGTCTAACATGGCCACATTATAAATCCTACCAATCTTATAAAGTAATGAAGGCTCTCTTTTTGAGAAAGATGGGTTTTGTTATAGAAAAAAAATGAAATTCAAGTAAGGCTCTTCTCTGTGTCTTTCAACCTGTCTCTTGGCAAACTAGATATTAAGATGAATCCATATTCTTTGTAATAAATCTAGTTCTCTCTAGCAACAGGTTATCCTCAGAGATGTTTGCCTCTACAACCAAATTTGCAAAGTTAGTCATGTTTGCATTCTACTGGGCTTTGAAATTTTACACTACTTTTGCTACTCACTTGGGATTCTTAGCCACAATATTTGACCAGAGAGATGAGGAAGTCATGTAGGCCTACTCTAGTAGAATAATCTGAAATCTTCCAGGATCTTAAAGTACTGCTCTTGCAGTTCATTACTATCTGACAAATCAATATGGTGTTCTTCCTCTGGAGATTAAATTACCTGATAGGCTTTACATGAAATGAAAGGAGTTCCTGATACATTGTTATAGTTGCACGAACTCATTTCCGGAACGTACGAAGTAGATTGGTCTTGAAGGCTATGTGGATGTTAACCAAAAGATGGCAAACGATTATGCTGCTAATAGAAAGTATTGCAGCAACAAGAACCTGAGTAAACATCTTGGATAAACATCTTGAAGATTATCATTCTAATTATAACAGGCCGAAAACAAAGAAAAAAAATAAAGAAGACAAAAATGCTGTGTCACCTTAAAGACTAACCGCTATACATTAATGTGAGCTTTTGTGGACAAACCCACTTCCACAGGCAGGAATTGTCCATGAAAGCTCACATTCTGATTTATGGTGATCCTTTCCAGGGTGTTGCAGGAAGAGGCTATTCAGAACTGGTTCACTATTTACTTCTTCTGGGAGTGCTCTGGGACTGTGCAGCTTGCCAGGGCACAAAGGCTCTCGAGCCAGCTTGAATACGATTTGAATACACTTATTTAGCTATACCTTTTGTAACTGTAGATTAAAAAAATAGTTCTGGGCTGTATACTGATTGCTTCAGTTGTAATGTTGGTTGGTTGGTTGGATTTCTTTGTCATTTAGACTGATGAAAAAAAGAGTCAGCTTCTGAGATTTCCCTTGCAGTATGTTACATTTGAACGGTAATGAGCATTAGAGGATATCCTGGAGATTATCTTGATTGCTGCCATTGGTGCAATCAACATTCAGGGTGCTCTATGATATGTAAACCTTGGCATCCTTGACGTGGCAACATGGGCATAATATCATGCAGCAATATCGGGTCATTTCCTGGCCCCAGCTTCCCTGGCCCACCTCCTCTGGGTGCTACCTCTGAGTGGGTGTCTGCCAGAGGAGGCAGTGCTAGGAAGCGCCAAACACCTGTTCATCCAAAGGATGAACCATTTCTAATCATGGATATGGAATATGCCCATGGATATGTCCATCTCTAATCATGGCTATGGAAGCACAATATCTCACATTCATAAATTGGAGGGTTTGTTTTTGATGAGGGCAAAGGGCAGTTCCAGCCCAGGTATCTTTTGTACTTGCTAAATTGTGCAGTGGGGTTTTTATGCCTTTTTATGGTTCGTTATCTTTAAACCAGGTTTGGACCTGAGATCCCTTAAACTATACCTTCAGATGTCTATAAACTAGGACACCTAGCTGCTTCACCTGGATTTCTGTCCCAAGTCCCAGGCCTCACTCAACCGATGCCTATCATTATTTCAGACATTCATTCCACTTTAATTCCCTTGACATGCCTCCCTTTTGTTGTGAGATGTAATGAGTTTTTGTTTGTGCCCTTTGTTTAAAAATGCTTGAAGTAGCTATTAGGTGCAGCAATGGTTTCTAATTAAGAAGTTGGTCAGGTTTACTTTATAAAATGCAGCCATTTAAGCTCTTAAAACTTTATTGTGCTAAATAATGCAACAAGGTCCTCCATTGCAGAATAATTTCCGCACTCTCATTAAGTGTTTGATTCATTTTACTATTACATCATTTGGACAGGCTCCTCAAACATTATTTTATTTGTTAATTTATAATGTGTAGCTCTAATGTACTGGGACATCTCACAATACTGTAGTAAACTGAGAGAATATATTAAACAATGTAAACAAACACTGATATGCAAGGAAATAAGCTTATGCTGTCTAGAAATTAATGTGCCAGTACTTAATAGAGGTGTGCTGAATTATTGTGATATTTCATTTTCAACAGAAAAAGTGGGCTTTTTAGAGAGGACAAATGTTAAGAAACCTCTCCTATGATAGTAGTCTTTAACTTCTACCCCAGACACAACCTGCTTCAATGCCATTAGGAAGATTCTTTGCTTTTTTGCTGTACATTCCCAACCAGAGAGGGTCATTGCTTATACATAGTGCGGTAATGGTGCCTCATTAGACCAATACAAGTTGTGATGCCATTCATAAATGACATCACAATCACATAAATTCTTGTTTGTGCAAAGCAGGTTGGCCAGATCTGCTGTCATGAAGCTTTCTGTTCTTGGAAATGCATCAGGATTGTGCAACTGCTGGTAAAAGGGTAGTACAGTGAACATATGTCAAAACATATTTTATTTGCTTGCACTACTGGGTTCTGGAGTACTCAGACTTATGAATGAAAATATACAGTGTGCAAACAGCCCTTTTCTGAGATTCTGCCTTTTGTAGTATGAGGCTGGTGCATTTTAGAATAAAAGGTGCACCACAATTTGAAAAATACAAAACCCTACACTCAGAGCACCTCTCAAGTTTTAAATGTTCATGACAATCCTCCACTGTGGATTCATGTTGGCTATTTTGAGATCCCTTTCAGATTTTAGAAGGAAAAGAGCATGTTTGTAACTAGACATTCAAAACCTCAGAGTTTTTCCACTGTTCTCATGTTCTCCATTAGTGGTCATTATTTTCTTGCCTTTCTCCTTTTTCTCCCCCTTAGAAGTCCACAGTGTGAGTGATTCTCTCTGTCATCTTGCTATAAATTGATTAATACTGCCCACTGATGCAGTGCACCACATGGCTAATATATCAGTTAAATGGAAACAGCAAACACCACCTGCTCCTTCAGGCAAATGGCACTTTGGAAATGGAATGTGTAATCAATAGAATTAAACCCTAAGCAAAGCATCGCAAACAAATGCAGGAGCAAGGTCTTCCAAGCTGGTACAGTAAATGAGATTCTTTTTTATTTCTTTTTAAGCAATCTGTTTGACTATATTCCAAGAAACTGTCTATTCTGTCCATAATATTAGGGATTCTCACTGTTCTTATTCTCAGTTCAACTCTTTTTAAATATGAAAATGCAGTGCGAAAAAGATTGGTATGGATAATTAAAGGAGTAGATAATGCCACATGTGGATAAGCAATAAGCTCACTCTTCGAATGTAATTCTAAACTGCATTATAAGGTAATGGGCATTCAGAAATTTGCCTGTTTCAACATGTTAATAGATTTAGGCTTCAATACAGAGCACAGTTATGCACGTTTAAGCTGTGTTCAGGTATTTTGGAATTGTGTTAACTGATATTACATGAAGAAGGGAGGGCACTTTTTTGTGCCTTTTTGGCACAATATAATCACAATATGGCTTTTCGAATATTTTCTTTTGGTGGACAGAATTGCCACTGCTTTTTGCTTGTTCTGAAGAATACTGAATTCAGCAATAAGACCCTACAGGGGAGGAGAAGGATCTTGTACCATCTGAAACTGGCTGTCTAATAGGGGGAGTACTGCTTCTGTTGCCTCTTTGCACTGAGAGCAACTTTCTGAAAGGGAAAGCCTCCTCTCTCTAAGGGGATTTTTTGTATGCTTTTAAAACATGTCAATGGTTTCAAAACCAATAGAGAGCCTCTGTACTGCAAGAAGTCTGTCCCCTTTAGTAACTTGCCTTTTGCATGTAGAGTGCAATGGAAATGGCCAAAGAGAGGGTGAAAGTACTATCCGTTTCCTCACACATTTAATGAATTCTTAAATTGGGCATTCAGTCAAACTGCAGACAGGGCAAGCTATTTGTACACCACTTACACAACATAGCTTGGGACAGGTGATAATGCTTCTATACCATCAAAACAACTGCCTAGCTTAGGATAGGAGACGGCACCAGAAATTAGTGTGAAAATAACAACCTTTGTCCAGTGCCCATGGAAATATCACCATTGTCCATGAGCCATTCCTATAGTAAGGTCTGTCTGTCTCTCATATTTTTATCCTGCTATCTATCTACCATATTCTTATCTCACCTTTCTCCCTAAAAAGAACCTAAGGCAACTTGCATCATTAAAAAGACAATATTGTTTTAGAATGTAACTCAGAACTTGAAAGAAAAGGTTGCACCCAGGCCAGCAGTCATATAGTGTCCTATATAGGTCGTACAGCACTCATCAAGACAAGAGTTCAAGACCCAATTAGGGAGGAAAAGACTTTTTTGACAAACAGCAAAAAGGAGCAGCTAGACACAGATGTTGTTGTTGTTTAGTCGTTAAGTCACGTCCGACTCTTCCTGACCCCATGGACCAGAGCATGCCAGGCCCTCCTGTCTTCCGCTGCCTCCTGGAGTTGGGTCAAATTCATGTTGGTAGCTTTGATGACACGGTCCAACCATCTTGTCCTCTGTCATCCCCTTTTCCTCTTGCCTTCACAGTTTCCTAACATCAGGGTCTTTCCCAGGGAGCCTCCTCTTCTCATGAGATGGCCAAAGTACGGGAGCCTCAGCTTCAGGATCTGTCCTTCCAGTGAGCACTCAGGTTTGATTTCCTTTAGACTTCATAGGTTTGTTCTCCTTGCAGTCCAGGGGACTCTCAAGAGTCTCCTCCCGCACCATAATTCAAAAGCATCAATTCTTCGGCAGTCAGCTTTCTTTATGGTCTAGCTCTCACTTCCATACATCACTACAGGAAAAACCATAGCTTTGACTATTCTGACTTTTATTGGCAAGATGATGTCTCTACTTTTTAAGTTGCTGTCAAGGTTTGTCATTGCTTTCCTCCCAAGAAGCAGGCGTCTTTTAATTTCGTGGCTGCTTTCTCCATCTGCAGTGATCATGGAGCCCAAGAAAGTAAAATTTGTCACTGCCTCCATATCTTCCCCTTCTATTTGCCAGGAGGTGATGGGACCAGTGGCCATGATCTTAGTGGGGTTTTTTAATGTTGAGTTTCAGACCGTTTTTTGCACTCTCCTCTTTCACCCTCATTACAAGGTTTTTTAATTCCTCCTCACTTTCTGCCATCAGAGTGGTATCATCTGCATATCTGAGGTTGTTTATATTTCTTCTGGCAATTTTAATTCCGGCTTAGGATTCATCCAGTCCAGCCTTCCGCATGATGTATTCTGCTTATAAGTTAAATAAGCTGGGGGACAATATACAGCCTTGTCGGACTCCTTTCCCAATTTTGAACCAATCAGTTGTTCCATATCCAGTTCTAACTGTTGCTTCCTGTCCCACGTATAGGTTTCTGATGCATATAAGTTAAATAAGTAGGGATACAATATACAGCCTTGACACAGATAAGAGGAGCTATAGCCACACACAATATTGGCAGCATCCTCCATTGTCTCATGGCTTAGCCTGCAGAAGGGGCATATGGATGCATATATGGTCTTGAAATCCTCATGTGCTTGTCAGCAGCCCAGGCCTTTGTGTGTTAAATTCTAAGGTGTGTAATTGCTTTAAAATGAATACTGTAGCAGATTTCCTGTCATGAGAAACACTTTCTTATCAGGGTGCTACAATAAGACATCTTAGATGTCTTGGAATGGGATTTGGGAAAACCTTTGACTTAAATAACAGTAGCTCTTGTATATAATATCTTTTTAGTAACTTGTCTTAGATGCCAAAGACATTGTTCATCTCTGATGTTCTAAAAAAGTAATCAGAATAAATTATGTTCCTATAAGAAGCATATAGTTCTATAAAAGCAAGTATGTCATTGTACCTCTCTCTCTCTCTCTCTCTCTGTGTGTGTGTGTGTGTGTGTGTGTATGTTTCAGGTATTCATCATATTCATTTGTCAGATTGCTTACTGTGCTAAAACTTAGCTGATGCCTTTAAATTAATCATAAATCTATCTATAAATGGCCACCAGTTTTGTACCAGCAGCAACTGGCTAGAACTTGTTACAAATGCAGTCTCTGGGAGATCAGAGCATTTGTTTGGAAGCACATTTTGCATCCGATAAAGCTTGTTAAAAATGAATGAGCCTCGCCATTAATATCTACCAACTGACAAGTAAGTGGCCGACTACGGTTACATGAAAATAGCAAGGGTCTCTCTTCATTTCTGTTTCTAACAACTCACAGCAGACTCCGTCCCCTGTTTGCAGAGCGCTAGTAATTATGGTCTTGCTGGCAGGATTTAGAGTTTGGTTGCCAGGGCTCAAGCACTATGTAGCAAGTGTTTTGGTAATGAATAAAGACGGCAATCAGCAGCAACCTGAGAGTTAGCTGAATGAGACAGTCTGGCGGGCACTGGGGGTGTCCTGCTGGCTTGCTCAGATGGGCAGCAGGCAGAGATGAGATAATTGACAGGAAAGGGTAAAGAAAGGAAAAGAATGGCAGTGAGGAGAGTACAAAGAGATTTAGACAACTGAATATGATATTGATCCTCTGGCTAATAGGTTACTTAGGTATATACCCTAAGCTGCCTACCAGAACAAAAGAAGAATAAAAGAATAAAATAAACATGTATGACTGTAAGAAATCCCTACTTGTAGATTCAGATTTCTTCGTAGAAAAGTACCTCAAACCTTCATTAGAGGTTGCATGGCACCACTTTTGAGATATGACAGCAATCTTTACATACATGCAAACAAATGATAAGAAAAAAACCCCTGGAAATAAATTGACAATGTTGCAATTGAACATTAATCAGTAGCACATAGGGATTTCAAATCAGCTCTTGAAAGCCCAATTGAAATTTCTCTGAAAGCTGAGATTGTGAGAATCCTCAGGAATTCTACAACCATACAATGTGAATGGAAATGAAATTTAAAGAAGAATGAAAGCATAAGTAAAGTGTTGTCCAAGTTAAGGCTATGAGGTTGTTAGGTTTCCACTCACTTTATTCTGAAGGGTTCTCGTGCTTCTGATGCTCCAGAATTGGATTTTTGAAAATATTTCCAGATCTTATGCAGCATAGTCATCTAAAAGTGTCTTGCAATAGGCTGTTCAAGCTCATTTGTTATGATTGCCGAATTTAGTGAAATGATTGGTAACTGTTTCTTCTATGTGCTTCTTCTGGTCACTAGTGTGTTTCTCTCTGCAGCAGCAGGCAAAAACCTCCACAGGCTTCACCTGCCCCTTGTTCCTGTAATGACTGGGCCTATTCCAGTCCCTTGGGTAGTTTTTCCCCCCCAAACTGGAAGTGACAGGAAACCGCTTTGAAAAAGTCCCCCAGCATAAAAGGGGTGGTAGGGATGATACTGCGCACAGGGGCATTTCTGTATGTTACCGTATTTTTCACTCCATAAGACGCACCTTTCCATAAGATGCACCAAATTTTTAGGAGAAGAAAACAGGGAAAAAATAATCTGTTTTCTTCGCTCCATAAGACACACAGACTTTCCACCCCCCCCCTGTTTTGTGGGGAAAAAAGTGTGTCTTATGGTGCGAAAAATACGGTCATTTTCTTTAAAAATATGGTATGGTTGGTGCAAGAGATTGAAGGCACCTGTGGCCCATGGGCCACACTTTCCGGCCCTCTGTGTTGGAGGATAGTTTTTAAACTGTCCATTTTGTTTACATTTGGGCATGCATGAATGAAGTGAAATATGGGGAATGCATAGACAGGAGACTTACAATCCTGAAAATGTAGCCCAGAGTAGACCTCTGGTCTAGGTGGATGGGGTAGAAGTCTAATAAATAAATTAATTAATTAATTAATAATTTCCTCTTTTTCCATTCAAAATATTTATGCACCACTTTTACCCCAAGGATATCCAAAGCAGTTTACAACTTCAGTGTCAAACAATTGAAAAACATGTTAATATAATAAAATGGAAGTGAACTAAGTTAGGAATAAATAGAAGCAGATTAAAAATTACACCAAACAGTGTAAAACAGAAAAATATTAGACACAGTAAAAATACATACCGATTAAACTTTGCCTATACAGCAGCTTAATATTACAGTAAAATGTGATGCAACATTCTTTCAATATGCTATCAAAATCCCACCATATGATAAATAGAAACAACAACAAAGAGTTGTCACCTTAAAGACTAACAAGTTTTATTTGGCATAAGCTTTCATGATCTGTAACCTGCAAAACATATGCCAAAGAAAACCTGTTAGTTTTTAATGTGCCACAAGATTATTATTTTTTTGTTGGCTGTGCTACAGCAGACTAACACCGTACCCTCATGTGGGGAAGCTTGGGTTCTTTTAATTTGAATGCTTCTCTAAAAAGGAGATCTCTATACACTGTATATTATATACAATATGCTGTGGCAGAATGCCACCCAAGAGGGAGCAAGATGGGCCTTCTTGTGTAGAACTCCAGGAAGGGGTTTCAGCGCCTAAGCGCAGCTACGTTATGCATAAGGAAACTGAAATGCCATCATCACCCCACAACCTTAATTTTCATTTGAAGTTCTGTTCTTTTGGAAGCTTCTCCATGTGATAACATTGCAGGTTATTTTGTCTATAATTTGCATCCAAGACTGGTGAAAAGTCTTCACTATTCAAATCTGCCATGCAATTAACAAGAAGTGTTTAATTCTTGATCTTTTGCCAGTAACCCGCTATGCAGAAATAAACATTATGAGGCCAAGTATACCTCATGCGTCTTTTGTGCCAGCCCTCTCCCCGTGGTATATCTGTATGCAGAGTGATGGCTGCATATTTATTCCTCAAAAAGATCAGTTTTTTGGCAAACAGGAAAAACACTATCCTTTCATAACTATTAGGGAAATTAAGTTGGTGTGAATATGAAGATATTATTCGGAAGAAAGAAAGAAGGAAAGAAAGAAAGAAAAAGAATGAATGAATGAATGAATGAATGAATGAATGAATGAATGAATGAATGAATGAATGAATGAATGAATGAATGAATGAATGAATTTAACCCTATATGAATGAATGAATTTAACTATAGTCCATCATGGCTTCTTGCCCATGTACATTACATCCAAACAAGTCACTGAAAATACTGTAGATAGTAGATGCAATTAGATGGAGTTACAGTAGCTATGACAATTTTGTGAAAAATGCTACATAGATCACAGGACCTGAGCAATTTTATATAGAGCTGAGGAACTTGCTTTCACCACTTCATAATGCTTTGAACCAGTGGTGTCCAACCTTGGTCCTCCAAATATTCTTGGACTTCAACTCCCAGAAATGCTGGCCAGCAGAGGTGGTGGTGAAGGCTTCTGGGAGCTGTAGTCTAAGAACATCTGGAGGGCCAAGGTTGGACAAGCCTGCTTTAAACCATTATATGATCAAAACTAGAGGATATCAAGGAGGATTGTTTAGGGTTAAAAATTAAGAATTTGTTTTGAGGCCAGCCTATGCATAGTGTATAGGGATGTGGTGGCACTGCGGGTTAAACTACAGAAGCCTCTGTACTGCAAGGTCAGAAGACCAGCAGTCATAAGATCAAATCCATGCAACGGAGTGAGCTCCCATCACTTGTCCCAGCTCCTGCCAACCTAGCAGTTTGAAAGCATGCAAATGCAAGTAGATAAATAAGTACCACCTCAGTGGGAAGGTAATGGTGTTCCGTGTCTATTCGCGCTGGCCACATGACCACGGAAACTGTTTTTGGACAAACACTGGCTCTCTAGCTTGGAAATGGGGATGAGCATCTCGCCCTGGAGTTGGACACACCTTGACTAAATGTCAAGGGGAACCTTTACTTTTACCTATGCATAGTGTTCTTTGGTTTGGTTTTCATACCTGATCTATGTATCTAGATTAGAAGTTTCCCTTCCCAAAGTTAGTTATATGTCTAACAGGTATGATCAGGAAAGACTACATCTCCCAAAATTTCTTCATTTTAAAGCAACCATGGGAATTGCTACTCTGATCAGATAACAAAGCTCTTCTGAAGCTCCAGAAGGCATTTCTCCCCTTTGTGTTGAGTCGCCTTCCTCAGCACAAAGGAGACTCCGCGTCTTCAATGGCTTCTCCAGTGAAAGGGGCTCCTGTGATGACCAACACCAGCCAAGTCTAGGAAGCAAAGTTGTTAGGTTTAGCTTGTGGTCCTTCAGATCCCAACTTTGTCTACTACGCTCCCTGCTTCCCCTCCTCTCAGAAGAGAAACAGAAAGGAGAGGCTATCAAGAACTGTGGAGACAACCCACATACAACTACTGCAAGTGAGAGAAGCTGAGAATCAGTATGGCAGTAATATGGCTGTTTTCTTTGGTGGCTATAGCTGCTGTTGCCAACAGAAATGCCACAACAGAGTGAGGAATTGTGATGGGTCTGGTAGACAACAGAGAGCTACCAATCATAGTGGGTTAATAGTAGCTATAACGACATGATTATTTTTTAATTAATGTAACAAGGGTATGATATGTGATTCCTGCTCCAGAAACTTTTCTACTCCTCACACCAGGAAACTGTTGTATAGCCTGCTGCTTTGCATGAATGCAGGCAAGAAGCCAATTCACCAATGTGTTCCAATAAACAGTTATCAAGCCTCCTATCTGTAGTATTAATATCTCTTTGTAGCATGTATATGAGAAGTGTACATCTATCATAATGTTTAGTTCAGATTCCAGTTGAGTTATTTAGAAAATACTCCATTTTGCCTTGGACAGATTTAGAGGTTCCAATTTGATTAAGGTTCAGACTTTAATCTTGACTCTGAAATCCATATTGGGGGTGTTCCCATTGTTGAAATCCTATTGCTTAATATAGTAAATAGAACTAGAACACACCCATTGAATCCGTGGGAATTTGGTGAGTTAGCTCCTCTATCAAATGGAGCGGGGGGAGAGGAAGCCAAGTGGTCTTTGTCAAAAGGCAAGAAGAGGGTAGAATCTCTATAAGATCATTAAGAAATCACAAACAAGCTTTCAACCCATATGGATCTTTATCAGGTTGGGCATTCCTTATCTGTTCATGGTGCAGTAAAACTGAAGAGTTCCAAGAATCATGCCTAGATGTTTATGCCAATTTCAAAATGAGGGCTGCAGATTAATACACTGGCCACAGAAGAGGAAGGCCCGTGTGGACCAAAAGCTAGCACTTCATTTCTTGCTTAGCTTTAAGAAAAAAAAGATTGAAGGAAGATATGGTAGCACTATTTAAATACGGTACTTGAAAGGCTGTCATAGAGAGAAGGGCCAGGATCTGCAGGATATGCAACAGTGGGCTTAAATTACAGGAAGCCAGATTTTGGTTGAATATCAGGAAAAACTTCCCAACTGTGAGAGCACTACGGCAAGGGGATCAATTACATCGAGAGATTGTGGTGAGTGCTCCAACACTGGGCATTCAAGAGAAATTTAGAGAACCACCTGGCAAATATCCTTTGATTTGTATTCCTGCATTGACCAGGGGTTGGACTCGATGACCTTCCAACTTCATTATTCTGTGATTCTTAGTGGTCTAATAGAAGTATCATGCCCTCTCCTTGCCTTTATCTGTATCGTTAGCATATTCCTAGTTTTATATATATAATTTCAGTTCAGCATAGGAATCCTAGCAAATAGCCTTATCCGTGCCAACTGTTTAAACTTGTTGAGACATTATTCCATACGACCTAGGTTTTTAGGATGTTTTGAAGAGGTGTATCGTTCACAACTTCAGCCGTTTTTGAACTCTTGTGCCTGTTTTCAGTTGTATTTGCCTTATTACTTGGACTATGGATTCTAAGGACTAGTTCCCAATTCCTAGCAGCTCACATTTCAGCCTCTCAGGAGCTGTGAAGTTTACTGGCAGCAGTGACCAGATACAAACCAACCAGTACCTTCATATCTATAGAGCAACTATGATTTGCATGATTGCCATCATACTGACATGGGCTGTAAAAGCCATATAAGTAGCCCTCATGTAAAGGCAGCAGGTTACACAAAACACACCTCATGTCAACACTTCCCTCCTGTAACACTTTGGTAACTGGCATAGACCTTCCTCTACATTGATGGATCCCAACCTTGGGCCCCCAGATGATCTTGCACTACAACTCCCAGAAATCCTGGCCAGCACAACTAGTGACAAAGGCTTCTGGGAGTTTTAACCCAGGAACAGTTGGGGGCCCAATATTTGTAACCATTGCCCTAAAGCAGTGATCCCCAACCTTGGGCCTCCAGATGTTCTTCAACTTCAGCTCCCAGAAATCCTGCCCAGTAGAGGTGGTGGTGAAGGCTTCTGGGAGTTGTAGTCCAAGAACATCTGGAGGCCCAAGGTTGGGGACCACCACCCTAAAGGGTTTCTTGGCAGGAATATGAGTAAACTGAGAGTGTCAGAGGGGGAAAATGAGGAGGGGTTATATGAAAGTGGTTTTGAGGAATGTAGCTGAGATAACAGCATTTCCAAAGTACTTGCCTTGAAAGCATAAGGTTATTGTAATATAGGAACAAGTTAGGAAATATGTCTTATTTTGTAATGCCCAAGTTGCACCTAAACCAAAGATAGATCCAAGTAAAATTTGTGGCCAGAAATCTATGTGTTTCTGACCATGTGGAGAAAAGTAACAAAATGGGTTTAGTCTAATTGCTACTCAGTAGGGCCACTAAAGTTGCAACTAGAGTAGGGCCACTAAAATCGGTAGAACATATGGAGGAGCGGACTCACCAAATCCCCACTGATTCAGTGGGTATACCCTAGTGCAGTGGTTCTTAACCTTTGTTACTCAGATGTTTTTGAACTGCAACTCCCAGAAACCCCAGTCAGCACAGCTGGTGGTGAAGGCTTCTGGGAGTTGCAGTCCAAAACTCCTGAGTAACCCAAGGTTAAGAACCAGTGCCCTAGTGCGATGTAGTAGAGTATGTAATGGGATTTCAGCACTGTGTTCAAAAAAGTTGCTCCTTTCAAAAATGAATGGAGAAATATGTATAAATTTTTATGCAGAGAAAAAAAGGCTCAAAATCAATGCAGATCCTAGATGGAATGAGCTTAGGGGCTGAAAAAGAACCTCAGTGAAATCAAGCTTGACAGGTTTGCACAGCCCTGTGACTATATAAATGCCAAGGCACACACCCCTAAAAAGCAAAATTAAATATTTATTTCCCTTTGTAGAAATAAGGTCCTGTCACAGTAGAGAGCAAAATCTATCACAGCAGCAACTGAGGTCTGAGATCTACTCATTTTTGCATTTCCTCGCTTTTTTGAATATTAAATACAGTAGCTCCATTTTACTTCTTTAACTATTTTGTTGCTAGATTGAGACAACTGGCCAGCAGCTACTCAATGTATGAAATAATTGTGAATTGCTATTCTTTTTGTACTCAAACTCAGATAATATATACATATATTATGCAAATATGTGTAATATAATGCTGTTGACTCCGATTATATCCCTAGGGACACCAGCTTTCAGGCTGCTGGATAAAGTTTCACGGAACTGCTGTACTTCCGTGGGTCTTCAGGCAGGGTGACAAATTCCACAGCAAGCAATGCTATAACAATAATAATACTCATGTGCTGTCAAATTGATTCTGATTTAAGGTGACCCTTTTCAGGGATTTCTAGGTATTGAGTACTCAGAAGTGACTTTCCCTTTTTCTGGGGCTATCCTGGGACCATGCAGCTTCCCTAAGACCACATAGGCCAGCTCTTCTCCCTGGAAGCACAGTGAGGAATTGAACTCCCAACCTCTGGCTCTATAGGAGTTAAACATTTGATTTCTCCCCTGGACGTCCATCTTCATTCATTCTTGGTTGACACCAGCATGTGTGCAATGTTGTCTGCACAATGTGGTTGCATCAAAAAAGCAAGGATTGAGTGGGGGGGGGGGAGGAAGGAGTAGGTAGTAATTCTGACCTTGCATTTTGACCCAAGGTGCTATTTAGAGGGAGAGAGGAAATGGAGCGCCCCGTCAGGAGTCCTGAGTCTTCTTACTCAAGCTCAGCCAACTGTGGAGTAGGACTACAAAACAAAACAAACAAACAAACAAACAACCACCAAACAAAACCCAAACCTTTGATCCTGGTGGTGAGCCTTTCACACTTCACAGAAGCAGTAAAGGGCGTGGACAACTCTCTAATGCCAGATGTGATGTTGGGAAGGCTTCTTAGGATGCGAGTCCCAACAAGAATGGCAGTAACTATTGCAACTGCTGGACACATTTTACTGGCAGGCTGGAGGACAAAAATATAATGACCAAAATCTTATTAACATTGCTGACCAGCGTAACTTAATTGGCATAGAAGTGTAAAAGAATGGGCCAATAAGCACCCCATTCTTTGAATTGCCATGTTACCTGGTCAGGTGAGTTTTACACCTTGCCTTCTTTGCCTTCTTGCCCTTCCCAAAATAAAGAGGTGATGAGGCAACTAACTTGGGGGACAACCTTATTATTTAGTAAAATGCAAGTCCTACATCCTGTTGTCCACAGTGGGGCCATCCCAAGTGTGGGACCTAAGGAGCGTGGGACCCAAGGAGGATGCTGCCTCCTTGGCTTAAAGGCCGGCTCTGGCCATCTTGTCTTTCTATAGAGACTTCGCCTGATCAGTTTCCACATTAAATCCCAAAGCATTTGTTCCATAGATCAGTCCCTTGACCACATGATTCTGAAGTGCTAGTCTTTTGAACCCCCTTCTCCTAATGGTGCACCAGAGATATCATCATCCTTACCTAGATTTCCACACTGCCACTACTGCATGCCTATTTACTCTTGCCACTGCCCCCCCATCTTGTCCCATAAAGGCCTAAGAGAATCAGGGCAGGATATGCTATCAACAGCAACAGCAACAGCAACAGCAACAGCAACAGCAACAACAACAACAACAACAACAACAACAACAACAACAACAACAACAACAATAATAATAATAATAATAATAATAATAATAATAAGAAGAAGAAGAAGAAGAAGAAGAAGAAGAAGAAGAAGTAGTAGTAGTAGTAGTAGTAGTAGTAGTAGTAGTAGTAGTCTCGGTCACTTGTTCAATATGTCAATCAGGGGAACAAGGCCCAAAATTCCTGTCTGGCCTTGAAGTGATCACCAGCTGAGTCATGCCAAGCAGTGAGTCATTTTTATTGGTGAAGATGATTATTAATTGTCTATCAAAAAGAAGTCACACTCCAGATATTAATCTCATATTGTCACAGTGATGGGATCATCTGTATTAGAACATTCAGGTATTATCATGAGTCCAAGAAATCACTTTTTGTTTACAGAGCTTCTCAATAACAATTGAAATGCAAAATGTTTGCCAACATAACTTTAAGTGCTTGATTAGTTTATTAACTGTGACTCTTTTTCCAACAAGACTAATGTGTAGCAGAAATAGTCCATAGAGTTGTTCATAATAATTTAGATAGCTTTGTTCTCTGCAATCCTTCTTCCAGATCATATAATATTATACCCATCCATTACAGTCCAATTCTACTATAACATCTTTTGTGACTAGGTTGTTGCAAGCATAGTACAGTGTTAGCCAAAAGAGCTAGCAATAAGCTATACAATTCTTCAGATTTTTTTACCAGTTTATTGGGAATTCTTTTTACATCGACATGATTGTGAAAGAAAATCTGATAGAAGACAAAATGAACTAAGGTGAAAGAAAAGCAATATTTCTCAAAACACAATTGAAAATACTGGCTCATTCAGAAATTCCTTCTAGTTTTGCAGAGGTTTTTGGCTACTATAGCTTTTTGAGATTACTAGATATTGCTTTTGAATTCTACCTTTTTTGCCATCCATGGATTAGTGGCTACAGCAGCAGTATCATCTTCCTTTCCTATTTGATCAACCCATTTTCTTCATGCACAGTCTGAGGGATAATCCCTGGCAGAAAGTCAGCAGCAGCATCTCTTGTCTCAACTTGAGATTCGTGTATTGAACTTTATAATATGACATTTTGGAAATGATGTTATTTCAGGGAGTTAAAATACAGTTTGGAAAATTTGATTGATTCACAATATAGTAATCCTGCTTTTACTGGGAATCACCTGCAGTATACGCATAATATTGCTCATGGTGTACACTGGCTGCTAGATTATATCAGGGTTCAAGGTGCTAGATTTAACCTTTGGCACCCTGTGAGCCATAAGGAGGAAGAAATATTTCAGGGTTTGGCAGTGAAGAACCATTAATCTCCTGGGCCAAACTCCATAAAAACCATCACCAATTCCCATCAGTCACTCAGATGAGGAGACTCAGGTGACGATTTTAAGGTGAAGCATTTCCACTGTTCAGACTGGAAAGTTTCCTTAGTCTTACTTCACTTTACAATTCCTATGATAAGTAGATTTTAGCACCAAAGATCATGTCCTTGGAATGGTGTTTTGGGTTGTTTCTGTGTGCATGGTTTATTTTTTTCATCTCTATGTCATAGCCATATGTTGTACTTCCTATGCTATTTTCATTTCACTCAGCCTTTTAATCCTACAGACCATTTGATTGCCTTAGATATTGAACCCTAAGGGGACAAGGCTATTAAGAGCAAAATTTCTATAAATCAGGCTGAGCTTATGCAATAAAGGGGGAAATAAATCAAATAAATAGATACTGGGTTCTACAGGGAATGCATCTCGTCCTGTGTTATATTCCCTGCACTCTGTGAATTAATTAATATAATCTGTAGAAAGAGTTCTCCAAGTATGTGAGAGGGATGCTCCCGCTGCCTCCACCAGGCCATCCATCTCGGGCCTGTGACCCCAGAAGACTAGTTGGAGACTCCAGCAGCAAGGTGGCCTGAAAACATGAAAGACAGTGGCCCCCCAGGTGAATGCTCAGAGAAGTATTGGCTGCATTTGTATGCCAGGACCACAGCTGGTGTGGAATTCTGCCAGGCCTTAAAAAAGGAGGATGAGGGGGATAGCTCTTTGTCATGGTGGATGTTGGGTTGGAGGGCTGGGTATTGGCCTGTGAGGAGCTCTCTTCTGTTTTCTGCTCTCTGGGTGAGAAACAGCTTCTGCTCCTCCAGGACCCTTGGATTGGCAAATGGGTCAGGTCTGAGTAGAGGAGGAGGAGGAGATTACCAATCCTTCTCCTGCCAGGGCCCCAACAAAGGTGTCCTAGGCACCTAGCTGATCTGGAAGATCCATGCCTATCCAAGAGACGCATTGGAAGAGGAAGAGGCTGTTTATCGGGCAGGACAAACTGTTTGGGGCATGGTGACCTCCAAGAGCATGACATGACCTTGAGGGCCATTGGGTGGTAGGGGTCAGTGCTGTGAACATGACCCCAGCCTCAAACATTGGGTACTGATAAATCAGTGAAGAAAATTGGGATCCAGATATGGACAGTGGGCAATAGAGACTAAGAAAGGCAACTAACCACCACCACCCCGGTCATCTACTGAGATGAAGGCTCAAGGTGCTCAACCTGATGTTATATTTTTTCTCCCAGTCCTATTAAAAGGAAATACTAGCCACAACAAGTGTCTGAATTCATGGAATTTATGGCCAAGGAAACTGATCTGGCCATCCTGTCCCTAGGCAGGGGTGGTGGTGGTCACACAGTGCCAGTTTTCTCAGTTTTGAGGTTTTCTTTACCAAGAACAGAGTGGTTTCAATGGTGCTACTTAGGCCTAGCAGCTGGAACTTGTAGATCACAAGTGGAACCTGCAACAAAGTGTTGAAGTGTGGAATGCTTCCCGTTCAGTGTTCTAGACTGATACATGTGATGTGCCCTCTTCTAGGATACTCTGTTCAGTTCCTTTCCCCTCTTTTTCAGCCGTCACTGTTCCATGCTCCCTGAACAGTCACAGTCCTTCTGTGTGTGTCTTTGGATCCCTCACACTGACTTTTCCCTAAATATTTATAGTACTTATAGTACTTTTACTCTTCCCATTGGAGTTGTCTTCTGTCTCCTTCTTGACTGTGGATGGTGTTCTGGCTTCAGATTATAATGATGTACAAATTGATTAATACCTTTCCCGACCAAAAAGTATGGAGTTGGGAGTCTGTTAATTTTTGTCCCCTGCAGTTGCTGCTGTATTTTGTGTGCATTACTTTTGTGCCGATATTGTGATACTTTTTAAAAAAATTGAATAAACTGAACCAAGAAGACCTACCTTACCACTTGGCAATGTTTGGTAAGAATGCACTTTGCCCAGTATGCTTTGTGCCACATGTATTTACCATTCAGAAGAGCACAGATAAAGAATAAAATAGTCCTACACGACAAGCAGGCACTGAAGGACCAGAAAGGAAGGGCAGCATCAGCATCTGGCCTCTTTTGGGTAATTGTCAGGGCAGATCACCAAGTGCTGGTCCCTTGGGCCCTTTAAATTTTCCACCATGTGCATCTCTTCGTTATTTCTGTGGGTATTTTAATGTGGCTGGATAAACATCCAAATCCACTTGGGATGTTGTCACCACAAACGAATGCATCAGGTCTGCTGACAGAAGGCTACTTTGCTCCAGGCCATGCAGAGTGGAAACAAATAATCACAACAGAAAGTGTCTTGGAGTTGTCTGGTCAATGGAAATGCTAGTGAGGCAAATGCAGCAGCTTTTCAGAAGATGAGCTCAGTTTAGAAACATCATGAGGGAAAGGCTGTAGATTCTTGAATGGAAACCTGGATGGCAAAACAAAGCATGTAAACAAAGTATGGGCTTAGTCGCTTTAGGCAAACATGATAGGAGCATTTCCACTATTCATCACTGTGCCAGTGGCTGAAACCTGAATTTTGTGGATGAAATATTGACATTTGGCAACTTAACATGAGGCTTTCTTGAGAGAAAACAGCACGGTATAAGATGTACAAATATGGTTATATTGCCCATGTAACCATGGTCCTCTGGGCTCTTCTGAAAACCATAGAATGTAGAAAAGAGGTACTGCAGGAAATCTGGCTTTTCCCAGGTGTTCTTGTTGGATGGGGAGGCTCAGTGGGACACATCCCCTTTGTAGGCTTCCTTGGAAAGTGCCGTAGTGGCCTCTAGTGGCCAAAAGGGACAAACTGGAAAGTCGAATGCTTGCAAGGGAAAAGTGCCAAAAGCTATGGCAGAGAATGATGAGCAGACTTCATGTTTTAAAGGATATAATTAGACAGTGGCTGACATCCTGCTGCACAGATATGTGTGTGTAGTGGCAATAATGGTATCAACAGTGGTAAATCAGTGCTGATCAAAGGCTTCCTTTGGCAATTTTTGGGTATGCATGACTTTGTTGCATCATGTTCAAGTTGCACGTACCCTGACATCATCTTTAATCAATTTGCCTTTAATCAGCAGCAGTTTGCCACTGCTGATGTCATCATCCCTGTTATGCATACAGAGCTGTACAACAGGATTTTTGCAATTATCTATCTATCTAGAGAGAACAGAATAAATTTTGAATATATTTATAAAAGAAATGCTTAACATTCACATTTATGTTATTAAAGTCGGACACTCAAGATTTTCAAGCAGATTGAAATGTGAACAGCCTCCAAGGCAATGAAGAAATTTAGTTGCTTAGCCTTTGTTAAAAATGTGAATGGGTTAAATTTCCCAAAATGCCAGCTATAAAAAGAAGGCACACGTTTTACTGATGCTTACAAAGAAGCATAATGTGATTCAGTGGCAGCAATACTGGACAGCAATAGCCTAGCATTACCATCTTATTTTCTGCCATGCCGTTGAACAGTTGCCCATCACGCACAAGCCTCCAAACTGTAACTCATTAAGCTCCACAGAGAAAAGAAACAAAAAGAAATCCCTCTCAAATGCCTGTTTTCTCTGTGTCCACTGCTCCCATAAAAGGCTCAGGAGTTCAGGCCACTAAGCAAGGTGCCAATATAGCCTCACAGCAGAAAGATAAAGGTGGATATTTAGAAGGTAGTGGAGCACTTATGGTGGAAGACTAAGGTCTCCTGCAGGGACCTAAGATGAGCCACTACCTAATCTCTCTTTACCACAACAAACCTGCTACGTACTTCAGTAATCTGTGCCCATGTTTCCTGATGTTCCCTACCTTAAAAAAATTTCTCTATGGAAAGAAGGGAAGCTGGAATGGAATTTCAGAGTAAGGAGAGAAAGGGAATGAACCCAGGATTATGCAATTAAGTGGAAATCACCACTGACACCACCAGTTTCCATTCCACTTAACTGCATAATTATCCATCTTTCCTGGGGATTATATATTGATATTCAGGAGAAATAGACTTTCTAAAGATCATTTTCATGATGGCCAGTTGTCAGAAAAAGGCATAAGGCTTCTGTCCAGTGAAGGTAGTGTCTGAGCTGTCACTGAGAGCTGATTGGATTTTAAAAATTAAATGCATCTGTGTGCCTTAGAAACAAAAATATAGAGCTTGTTTGTCAAAACAAAGCAGATGAGAAGTGTACTGTGTGTATACAGAGAAACAATATTTGTAGAATGTATCGCTTATATAGGGACTGTGGATTTAAAAAAATATTTTTCCTTAAATCCTTTCTGCAGTCTCTGTATACAGCAGAGAGGTTTCTTTCAGTGTAAACATCAGTGTACATATTTGCAACTCAATACATGGTATTCTATCTGAGTTGTAATTTTGAAATTAGTGGTTCGAGGGAGAGATAAGTACCATCAATAAATGAAACAGTAACCCAGCAGTTTAGTCATGAAAGGTTAAAATAAACTTCCTTGATTGATTATGAATTTTAAACAGTTTTTCTCCATGGTAATCAGTGTTCCACCAATGTCATTTCTCATTAAAGAAAAGATTTTCATTCCAACATTTGATTGAGGATGTTATTTCTCATTTGCATTTTGCTTTCTACAGAGTAAGCATCTTGCCTTCAGAATTATTAGGAGCCCTCTCCCTCCCCTTGCCTTCATCTCACTATAAAAACCATGCATGGGAAGCAAAGCAGTGATTTAGAGGGACAGTACATAAAGATTAAATGAAGATATTGACTACTGGGTCCTAATGCAAATAGTTGCTGTCTGATGGGCTGCCTTTGACAGAATGATGGAAAGGGGGCTTGTGGCCGACTTAGCTGCCCTTCTAATTGGCCTTTATGAATATTTAATGAAATCAAGATGAAATTCAATCAGAGCTTTTACCTGCTGAATCTTTGCGTAAAAGCGGCCTATTATTAGGTTCCACCCCCTCCCCTGCCACTCTTTCCACTTGCACACAATAAAACTGTTCCAAAATGGCTTTGTTTCACTGAGATGGCTAAGAATGGCTTTCTGTGCAAAGAGGTGGTGCCGCACAATGGAATTTTACTACTGTTTATTGAGAAAAGGCAATGTGCCTGCACAGACATTTGTGTGTGCATGCACACATGCACAGACACACATTTATTTGCATGCAGGATATGTTATGCATGGCATAGTGTAATTGGTTGTACAAGCCCGGACTTGCTTAATAAATAGGCTAGCCACTCCACTAACACAAAAATACCCATATCTTCTGGCACATCTACTTTTTTGAAGCCTTATGAAGATGCCTAAGCCATAAAAGACTATTTCAAACATACATCACTAGTGTTTCATATTTTGCACCACATTGGTTAATTTATGACAGAAATTTCTTCAGGAATTCATTTTTCACATTTAATCTAGGTGCCATCAGTACCATATACTTTAGGAATGATAGTATATGAGCCTCGTGGCGCAGTGGTTAAAACGCTGTACTGCAGCTAAAACTGTGCTCACGACCTGGGGTTCAAATCCCAGGTAGCCGGCTCAGGGTTGACTCAGCCTTCCATCCTTCCGAGGTCGGTAAAATGAGTACCCAGCTTGCTGGGGGGGCAATGTGTAGCCTGTATAATTAAATTGTAAACCGCCCGGAGAGTGCTTGAAGCACTATGGGGCGGTATATAAGTCCAATAAATAAATAAATAAATAAATAAATAAAATAAATCCTACTGTAGTAGATGTTTGCATTCATTTAAATGTAGATTTTAGAGGGAGGTGTTCTCTCCCTGACTAGAATGTTACAAATGCTTTCCATTGAAAACTAATGGATAGATTAGTCTATAAATTTAGAAGTGAAGTTTTTCCTTTTCTTAGCATTGTCCACATTATCTTTCTCCCTGAGATAGACTGTTTGTTTATAATGTATTTCCTTTATGGCTGTATATTACATTTCTGGGGAACAGGAATAGTTCTAGAATTTAGAGATAAATTGAGGCATGTTGCTACATAATGATGAGTAAAACTTTCCCAGAAGGCACTAAACCAACAGAGTTTGATTGCATGTAAAACACTTGATTTCTTTTGTTTATATATATATGTGGATACTGTACATTACCCTGGCAGTCTTGTAAGTCATACCATATATGCCGCCGTACAAGGCAACCGGCCGTATTAGACGACCCCCCCAAAATGCGGCGCCGGGAAGAGGCTGGGGGGCGGCAGGAGGAGGAGGAGGAAGAGGGGAAGCAGGGGGTGGCGGGCGAGCGAGCGCGTGCCGCTTCCCTCCCTCCATCTGCCTGCCTGCCCGCCTGCGTTCCTCCCCGGCCAGCACGGCCCTGTATCACTCACTTGGTGTGGCAGCAGCGGCTCCTTCCTGGCCCGGCGTACAAAGACGACCCCCTCACTTGGAGGCATGTTTTTTGGGCCCCAAAAGTCGTCTTGTACGCCGGCATATATGGTACTTTTTACAGGGTGTGTGCTCCCACTGGAATTTTGTCTGTTTCTGAACTCGCACACTCTGAGCCCAATCAGAAAATGAATTTAATTTTATTTTATTCTACATATTGTATTTTGTATTTTAATTTTTTTTTCACTCAACACCATTATGTATCAAAGCCTTCTGTAACTAATGAGATGTGACTCAGCATTTAGGGATCAGGTTGCTTAGGTTTGGTTTCTTCTTCCAGGTCTCTTCTCAGATTTCCTATGTAAGCGCAAACTTGACCGTAAGACCATAATTAAGATCTCTCTCTCTCTCTCTCTCTCTTAAATAATGGCCAGCATGATCAAATTGCTTTGAAGAATGTGAAAGTGACACCTGAAAAAGGTGCTTAGCTGTTGTCTATCTTTTTTTCTATGTCACTTTCCCATTCTAATCCCTCAACCTACTTTGCTGTTAGCTTAGGAAGGGAAAGAAGGGGAGGAACTACTATGCCTTCCTGAGCAAATCTGTTTCATCTGCTACAAGAAACTAACCAGATTTACTCCTACTTAGTACTTGGATAGGTGGCCACAAGGACCTACTGAAGATCTCCAAGAATGGCTAAGAAAAGTATCTTGTTTCAAACTCTGATGAGCTGCTGTCTATCATAGTTGACAGTATAAGACTAAATAAGTCAGTGGTCTCACTTAATATAACTCAGAGGCACAAAAATATGCAAACTTTCGGGAGCCTTTTTCCTTCATCAGGTGAGACATTTAAAAAAGCACAATTATGTAAGGAGGGGAAAAGGGAATGAGAGGTGGAAGGAAAGACTGCACCTCTGAATTCCTTTTCATCTGCGTGTTTTTAAGGTGTGGTGAAGGAGACAAAGGAATAGGTCTCATCAGACAGTGCAGGTTTCACTCAGAGTAGCCCTTTCTTGTTCGCACTTTCACTGAGAACAAGAAAGTGAGAAAAACTAACGTCAATTTAAAAACAGTTAGAAACACTGGTGTACCCATGTTTGCTTGCTTTTAACTCCTCACCTGAAGAAGGGAAAGGTTCCTGAAAGCAGTTGTATTTTCGTGTGCCTCTGTATACTTTTATGCATTTTTGGTTGATCTCTAAAGGTGTCACTTCAAAATGAAGTGCAAAACATCACATCATGGATTCCTCAGAAAGAAAAGTGAGGGCTTACATTTGCTTAGAAGAAGAAGCCTCCCTTAAATGGTCCTGGTGCTTCAGATGGAAAGATGTCTGTGTGCATGAGCCAGCCTATGTTAAACGTAATACTATACACATATATCATTTAATATCTCACTACACTTCCTACTGCGCCATTAATTATTGCTTGTAATTTTTTGACATCCTCCTCATTTATGAAAAACACGTGGAATAATAGGACCTATTGTTTACAAATACTCCATGTTCCTTTTGTCTTATTTGAAGTGATGGTTCTACACCATTAAACAAAGCTGTAACAGCATAGTCATGCCAGTAATGATACCTATTATTCTGGATCTGTTTTCTTCTTCTGAATGCCATTGGTGTCGTAGGCACGCATTTCAAATATATTTTTTAGCAAATTTACTATCTTGATGCACAGAAACCCAAAGAGGCTACAGTTGTTGACGAGCATCAAACTAATTTTTCCACCACTGCTAATGCCCCATAAGCCCAGAGTTCATTTCCTACTACCAATATGTTATATGATTCTCAAGTGGAACACAAGTATCATTCTTCTTTCTCCCAGAGCACATAAATAGGCCAAGACCAATACTAACACAAGCTTGTTGCTGACCTTGCTTTCTACTAGATTTATTGGCGTCATATCTTTCAAAGTAATGGAAGGTGGCACAAAGCTGCCCTCTCTATCTATAGCTGTGTGGTTTTTTTTAACCATGTTTGCCTTCCTATTTTTAATCCCTTATCAGCTTGGTTGGAAGGAATAACACAGAATAAAATAGAGAATCCTATAGACAGCAAAGGGATGGAGAGCCGATTAAATGCCTTTCATCTATAGTCAATATTATTGACATTCTGCCTAAAGCTATCACTACTCTAGTTCTCTGACTCCTTCCCTGGCTGAATCCACATTTTATTTTTCAAATGCACTTGTGGATCCAGGAATATAACACTTTCTGTTAACAGTTAATTGTCTAGGAGAATTATAATCCTGTTTTCAAATAATAATTCCTATTACATAATTGAAGTGAACGTTATATACCATTTTGGGGGGGTTTCTTCACCCCCCCCTTATAACAAATATAGTGGAATGTCATTGATCCTTATATTTGCCTGGTATTCTCAGGTAAATATGGAAGTTGCGTAGACTTCTTATCATAGACTGTGCACTTAATTAGTATAACAGATGAATGTTTCAGTATAGTACATTGTATACTATAAAAAAGCATACTTTTAAAAACTGTGTGTGGTATACTTAGAGCACACAGAATGTAAACAACATTATAAAGATTTGGAAACAGGAAAGTAAATCTCCAATTCAAAATTTCTGATGCTCTGCTACTTTCTAAATAAACAGATTGCCTTTTATCCTTTGAAGTAACAAACACAAGTGTACTGAAGATTCCCCCAAATGTTAACTTTGAATATGCCAGGTCGTTCCACACATAAGAGGATTTCTAAGCCTCTGTTTATGTACAAACCATTACATTAATGTTGCCCATCCCAGAGAAACACTTTGCCAGAGAATATGCAGAAGCTATCATAATTTCAAAGAAAACTGAAGTGTGTGCATGTAAGAACTGCTTGTTTGTTCATTTGTTTTGGTATCAGTAGAAAAATATGAAAGATCAAGAGCACAGACTATTCTCATAATATAAAGGACAAAGAAGTCCCTTATTTTTTGTAGGAATGTCAGCTCTAGAATGCTAGCATAACTATTTCTTTTCTGATACAAAAGCAGTTTCCTCAGAAGGATTCATCACCAGTGAAAGCAGAAACCTATCTCTGCTAATATGTATGAAGAAACTGAGGGAATCCTTGAACTTTCAGCCTGCAGGAAGAAGTCAGATTAGAGCCCTTCAAATTATTGTTCCTCTATTGAAAGGAAAGAACAACAAACTGCTGGGCAATCCAGTGCTACCTTTGTGTCTGTCTTTGTATGTATGTGTACTCCCAACTGCTAAGAAAACATTTGGCTTAGGGTTTAGAAAACAATGTTGGATTACAAAGAATAATGTAATCCAGTGTAGTATTTCAAATTAATTTGAAGTGTGATTGTTTTTTACAAACACAATGGCCATAACCCATTGAGAAATTATGCTGACATTAAATCCACCAGTGTACATTTCAGCTGTGAATTACTGCCAGTGAAGAGTCAGCATTGGCATTAGCTATTGTATGCTGAATCATGTGACTGCTATGCAACAACAGATGTCTACACTGATTTCATAATTTACGGTAATTTGCCAATAAGGTTTATGCTGTTCGATTTACACCAGCATTTATTCCTGCTGGTGTGGCCAGTGCCATCTATTGTACTATTATGACATTTATGGATTTGATTCATAAACTCTCTTTCTCACCACAGCTGGCTCATAACAAGGGTATCTTTAAAAAAAAGAATAAAACCCCAAACATTATAATAGTAGGATCAAATAAATTTTAATATTGAAACACAATTAGATTAAAACTAAAGGCACAGGAACGGGGAAAAAAATATGACTGACCTAGTCAAAGCTCTTTCCTCAACAGTCAGTCAAAATTGTCAAAAGCCCCCTCCCCCCCGCCAAGAAACAGCTCTTAGTCTGGTGGTGGAAGGAGAAGAAGGAAAGAGCCATATGGAAAGAGAATTCCATAGTCTCAGAAGAGACACTAAAAAGTTTCTCTAGCATCCTGGCCTAATGTCCTCAAGAGTAGTGGGACCCAATTTGAGCTTTTTATAGTACACTAAATATTAATATAATTGGAGACAGTAGAATGTGGAGTTTTTGTTGTTTATTTTGTAAAAAGAATTATCTTTGACACAATTGGTTGAGTTCCCTCATTGCTGATATAGGCACTGGAACATTATTTGTGATGTGTGAGCATTCATTTATTGGTTGTAGTGAGTTTGTTGCAAATTAATATGACAATCACAGCTCCACAGAAACTGATATCAGGGATTTGATAAGAGTGTTGTTATGGCTTAGAATAATATCTAAATTCTATACAGTACTTGGTTAAATAACTACCCATTTCCTATCTTTTCAAGACATTGAGGTCAATTCCATAAGGTGATCACCTCTTTCTTTCTAATCATATAGATCAGAATGTGCTTTTAAGTTTCATATTTTTTGTCTGTACCTTGAATTCTAAATCACATGTGTTTAACAAAATGTTCCAAAGTAGATTAAAAAACCCAGAACTTTAGAAAACTGTGCACAGCCTCACAAAACTCCAGAGTCTGCACAATGAAAACAAGTCATCCAATACCTCATCTAATTTGACTAGATTGGAGCTGGTGCATACAGCTCTCCTAAATGTTCCCCAATGTTTTCCCCCTTCCTTTTTTCATATAAGGACAAAAGCTTTTCCGCTATAACTATCAGTGTTCGATGTTGCCATGAAACAGTGTGTAACTAGACAAATCGTGATATTTTAATTTATTTATTAAATGTATGCACCAATTTATTACCAAGGGAAGGTACCATATTTAAAATGGAAAACATGGTAAATACAGATTTAAAAACAAAGTCTTGATTTTGCAGCATAAAAGCCAATGTTGTCATCCCCACTTAATAAATAATAAATGGTAGAGCCAAAGGCTGAGCAGTTAATTCATAAATTCAATAATATACAAATTTATGTGCTAAAGCGTTTTTTATTCTTTTATCAGAGTGGTCCAATACTTAAAAGTATGGATGTATATGAAATATAGGAAGGAAGGAAGGAAGGAAGGAAGGAAGGAAGGAAGGAAGGAAGGAAGGAAGGAAGGAAGGAAGGAAGGAAGGAAGGAAGGAAGGAAGGAAGGAAGGAAGGAAGGAAGGAAGGAAGGAAGGAAGGAAGGAAGGAAGGAAGGAAGGAAGGAAGGAAGGAAGGAAGGAAGGAAGGAAGGAAGGAAGGAAGGAAGGAAGGAAGGAACATTTTATTTTTGTGTTAGTAATATAATTGATAGAGTAATCCTTGTGGTGGGCGGCTGTGGGATGTGGTGGATCCTTTGCTGCTTCCAAAGTGAGCTCACACCTGTCAGGGAAGAAAACGGCTGGGGCTTTACCAGATTTTTTCCTGCTAGATGGCTCCTATGTGTTCAGAATTCCTCATACCCACCCTCAAGACCAATGTGAGAGAATTACCCCCAACATTGCAAGCTGTCATTGTAGGTTTTGTTTGTTTGCTTGCTTTGTGGGTTTTGGGGGGGGGGGTTCTGCGACAAATAGTGTTGTTTGCTTCTTGTTTTCTTTTGGAGGGCAGAAGGGAAATAAATGACATTCTGTGTGTTGCTCGAGAAACTCATATATCTAATCTTTTAAAAGAATTCAATAGCATCTTCTCCAACCGGATAAGACCTATAAAGAGAGCAGAAAAAACCCGTCAGATCCCATTTTCTCATACAGAGCTTCAAAGTTGCTGTGACAAATCCATAACTATATCTTCATATCCAAAGGACACAACATGTGACAGGGTGTATTGTTTTTATCTGCTCAAGCAGCATCTGCTTAAAGCATAGCAGATGGCTTCATTAAATAGAAGGAACCCTTTCCTGTTCATTCCACCCAGGAATAGCTCAAGCAACATGAAAGGTTTTGCTGTAGTCTGTAAAAAGCGACAGTATATGGGAACAATTGTGAAGGTTCTTCTGTAAAACCTGTAACTTTGTGAAAGTTCTTCGGTAAATCTTGTAACTCCATTAGCATTGGTCTTACCTATTATCTGTTATCAGATAAGTAACCTATTACAATCTTGATCCAGAGAAAGCATTTGTCTTCCAAGATGAGGCGAGGAGAGGCCTGTACCTGTGTATACCTAAATGTTTCCCCACAAGACAAAAAATGGCTTCAAGAATAATTTTAGCAAGAAAATGACACAGCTCTTCCCAACCCATGCCCTGGTCCTGATCCAATCCTTCCCAACTGCTATTAGTTATCTCTCTTTCTTTTTTAAATTTTCATTGAGAAAACTGAATGGATTGAAAGGGTCATCTCTCTTCTCAAAATGGCACCATGTTTCTAATCTGATTTTTGATGAGGGAAGATGAAGGTAGTTGTAATGGCTGATGGCTAAACAAATGAACAAAAAAGGAACTCAAATGAACATTGGGGGCTTTGCTAGCCCTGCTGGGATCAACAGAAATTCTTCCTCTGCCCTTTGATCTATGGACAATGACAGAATGGGGTGAACTAAAACAGGGTTTATTGTAGCAAGGCGGGGTGTTAGCAACAGAACAGTCACTGACTAAGTTCTCACCACTGCCTAGGTGCCTGTAATCAACTTCATAGAGTTCAGGTCCTTTCCCTTCCCAGTTACACTCACCTGGAAGGGTTCCAGCCCAATTGTTCTCAGTGGGGTCGTATCTGCTGAACTGAGTCATTGGCCTGCAACAGGGATAGATGGTATGCTTGAGCTGTGGGCAGTGGGGGTCTATCTCCTCTTCTCCTTACACCCTTGGGGCAGTTTACTTTCTTCCACTGACTCCACCAGCATCTTTGTTGTCTGGCACTTGACTCCGTGGGGCTGGCTTGTAGAGACTAGTGTCTCCTCTTGCTATGCTCCCACTCCCCTAGTATGAAGGATGAGATGATAGGTGAGGGTTGAGGTAGTGGTCTACTTTGGCCTAAGGGATCCTGAGCTGACCCAGGACCCCTGGGTCAGTTCATATATTCCTTGTCCCTAGGTGGCTTTGGTTCTTCTAGGAGCTCTATCTCTTCCTGATAGCTCTCACTAGGTCCTTCAGGCTGTCCCCCTTTCATTGATCTGTTCCTCCTCATCCACCACATCTGGGAGCAGTTCTCTGGTCTGCACTGCTCACTTCACCATCCACTTCTCTTTTTCCAGCCTTGATTGGGTTTTTTTCCCCTTTCAGGGCTTCCCTTACATAGTTCCAGACTCAGGACCTTCCTTTCCATCTGGGGGTTGCTTCACTAGGCTGAGGCTGCCTGCATGTGCCTCCCCTCCAGGGCCTCGTCTTGTGTCCCTTCCTTCTGTCATCCATGTTCTTCCCATTTGGGTCACCCCAGGGCTTGTTCAGCCAGTTCTATCTCTCCCATTCCACTGGAGATCTGACCATCCAGAATTCTGCAAGCCCAGGTGAAGTTGACATGGCATCTCTGGCACTGTCCCCTGCTTCACAAACATCTATTTCTGACAGGAAATATGCCATTGTTTCCTTCCTGTCTTTGCTTTTCATATGTAATGTGTGCAACATGAAACTCTATATCCTGTCTACTTTTTCATGGTAGTGGTTGAGCTGCTTGAACTTAGATGTTACATTCCTCATTTCTAGGAAATGTGTAAATTTGTGCTTTGGACATTGCTCTAGTAGTATCAGAAGACACACTTTTCAGTGTTCGAACTTGTATTTGGTCTTCTGGAATAAGTTTGTCACAATCTTGCACACAGCTTCTCCTCTCTGCCTTCAGAGTCATGGGAAACTGAATAGTTGCCCAAGAATTGGGAAAGTTCCCAGGAATTGTTTGCATTATTTTTATCAACTTCCACAAGAGCTGAAGGTTTAAGTGTTTCAACAACAATACTAGTGCCTTATTCCTCCTCAACTAATGGATTCTTTAATCTGAGGAGTCCAAAGATGAGGAAGGTAAACCTCCATATGCTGATTTTCTGCCTCTCTGAATAAAAAGAGGGAAGCCCATATGCAATCCACGTATTTTTCCTCAAGCAGAAAAAAAAAACACCTAACTATGTCTGCGGTATTTATTCCACAAAGGCACAAAGAACTTCTGATTAACTTCACGTAAGTTTGTGCAGTGTTTTATTGACAAAAGGGGGAGCCCTAATAGAAATCTGCATATTCACTCAAATATATCTCTTATAATTATTTGTCCACAAGACAAATGAAAGAGCTTAACTTGATATATTGTCATTTCTTTATTTACAATAGTGCTTTAATGGATTTTTTTTTCAGGGAGAGAGTGAGACAGAAAGGGAGGATTGGTGGGAGGGAGAGCAAAAACTGCTTGAGAAGAAAGTGTTGGAATAGGTTATGCAGCTGGCTCCCAATAAAAGCTAAATAAAATAAGTGTTTCTCCCCTCAGAAATGTTGATTAGGACAACAGCATCAAATATATGATATGCCTTCATTGAAGGTTAATGCCAGCAGCAAAGTTGAGGAAATTGACATTTCATCATTGATTATGGATTTATTTGGGCTTTAAATCCCCATGCAGCATAGACTCAGAGCTAATTTCACGATGGGGGTAACAGGACTTTGGTCATATGTTAGCTAAGAAGCCATACGATGGTGATGTGTACTTCCTTTTGGTTCAGCCTTTCTCCCTGCCTCCTCCACTTCCACATTTGTGCAAATAAACCTTCACTTCATCAGAGATGTGATCAGAAAATCTTCCTCAAAACTCTCTGCAACAGAATCCCAGCATAAAATGGAAACAATGCTGTAGTCACTGTGATTGACTCTCATTAGACTTTTTGGCCCTGCTAATCACTTTTGTGTATTTTCTAGAAAACCCTGAAAAGAGTCACCATAAGTCAGAATTGACTTATGGCACATGATTCAGCTGGCTGGGTAGTACAGTGGTTTAAGTATCTAGCTGCAGAGCCAGAGGCTGGTAGTTCAATTTCTCACTGTGCCTCCTGTAAGTAGAGCCAGCTTGTGTGGCCTTGGGTAAACTGTACAGCTCCAGGCTACACTTAGAAGAAGGGAAAACCAAGAAAACCCTGAAAAGGATCGCCATAAGTCAGAATTGACTTGATGGCATGCAATTATTATAATTAATCACCTAGTCTAGATTTTTAACATGTAAGCAACCCAGACTAGTGCACTATTGGTATAGTAAGTAAGTAAGTAAGTAAGTAAGTAAGCAAGCAAGCAAGCAAGCAAGCAAGCAAGCAAGCAAGCAAGCAAGCAAGCAAGTAAGTAAGTAAGTAAGTAAGTAAAAAGCCTCTATTGGTGGTCTTACCTGGTCCTAGCATTAGCTCATAAGAACACATGAAGCTGCCTTATAAAAGTCAAGCCTGGCTAGTCTACTACTGGCTAGCACTGCCACAGTCAGTGGCAGGGTGTCTGTGACTAAGGTCTTTTCCAGTGATGCCACATTGTACTCCTGATATACTGGCATCTTTTAATTATAACTATTTGAAATGGAACTTCGGACAAGTCAAGGTTTTCATGAAGGTAGCCAGGTCTAGGAATAGTCCTTAGGCATATAGTTGCTGCTCCGCATCACTAGGGTGATATGGCTATATCTCAATGGTGGAGTATATGCTTTACATACAGAAATTCCTAGGTTCAGTCTCTGCAATCATCAGGTACATTTGGGAGAACCCTGCCTGAAACTCTGGAGAGTGTTATTGGGCTCGGTGACAGAAATATAAAGCAGCTTCCTCTAATCCTAGAATATCCTTTTCCTATTATCTTTAGGGTGCTGAATCTAGGCCTTGGTTGGGTAGTAGATTTGGTTGAAATCCTATTTCTTAGCATAGTAGGTCATAACTAAAGAAGGCCCTTTGAATCAGCGGCAGTTGGGCGAATCATCTCCTCTGTAAGTTCCATTGATTCAATGAGTCTATTCGAGTTGTGACTTAGTAGGCTAAGCAACAGGATTTCAGTCGTTGTGCGTGAACATTCTGCAAATCAAGTTACTTCCATGCAGGTAAAAGTATTTGTCACAATACATGCAACTAATAAAATATCTACACATGCATGGTGCATATGCATGCACACATACTCACACATATGATTGCCTAGCAGTATACCCAAACAGAAAACATGCCATGTGTGAAGCAGCTATTTGTTTTCCTCCAATTAGTTTTGATCATACTGTTTATGTTCGGATGGGTAATAGGGAGGCAAAGCATGCCAAAGTGAACACTAGAATCCTTGCAGTAGTCAGACGAAATATCTGCCATGGGAAGTATCTGCTATAAGAGCCACCTCTTGGAAAGTAGCTGCAGAAAAATAAATCCTTTGCTCCTGCATGTTTTCAGGTAATCCCAAATGTATAGATAAATGCTTCATAAATGTTCAGCCAAGCAATGTTCATCTTGATGATCTGTAGCCCAGAGGGCTGGATGGTGGTTCAGTGACAGAGACCAATATATAGTTGCTGGCTTCCTGTGAGTTCAAAGTTGATATGTCTGGGCCAGTAGCTACTCAATAACTTTCTGTGTAAAGGCATCCTGAGACTTCATAGAAAATGTCCAGCCCTGATATATTGCCCACATTAAGTTTTCTGTGTGTTTTAGAAAGTTTCTCATTCTTCATAGTTATCCTTATTGCTGTAGTATTGCTGTGACATTGTCAATAGAGGGGGCAAGTTCTTCTGTAATCTTCAGAATACAGACTAGTGATTTTGATGTTTTTGTTCTCTTCATTCTATGACATTAATGCATTGACCCCTGTTGTCAGCACCCAGAATTTATAGCCTAAAGTAGTATGCTGCAGCTACATTTCATAAGAAAATCAATCTTTCTCTTTAGTACCCTGAAGAGCAATTTGAGCTTGATAAGGATAAAAAGAAATCTGACACTTGTTTTTACCCTATAAATTGGAACATTTACATTTGTGTTCCTGTGTTCTCATCTGATGCCTCTTTTCCCCCTAATAAAATCCCAGATATAGCTGTCTGACACAATGGAATACAGGTGCAGAATGAGAATAAATTTCCCCTGCTTACTCACCTATGGAAACTTTGTTCACCTTTCCTGTAACTGTGAAATTGGTTTGAAATGATGGACTGATACTTCTTCATGTGTTTCCATTCTCACACCAAAGCTATTTTACTAACTGTGGGATGTCTCTTCTTCAGAAAAAGAAAGACTACAATTTCCTTTGTAAAACTGTGAATTTTAGTGCTACTAATTTTCAGAGGAAAAGAAGGCACTCATATGTATTTTGGGAATTTATCGTTTTCTTCATGCTTAAAAACAATTAGCAACAAATATGTCATTTTGGAATAATTTTTATCTTATATTGCTAGTCTTCAGTCTCAAAGTAAGACATGAACTATATAAAAAATAAGGACTTCTCCTGCAAATATGAGTGAACAAACCCTATGTTTTCTCTGAATGTTTGAGAGGCTAGATGCTTCTTTAGTTTTCTAGTAAGACTGTATGCCTGCAAAATTACATTTTCATATGAATGAAAGTTGCAGGGGTTTCTTTAGCTGGCTGCTTTTAGGGAAGTCACATGTAAAGAGGTAACCTGACTTTTGAGGATGGGAATATCAAAGCGAATCGGCCAGGTCTGTAAAAGACCATAGGTTCCAGAAATTGCTATAAATTAATCCAACCATTTGTAAATTGTCTTTCATCTGGACTACCGGTGATTCACTCAGAGATTTCAGGCAGTCTGTGAGATCCCAGTTGAAATAACAGTGGTAAATTCTGAAGGTTTTTCTGGGTCAACCAGTAATTAATGCAAGATTTAAGCTCCCTCTGCATTCTCATGCAGTTGCTCTGAATATGTCGTGTGGAAACTGGAAATGCCATGAAAGGAAAGGCAGCCACAAGTTGGTGATAGTGTCTTAAGTGGTAACTATCTTTGCTCCTATCTGCTACATGCCACTACTTTCTCTTTACATCATCATTATTATCTGGTGGCTCTAACCACAGTTTAGTTATCACTGATGAGTAAGCACTTTCTGTGTTACCTCCCCATAGAAATGAAAGGTGAGAACTATTGATAAATTTTTAAAATATGGCTGATACCATTTCCTACTTTTTCAGTCTGCTTGTGCCTTTTTTCCAAGTGAGCAATGATGGGGTGAAAATGGTTGCTCCTCTGTCATAACTAGGTTTGATGAAACATGTCTGACACTGGAACGTCCTTCCTGATGAAAATGTTGAACATCACATGAAATGCTCAACGGCAGCAGATTTATGAGTGACCTAGCAGTTAGGCAGCTTTTTTTCTCTTTTAAAACACAGGCTTAAATGGCCAACTCTTTCTCCTATATTGAGTGGGTATGGTTTCCTTAAGATCCAGTTGGTCTGATCACTCTGGGGTGTTTCTTTGCAGTTCTGTTCTGTTTTGTTTATTTTGTATGGTTGCTTTAAAAAAAGGTTATTTTAAATTACATAGAAAGGGTAGACAATGTCATCTATGTGTTCCTACATTTTAAAAAGCAAAGAAGTTCCCAAAAGAGTGTGTGTTTGTGTTGTGGGGGGGGGGGGAACAGGACTCTTCGCTTTAAAGAAAGGAATTTCCATTCACATATCAGCCCTGCTCCACACTCAAAACAAACCCACATTGATCCATCCTTTATTAGTCATAATTTCCACCATAAGTAAACACTACTTTCTAACCGCACTAGCTATGCCATTTCTATAGTGCATCATTAATGAGGGCGAAAGAGGAGAGTGCAAAAAACGGTCTGAAACTCAACATAAAAAAAACCACTAAGATCATGGCCACTGGTCCCATCACCTCCTGGCAAATATAAGGGGAAGATATGGAGGCAGCGACAGATTTTACTTTCTTGGGCTCCATGATCACTGCAGATGGTGGCAGCAGCCACGAAATTAAAAGATGCCTGCTTCTTGGGAGGAAAACGATGACAAACCTTGACAGCATCTTAAAAAGCAGAGACATCAGCTTGCCAACAAAAGTCCGCCTAGTCAAAGCTATGATTTTTCCTGTAGTGATGTATGGAAGCGAGAGCTGGACCATAAAGAAAGAAGAATTGATGCTTTTGAATTGTGGTGCTGGAGGAGGTTCTTCAGAGTCACCTGGATTGCAAGGAGAACAAACCTATCCATTCTAAAGGAAATCAACCATGAGTGCTCACTGGAAGGACAGATCCTGAAGCTGAGGCTCCAATCCTTTGGCCATCTCATGAGAAGCAAAGACTCCCTGGAAAAGACCCTGATGTTAGGAAAGTGTGAAGGCAAGAGGAGAAGGAGATGACAGAGGATGAGATGGTTGCACAGTGTCACTGAAGCTACGAACATGAATTTGACCCAACTCCGGGAGGCAGTGGAAGACAGGAGGGCCTGGCGTACTCTGGTCCATGGGGTCACAAAGAGTCGGACACAACTAAATGACTAAACAACAACAATAGCATGGAAGAGATGAAAAGGAAAAAAAAAAGATTTGATACTTCCAGTGTCTACAAATATAAAACCTGCAGCATAGTTTTATCCACAGTTATATAACATTCACTAGTACAATCCTACTTACAGTAATTAAGTGGAAATATGCCTTTTTGTCTTTAATGGCATTAGTTTTGGGTAAGCAGAAACTTTTCTCCTCCCTTTGGGGATCAAAGAGTGGAGCTCACTAGGTTTACTTGAGGTAGAGGTTGAATTACAGAAAGGAGGCATCAGTGTGTTCATACTTTGAGGGAGGAGGCTTGCCATCTGTATTTCTTTACTTTGGAGAATGCAGCTTCAAACATTAACTCTGTTTTGTTTTGTTTGGAATGTTTCCAAATAAGGGATAAAAATCAAAAGACACTGAACATCCATTATATCTTTCCCTCTTGCTCAGGTAACCTTTTCTGACAAGAAAATAGTTGGAAAAAACTTGAGAGTGCTAAAAAAAAACACCCAACACATCATATAAAATACTGTACCATAGTTGAGACAGGGTGCTTGTTCCCCCCCAGGGGAAGAAACAAAATATATCCTTTCCCCTGAATGCTTAACTGCTTTTAACATTCATTTCTATTTGTAAAACATACTTTTCCCACAAAGCTCCAAGCAAAAATGCCTATAGACAATTGGTTTCTATGGGGAAGGAGTGCAGTTTCTAATAGGATCTTAGTTATTTCTGATATGGTTTCAGGTTTGGTTTTTTTAGAACAAAAAAAATGAATTTGAACTCAAATCAGTAACCACAGAGATCTAGAGCAGTGGTTCTTAACCTTTGTTACTCAGATGTTTTTGAACTGCAACTCCCAGAAACCCCAGTCAGCACAGCTGGTGGTGAAGGCTTCTGGGAGTTGCAGTCCAAAACTCCTGAGTAACCCAAGGTTAAGAACCATTGATCTAGAGCATTGACTAGAGCATGGTTAATGATTTCACAGCCCGAGGACCCCCCGACCCCCAAGGGGGTCACAGACTGTTATCTGGGGGCAGTCACTGTGGTTAATTTAAGTTGCAATTATTTTTATATTTATTATATTAAATAGGGTATACACAACGTTGCTTTATTTTAATCCTCTTGACCCACAGAAGCAATCTAGAGTTCTTAGTTATTTCTTTGCCAGTTTGGGTGGATTTTCCTTTTATGCATGCACATCACTCCAGCCCCCTCTGAAAGAGCGACTCTCACTTGCTTCTTTCTGCACCTCTAATCCTTTGGAGGACTGGTGTCAGCCTTTTGGATCCAAGCATTAGCCTGGCTAAAGAGGCCTGAATGTGGAGAGCCCATGCTGCATACCAGGAATGCTGATGCCTAAGACGATGCCAAGATTAGAACGCTGTTGCTGTGGCAGAGGTGCCTTTTGCTCTTCCTGAGTCTCCCGCTCTTCCAGCTGCATCATGCGATGGCGGCACAGTGAAGGGAGAGGGGAGCTGGGCGGGTATGTGCCTCTGGGCCTTTCTGAGTCATGGAAGAGGAAGGCAAGAGGGGCAGAAAGGTGTGGGAGGATAACTGGGAAGGGGGTTGGGCACAGATGGGGCCCATGGGGGAAAGGTGTTTATTCAGGCTTGAGAGGAGAGCTCTTCACTGAGGGAGCTTTTTTGGTGGGAGGAAACATGAAGAGAGGGTCATGTCAACCTCCAAAATTTAAATTAAACTTTATCTGATAGAGGCAGATGTACAGCCCCTCCCCATAATTATGTATTATTTAATATAATATGTAATTATGTAATATTAGAATTATATTCCAAGAAATGGAATATAATTAAAATGTAGTTTAATGCAAATATCGCCAGGGGGGCATGTTTCTACGGGTTCCATTGCTGTTATTTCAGCTCAAAAACACTGCACTAGAATATAGTCACAAAGAAATCATGACTACATTTCATGGACCAAAAATTGAGCTCCACCAATGAAATAGGGGTTTTCAGGCTTCTCAACTGCAGTAGATGTCACAAAAAGCTGCTCCTACGGGTCACTGGAGAAATAAGAAAGCAGAGACTCCTTCCTCTCATGTTCAGGAAAGAGTGCCTTCTGTCTGGATTATGGGTTTGCTGGATTCGAGCCATTAGATTTTCTTTCCAACGTGTTTTTGATCACATTGTCTTGCACACAGCAGATTAGAAGCTTCACAGAGTGAATAAATGTCACGACAAAATGCTACAAGGAAAGATTGCTCAATAGATTAATCCCTCAAAATTAAAAAAAGCAAGAACACTGTGTAACAGTGTTCCCTTTGAGGCATCCTGCTTAACTGAATACATTGTTAACTTTTGCAGCAAATTACTGAAAGGAGGTTGGGAGAGACTGAACTAGCTGCCCCCTTTCTGTCAAGACACAAATGTTTGCTTCTTCCTTTTTCATTAAACGGTATCTTCTGGGAACTGTTATTTTCCCATCTGTTTATTCCATTTTGAATAATTTAAATAGACTAGAAACTTGAATTTGACATATGCATATGATTTACAGAAAGTTAAATGGTGGTATCAGGACAGGTCAAGTTAAAATCTGTCATTTACCAAATGTAGTTGAGGTGCACCAGTAACAAATTCAGAAAGCAATTATAGAATTGTAGAACACACTCCCAGCCCTTAGAAATGGGAGAGAGAGAAAGAGAGATACATGTTTTAATGTTTTTGTCTCAAGAATGATGCCATTTAAGATAGAGAGACGGGAGCAGGGAGCTGAGCAGGTAGTGCTATCTCACTCCAAGATTCTGAGGTAAGATGTGCCAATGTGATCAGTTCATGGGCTGCCTATTGGAAAGGATAAGAAAGAAAGACCAGAGGTAAAGCTAAGGGGAAGATTAGAGGTAAAGATAAGGAGTATGCTTACCTGCCTTTCTTTCAACTAACTCCCAGAAATCTCCAAGAATTCCCAGACATAAATGTAAGTTCCTGCCCACAGACACACACCTACATTTCACTCATCTGGAACATGCCCTATCTTTCAGGCTGTCTTGCGCCTACTTCTTGTATTGAAAGAATACTGCTCCAGCACTTCCTGGGAGGCCTTGAACTCTGTGGGAGTTACAGTCTTGCAGCCCATGAAACTTTAAAGTCCTGCCTTTGATTCATCTGTTGCTTCAGTGTTCTTTCTGACAGTGGTAAAATAAGAAATTAACAGAGAGCAAGCCTGCACTGTTAGGCACTGGCAGACGTTCCAGGGATACCGGAGGCATGCCTGATGCTCTCCCATCATTTTCTCTTTTTTAAGTTATGGGCTGTCCTCTCTCCTTCTTTGCATGCGTTGGTCCCTATGCCATAATTGCTGTTATTCCCTTGCTGGAAGAGTACTCTTCAGATGGGAGCCAGAAACTCATAGGCCAGATAGTTCCACACCCACAGGAAAGAGGGTGGTGGAATTCCCTCCTATAGAGAGTGAGAGCCCAGCTTCTGAGTCAAAAGGATGAGGCAGAACCTCCTCCAGGCCCAAGAAACCATGAAGCATAAAACAGGTGTGAGGCTGGAGGCCAACACATTATCTGCCCACAAAGGATAAATCTGTGGAAGTTAGATCATCCTTCAGAAGAGACCCTCCTTTCGGAGTGCTGACAGCTGAATCTTAGGAAGGGCCGAGATAGCTCAGCTGCAAATGAATCAGTTCCAGGCTGGAGAAGCTGTTGGAAACAAACAATGCTTGTATCAGTGCTTAGAAGCCATGTCTGTATTCCAGGGTGGTTGCTCACCTCACATTGGGTTGCACTTGGAATGATTTCTTCGACTACTCTGGTTGCTGTTTGAACTTTATTGGTTTGCTCCGGCTCCCTTGCTCTCTGTAGGAGGTTTTCTGCTTGAACTCAGACTGCCTTAACTTTTGTCTTTGAATGTTTAGACCTTACGTTCTTGGATTGTGGACTGTTGGGAACTTGTTGTGAGGGCCTGCCTAGCCCTAGAACTGGACACCTGCTTTGTGTAGTCAATAATATTTTGAATTTTACATAATACAAGAACCCACAGAGTAGAAACATTTCCCTTAACCAGCATGTGCTACAGGCAGCAATTCCTCCTTGTTTCATGGTTCTTGTATGCACAGATAATCCTCCTGGGAATGAGGATGGGAGTGTGAAGGGTCACACCAGTAGAATTTAAAACTACAACTCGCATCCTGGGCAGCTTTCATAGTAGCAGTATTACGGTTGATGCAACTTTAAAAAGTCATTTGCATGGAATAACACTAATTTCAACACAAAATTCTTGCCTTACCATGATTTGCAGGAAGTACTTTCTAATGGTTTTAAGATAGATTGAACAGGGCTTTGGGTTTGAAAATTGTGTAAACCGCCCTCTTTCTGTTATCAGTAATGCTCCCATAAACAAACAGTGGTTGATCAATATCCTATTACTGCTATAGGCAGATGCACTTTGTTTCTAATTAGAAATTCATTGAATAGCATAGCCCACCTTCCCAACAAATGGCAGGCTCTAAATGTTAATAATTGCTTTCCCTAATCTATACTTTTTTCTGTCTGAATGCTTTTCCTGTTATTTGGTATTACTTAATATAACACAGAGGCTGACAACTAAGGAGCAGTTCTTTCACACTGAAGTAGTAATCCATATTCTATATAGATTATTTTCCTAATGTTAATAGCACCACATGTGGCCCTTATTGTTTTTATTCTGTTTATTCTTTCTTTGTAATAAATAGCTGTTTAACACAGATTTTATTAGCTCCTGCTGCTTGTTCCTCACATTCAGACCTAATTCTCTGTCTCTAGCACTAGAGTGATCTGTATTGGTATTATAGTAATTGATGTGAGAAATACAGCAATAAGACTGTGACTTTGTAATTTTACCTAATAAAAACACTAGGCCACGGGAAAAATCTTCATTTATGGCCACCAGAACAAAACTTTCAACATTTTTAAGTAACTCTGTGCGAAGTGGAACTTCTATTTGCATTGGCATGCCAGATGGTTAAAATTCTTTTCAAGTTGATTGGGTAGTGGGCTTGTGAAATAAAACAGTTTTTAAAAAACAAAACAAAAATGATAGTAGTTCAGTTCAGGTAGTATTTGAGATCATTAGATGGAAGTTTCCCCCTCCCAGGTTGCTTAGCATAGAAGAAAAACAAAAATGAGCATTTAGATGATCTAGTGTTTATATCTCACTTTGCGCCCTGTTCCAGTTTTCGTGAAAACTAATGGCAACATCAAAAGTGATACAGCGAGTATTGAGGACCTAAACCATTAAGGGTTTTATAGGGTATGACCAGCACCTTGAATTGGACACAGAAATGAACAGTATGGAGATATCTTTCCCCAAAGAAAGCTGTAGAAAAATATATAAGGAAAAACCCACCAGTACAAATAAAAATGTACATACTATGAATAATTGACTTAATCAGACTGAGCTGTTTTCCAGATATTTGGATTTGTGAATAAAAGCTACTATTCTACTTCCAGTTAATGAACTGCGAACCTAGATCACTGTGTAGAGATTTCAGTTAAATTATCACATTTTCTTGCAATAATGTAGCGTTAGTGCTTCTTCGTGGTCTCTGTGAATCACACTATGGGTAATCCGCACATGTGTGGAGCCTCGTCAGAATATTCTAGAGCTTCTGCAGTAGCAAAGGAAAATACATTAGCATTGATCCTCTCCCCCCTGGTATATGTACCTTGGCGCCAAGGCTCTCCCTTCAGTTTCTTTCATCTGCCTCATTGAGAGCCTTGATCATTGCTTCTGTGAGAAATCTGAAAATGAAAGTAGGAAAGTTAATGAACTTTATTTATTATTATTATCCTTATTATTTTCAAAACAAGATACGCTCTGGCCTTAGGGCTGAAGCGTCCCCCCCCACCTTTCCATTGTTTTCTTTTCAAAACTGGTTCTCGGTTCATGGCCTTTTCAGGCCCATTTAAAAGCTGTGTAGCCTGCGATAACGAGATCCCACTCTCTGATGGCCTCACTAAATGCCTTTTTTGCCTCAGTGAGGCCATCAAACCTCCTCATCCCCTCACTGCAAAAACTTTAAACATGTTCTCTGCAGTCGCTTCTGTAGACTCAAGTTTCGGTTCTGGGAGCAATCCCTAAAGCAATGGATGAAGCTGTTTTCGAAGCGACAAAACAGTGCCCATCAGCTACTCTTTCTCGTTCCAATCGATAACCTACCCTGCCCTCGATATCGACAGTCATGCGATAAAAAAGAACTGGCAGAAGTAATTTCAGAACCATTGGCAATAACATTTGAGTATTCTTGGAGAATAGGAGAAGTCCCCACAGACTGAAGGAGGGCAAATGTTGTCCATATCTTCAAAAAGGGGGAAAAAAAAGAAGACCCAAATAATTACTGCCCAATCAGCTTGACATCAATTCCCAGAAAAATTCTAGAGCAGATCATTAAACAGATAGTTTGTTATTACTTAGAAAGCAATGCTGTCAACACGGGTTTCCCAAAAACAAGTCATGCCAGATTAATCTATTAATCTGATCTCTTTTTTACAGGCTTGATAGATGAAGGGAACGCTGTGGATGTAGCATATCTTGATTTCAGTAAGGCCTTTGACAAAGTTCCCCATGATGTTCTTGCAAGGAAGCTAGTAAAATGTGGGCTAAACAGTGCTACTGTTCCATGGATTTGTAATAGGTTGACTGACAGAACCCAAAGGGTGCTCACCAATGGCTTCTCTTCATCCTGGAGAGAGGTAACTGGTGGCGTGTCCCAGGGTTCTGTTCTGGACCCTGTGCTATTCAACATCTTTATCAATGACTTGGATGAAGGAATAGAGAGTATGCTGGTTAAAGTTGCAGATGATACCAAATTGGGAGGGGCTGCTAATTCCTCAGAGGATAGGATTAAAATTCAAATTGACCTTGACAGATTAGAGTCCTGGGCCAAAACTAACAAAATGAATTTCAACGGGGAGAGATGTAAGGTCCTATAGATAGGCAGAAAAAATGAACTGCACAGATATAGGATGGAAGACACCTGACTAGACAACAGTACCTGTGAAAGGGATCTAGGAGTCTTGGTAGACCACAAACATGAGTCAGCAGTGTGATGCAGGTGCCAAGAAAGCAATGCAATTCTTGGTTGCATCAATAGGAGTATAGTGTCTAGATCAAGGAAAGCACTCTATTCTGCTTTGATCAGACCTTACCTGGAGTATTGTGTCTAGTTCTGGGCACCTCAATTCAAGAAGGATGTTAACAACCTGGAACGTGTCCAGAAGAGGGCAACCAAAATGGTCAAAGGTCTGGAAGCCATGTCCTATGAGGAGCAGCTTAGGGAGCTGGGAGTGTTTAGCCTTACAAAAAGAAGGTTAAGAGGGGACATGATAGCGATGTTTAGATATTTGAAGGGATGTCATGTCAAGGAAGAGATGATTTGTTTTCCATGGCTCCAGGCACTAGGACAAGGAGCAATGGTTTCAAACTACAGGAAAAGAGATTCCACCTGAATCTCAGAAAGAACTTCCTGACAGTCAGAGCTGGTCAGCAGAGGAATATGCCACCTCCAAGTGTGGTGGTGTCTCCTTTGGAGGTTTTAAAGGAGAGGCTGGATGGCCATCTGTTGGGAGTGCTTTGATGGAGTTCCTGCATGGCAGGGGGTTGGACTCGATGGCCCTTGAGGTCTCTTCCAAGTCTGTGATTCTATAATTCTATGATACTGGGAGGAATAGGGTGTCTGGGTTTTTTTTTTTAAACAAAAGGGTATTTGTATATCATCTATAAATGAATGAAACCAAAACACTTCCTTTAGGGACTAAGCTGTGTAGGGACTGCAAGGGATTAGGGCATTGGTAGTCTCTCTGCCTATTAGCCTCTGTATCAGGTACCTCTTGGGCAGAGAGACTACTATTCCCCTAATCCTTTACAGAGTTTAGTCCCTCCCAACCACTTCCTCTGTCTTTCTCACATGCAGCTAATGGCAGCTGGAGCCTTCATTCTCTAGATGTGTTTAATTGAAAAGTTCCATGAAGACTTTAATTTCTTCGCTAAAACCACCAGAATTTGCTGCAAAAATAGCAGGGAAATAAAAGGGTAGTCTTTGCTCCTTCTTGTTTCTTTTGTAAGGACTCATAAAACTCCCAATTTTCTTACTGTTTGTGTTGAATTGTGTTATTCAACCACAGACAGAGTGAGAAAGTTATGGAAGGTGACTAGGATAGCCATTGATCTAATGCTCTGGGGAATTCTTGATCACTCCCATAGAGTGTTAGCCTCCCATAACAATTTTATTGGAACTTCTACAGCTGCATTATTAATAATAAAATCCAGGCCAAATGCAGGCAAGCAAATGTGAGTTACACTACAACCCTAGCCAAGTACAAACAAGATGTAGGCTTTTTATTTCATATAGCAATAATACATTTGCAATTAATAATAGAGGGCATGGGTAGTGTGAAACTTTGCAGTGTTATATGACCTAAATCCTGTGTTTGTATGTGTGTGTTTTAAATGGGAAAAGAAGATTACTTTGTGATTGGTTGTAATAACTTTTTATGTTTTAAATTATCAGATTAGCTGCTTTAAAAGGATTTGAAATATACATTTGTTTGAAGTATACAGTACATTGAAATTGCACCAGTGGAAGAAAATAGTGTATATTCCAACTGGGAAATATTCAACCAGAGAAATATTCTGACTGCCTGAATTTAATTTATTGGAGCTTGATTATTGCATTTTTCGTCTGATTCAAATTTCATTAACTGTACTGTGAGAAGTGGACTGGCTAACCTCATGGCGGCAGATGTGAGGCAATTTAAAAACTACTTCTAAAACATAACATTTAAATATTGGCCAGTATCATCCTTATGCCAGTGGAATGTAAAATTACGCTGGCATAAATGTATTGGGCCTTACACCCAGTAACAAAGAGTTGCTGTATGGAATTGTGCATCCCTGGCACAATTGATAGTGCAATGTGCCAGCAGAAGTGCTTCAGGGATACTACTGCTACCTCAGTGCTAGTGCAACTACCACACCTGCAAGTTCAACTTGCAAAAATGTTGCACAACAGGATTTTGGTTACTATAAAATTTTAATAGAATGAGTGACCCTGGCATCCAATGATCCTGGTGTCTTTTGGCCCAAGTCAGCTTGCATCCACTAAATGTACTAGTTTAATGAAGACAAAGTGATGAAGGAGGAAGTTAAAAATTTGCCCAGAAGTTTATTCATACCCACACTGCAGCACAAATATAGATGGATGGTGGGAAAAAAGGTAAAGGGGGAGATAGTTTTCTTTGACAGTATTCTGAGAGAGAGGCCTCTTCTCCAAGACTGAGAAGTGTGAAACAATTGTGAGGCTCCTGAAATGCACAAGGGAGCAATGTAAATGGGGGGGGGGGGAGTATGCTGTGTAAATAGATACTGTGATGTCAATCATAGACAGGTGACAATATATGATGGAAGATGGTGAAAACTCTGCCAGGTATGGATTTTGCCATTGTCTTTTTGCAAATATTTCCTTATGGAAGTTATTGCTGTATCCCCATAAGCTTAATTCTCTCCTCTAAATTATTGGCCATCTTGGTCTCTAGTTGACATGAGATAAAATCTCTGTGTGGCACAGTGTTCCTTGAAAGAAAAAAAATGCTCCTTATCCTTTTGACCCAGAGTTGCTGGCTGTTCTGTACTATAGACAGCTATGCTTCCTATTTTGAATTTCCTTCTAAGTAGATCCATATGTCATACCCATTGCTTTGAATCAAGATCACAATCAAATATAATTAAAATATTAATTGGCATTGTTGTTGTTGCTATGTGCCATCAAGTTGAAACGCACTTATAGCAATCTTACCAGGACTTTCAAGGTAAGTGAGATATTTCAGGAGTGACTTTACCAGTTCGACACCCCCAATGAGTTTCCATGGCTGAATAGAGATTTGAACACAGATTTCCTTAGTCCCAGACCATCATTCTATCCACTGTACCAAAATTCATTGCTATTACTACTATTGCAATCATCCTAGTTGACAAGGAAACTGTTTTAGGTGTTAGACTCCCTGGACTGCAGCTTCTTTGTATAAACCTTATGATAAGAAAATCAAACTGAAAATCAATAAGAATCAAACTGTCTGAAATGCATTTTCTTGTGGCTATAGAGGTCTGGATAAGGTTCTTGCACACTACTGTTCATCACATCTTCTGGATAATCTAATCTTAAACAAATTAGGTAATTTACACAAAATAATTCTTTTTTTCTTCTTCTGCATTTTTCCAATTCACCCTGAGTTAATTAAGGTTAAAACTAAATAGAAAAGTCATCAAATATCTCCAAGGGCATCAATTCCAAGGAAGAGAAATAAGTGCTAAGAGAGAAAAAGAGGGCATATATTACTAGGAGGAAAAGTTAGAAGAACGCTGCAAGTTTATAAAATCTTAAGTCAGGAAAATTAGTGAAGACGTTTAGGACTGAAATATTTTTAAGGTAAGATTGGAATTGCAGTTTGGAGCAAAGTTAAGGGACAAGTCCAATAAACTTAGTCTTGGGATATAATTTGAGTATTGCTTCCAATGCAAAATTCGCTAAAATATAGGAGAGCAATGTAGCTAACAGTGGTAGAGAGTATCTCAGTGAAGCACAAATGTACTGGGAAGGACAACTAAATGACACAGGTGTCACTGAAGGCTATATCATTCTGATTTATTATACATTCTGTTTGGAATTATCATGGTTTTACAATCCACCCTCTGCTCAGATAATGGGCCCATATTAATAAAGTCTGCAGGTCCCTTGGAAGCCCATGTAATCCACAGAGTCTTAAAAGGAGGACATTTCTATTTAATGTATTTCAGCTTGGGAAGATACAGAACTCTGGCTCGAAAATATGTCACTATTTTAGGAATTTGACTTTTTAAAGGGGGATGTTAAAAATGTTTTTGTATGGATGAGCCTTGAGTATTTGTAACGATTAGGTAATCTTTTGAAAGGAAGAGAAAACATTCACAAAATCAAAACAAAGCCCACAGTAAGTCTGCCTCTTTCTGTACGCTGACATTCCTACAGAAACAAGGAGATGGCAAACCAGCATTTACCACCAGAAAAACAGGACTGTTAAATATCCCTTGGTTTTTTCATAAGTAGGGGCTTGAAGCACTCTTGCCAGTACAACTCATCATTACCTGAGAACTGCATTTACAGCTTTGAGTAGTATTTTGATTGTAACTTTGGGCCTGGTTAGAGGACACCGTCAATGGGGGGGGGGGAACCAAAGGGAAAACTTTTTCATTTTAGTGTTCATGCAGACATGCTTCTGTCCTCAAGGACTTCCAAGTGTCACCAAAAGAATAGAGACAGTATAATGATGAGAATTAGATTAGAAGCGGATCAATAGGCCTGGCAATAAATGAAAGCAACACAGACGTTATTGAGCACATTAGGAGAGATAAATTGAAGTGGACAGTATATTCTGCAATGCCCATGCTACCTAAAAGTGGAACCAAGAGAGTTAAGAAGGATAGCAACTATCCTTCTTAACTAAGGGAAAAGAAGGATATGGCAGTAAAGCACTGGTGTGAGAATATGGGAAGCAAAAGCTCACTAATGTGAAATGAATATGAAAGGTGTTTTCAACACACCGAAATATATGAATTATTTGTGAGAATTACATTTGCACTTTCTTAGAATTCAGCTGCTCCATCACTGATTAGTAGTGAGTGTGCAATAACATGCTTGTAGGAAAGACTTAAATAATAATGAAGTAACCTGCTGGAACATATTCAGTCCATTCACTCCAAAGTTACTGATTCTGTGTATAGTATGCATTATACCTTGTTTCATTTTTAAAGTACATAATATCTGCTGTACTAATTCAGTTCTTCAAAAAACTTCCGGGGTATGAATGTAGGATGTTGTGTTTCTTTATCTATGATTCAGAATGCCAGGAAATGGCCCAATATTCCTTTACAATATTGTGCCCACTTTGCCAGCAGGAAAAAGGATGCCAAGCTTTACATAGCAAAGGGCAGCCAGTATGTTGGTGAAAGCCATGTCAGCAGTTAAGATGGTCTATAGGATACCTTCTTAGGCTCACTATCATTCATAAAGAGACACCAAGCAAGGGAAAATCCCAGAAGTTGACTCCTTTTTAAAAATCAGTTAATCACTTATAACCCAAACACAAAGCAATAAACAGAGCTGTATTTCAAAAAGCCGTCCCTTTTCTGGAGAACTGTCACTCCATTACTTTCTTTAAAGCAAACCTTTAAAAAATTTTAAAAGAAAAGCTGTCTTTTTAGTCTGTTTCTGTGACTTTATTCTCTAAATATCTTCCTCTCCACACCTATGAATGTATACAATGTTTTATTTAATAAAGCTTCTGTTGGGTAGCCTGTACTATGCATGCTCAGTCTTATAACAAAGTGGCTGTTTGTTCCCTTTTGAAAGGCCTTTTTGAGGTTCAGTATATCAGTCTCTGCAGCCTGGATTCTTTCCAGATTAAAACATGGGTGGATCCAAGCATTCTATTTAAAGTTTCTATTTCCGAATAGGATTGGTCTTTTCAACCCATGTGATCAGTTTTAAATCTAGGGACATTTAAAGGTAAAGGTAAAGGTAAAGGTTCCCCTTGACAATTTTTGTCCAGTCGTGTTCGACTCTAGGGGGTGGTGCTCATCCCCGTTTCCAAGCCATAGAGCCAGCATTTTGTCCGAAGACAATCTTCCGTGGTCACATGGCCAGTGCGACTTAGACATGGAATGCTGTTACCTTCCCACCGAGGTGGTCCCTATTTATCTACTTGCATTTGCATGCTTTCGAACCGCTAGGTTGGCGGGAGCTGGGACAAGCGACAGTCGCTCACTCCGTCGCGTGGATTCGATCTTACGACTGCTTGGTCTTCTGACTCTGCAGCACAGGCTTCTGCGGTTTAGCCCACAGCGCCACCACGTCCCTTAGGGACATTTAGGGTCTCCTATTTTTGAAAAGGGGGAAGCTTAAAAGTTTTACTTTAAAAAAATCGTAACTTAAAACTCTGCCTCAAATTTGGCACAGGGCAATAACAGACTGCCTGTTGCAACTGTGCCAAATAGGGTCCTGATCTGAATCCCAGTTTGAAAACTATAAATGTTTATGATGGTTGCCCATATTTTTAGAATTGTCTTATAGAATGCTGATTTGTTCTGCTAGACCGAGATATGTTTTTCATTTCCACATTAGTAGTAAGGAGTTGTACCTACTGGATCCAATGTGTTCCACATACTTCAACTTATGTAGAAATAGTACTGTTATTTTAACACTTTACATTCATGCTATGACATGGTGTGATGTTGTCCTCTGTGTTTATAGATGGACATCCTTGTTTTCTGTATTGTATCCATCAAGAATGAGATTTGTTCGTGCCTGGTGCCACTGTTGCACAGGGATGCCTCTACAGTGGTGCCTCGCATTACGATTGCTTCATTTAACGATGAAATCGCATTACGATGAACTTTTTGCAATCGCAAAACAATGTTTCCTATGGGGGAATTTCGCTTTGCGATGATCAGTTCCCTGCTTCGGGAACCGATTCTTCGCAAAATGACAATTTTCCAACAGCTGATCGGCGGTTTCAAAATGGCCACCGGGTAAATAAAATGGCTCCCCGCTGTGTTTAGGGACAGATTCCTTGCAAGACAGGCAGTGAAAATGGCCACCCTATGGAGGATCTTCACTGGACGGTGAGTTTTAAGCCCATCGGAAGGCATTAAACAGGTTTTTAATGAGCTTCTATGGGCTTTTTAATTTCGCTTTACTATGTTTTCATTCTACAGTGATTTCGCTGGAACGAATTAACATTGTAATGTGAGGCACCACTGTATCTACAAGTCAATTAGCTGGGGTAATATCAAAATCCTTGATTATCCAGATACCGTTCTTAGTTTTAACCAGAGCTTGGAACATCAGGTTTAACAGTTAATCCATGATTATTAAACACTAGAAATTGGATAATTAATTTGTTGCTCTTAAGATTTAAAACTGAAACTCTTTTACAGGGCTCCTTGACACCTAATGGCACATTTGCTATAGGTTCCTCCAGTTTCATTGCTTTAAAACTGCCTCCCACAATCTTGTATTTTTTTCCTAAAAAGACTACACATCCCATAAAGTAATAATTAATCAGAGATGATGAAACCTGCCATCATGGCACAGTGCAGTCAAGATTCTGCTTACAACCTGGGTCCAATCTCAATGGGCTCAGGTAGCCAGCTTGAGGTTGACTCAATCTTCCATCCTTCTGAAGTTGGTAAAAAGAGTACACAGCCCTTGTGGTGGTGGGGAGAGCAAAATGTAGCTTGCATACCATGTTTCCCCAAAAATAAGACAGAGTCTTATATTAAGTTTTGCTCCAAAAATGCATTAGGGCTTATTTTCAGGGGATGTTTTATTTTACAGCCATGTCATCTTCTGGTTGCTGCACAATGCTGCACAATAGTGGAGGGTGGGCTTTCACTTAACTAGGGCTTATTTTTGGGGTAGGGCTTATATTACGAGCATCCTGAAAAATCACACTAGGGCTTATTTTCAAGTTAGGTCTTATTTTGGGGAAAACAGGATAGTTAAACTGTATACTGTCCAGAGAGTGCTTTAAGCCTTATAAGACGGTATATAAATAGCAGATACTTTACTTTTACTTTGTTATGTCTGAAAATAGTGAGAGTGGGGAAGGTTATCTGTTCTAAAACTCAATATACTTTTTCTGCCTAGGGATACCCACAAAAAACCAATAACTTTGATTGTATATGAAGCTAATGCATACAACATAACACGCGAAGCTATTGCAAAATAAATCTTGAATAAGGGTTAAGAAAAACTTCACTTTCCTTCACAACCATTCAGATCACCATTTCCTACCGCTCCCACCATATCTATGGGATAGTCATACAACTGACAACTACTGGTTTCCAGTTTTCCATGGATAATTTAGTTTGATACATGTTTTCAGAAGTTTGGATTTTGATTCCATCCTCTTGAGAAAGAGCTTCAACAAAGTTCCAACATGTAATATGTCCTCCTTTATTTTGTTGCAGACAAGATATTCAATGTAATGGTGGCCGTCCTTAGGAGAGGTGCTGTGCAAATCACCCAAGTTTAATATCCCATCTTCCTTCCAGCAGAAAAGTAGCTATTTCTACATCAAATCTAAAAGTCCAATCAAACTTGCAGTTTCTTGGAATGAAGAAGTTAGTTATCAAATCTGAGCTAGTATGCATATCTATACTTTCACCACCAAATCAATTGCCAACACTTTAACAACCAAGCAAGAAAGTATTCAAAGCACTATGCTAAGCACATATGGCTCCCATCCAAAAGAATAACACTGAGCCACATAACTTGTAATTAATTCTATTGCAAATGTCAGAACACTTGGTTCACATGTCTAGGCTGACCTACTAAAATTAGTTATCTTTCAACAACTCCTTTTATCATTTGTTTTTCAGCAACAGCGTCAACTTGACCTCTTGACTATAACCAACCCTGGTGAGTAAGCCACAAGGCTCTGCTCTTTTTATGTTTTCTTTAAAAGATGGTTGTCTGAATGTGTCTCTTTCTCACCTCCCTGACATGCAAAATAAAAAACACTGTTCCCCAGAAAATCTTTAACTTAATAACAACTGACAGCTATATTGTGCTTGGTGAAGCCCCAGGCAGTTATCCATTCACAGGGTTGCCTGTTCAGACCTTTACTCTGAGCATTTGAGTGCTGATATTTCTTTAAGCCTCCTGGGGTTACTCTTAGAGGTATGTCTGCAGGGTAGATATAGTATAATTCACAGAATATGTTCAAGTATCACAGAAACATTTCATTTAACTCTCTGCTGTGGTAATCTGAGACATTTATTAAAGAAGAGAGGGGCGTGTATTAGCCTGTTGGAGAGAGAAAGAATATGCTGGTTGGTTTTGAAGATATAATTTGCCTTGTTTTAAACAGCATTAAAATAAAATACTGAAACAATTGTCTCTAAGGAATATTGTAACATGGCTTTCATTTAATGATAATTACTTGGTATGGAAATATTTGTGCATGGCAGATGCTTTCCTATAGTTATTTCTTGGCATTCTGGAAAGTGCTCAGAGGACCTCAGTTATCCTCGTGGCTTCGAGACTGGATGACTTTGGACGATTCAGTGAACACTAGATATTACAGTACCTGCAGTGATGTGAGCCAGTATGTGTGGTGGTGGTGATGGTGGTCAGGTGAATGTATACAGCTGAGATGTGAGTTACAAATGTAATACATTCAAAAGTGATGTCACATAACATTACATCAATGTACTATAGCCTGCATCCTGAGACTTTTTTCAGGTGAGGCCAAGCACAAACTCCTTCTGAATGTCTCTTCAGTTTCAAAAGGCTGTTCTTATTTTGTATGAGGGCTGCCGTTTGAGTAACACAAGCCCAGAGTGTCCTTGGACATAATGACCAACAGACCTTTAGACTCAGCCTATGTTTTTTTTTTTATTATTATTATTTCTCAATTTAACAATTGCTTTGCTTGTTTAGAACATGTCCTAGAAGGGCTTTTTAAGTAATAACCACTCTTCAGTGTGTAGTATTGGGACTCCAAATACTCTAGTGATGATTCTGAATCTTGAGGCCAGACATGTTATTGGAAGGCAAATCTTGGAATCCTGGACTATTGGGCTTCTGTAAGTTGATGTCCGACAAGATTTAAGAGCATGACTTTGAGAAGGACTTTTCTAACGGGATCTAAGTCTTCCAAGCTGGCAGGCGTCATTATGGCCTTGCATGACCACATTGTGGCACATGACTCTGTTTGTCTGTTCTCGCCGTCTGCTTGCTTTGGCGACTCTGGGGGTGACTTTGTGGTGATATAGTGTGATTGCAAGTGTCTCTAGTTATATCACCAACTGTCAAATTGGGGCTTTGCCCAAGATATGGATGTATTTGCAGATCAGTCTATTCAAGCTTCTGGAAGAAAGTGTGTGTAAATGAAAAATAACTGAAACATGAAAAATACAAAATTAACTCAACTTCATTTTGTGACTCACAAATGGATAATCTTTAGGTGGTTTTTGCTCTGGCTGGAACTTTCATTATGTAAAATTGCTGATAGATTTCTGCATTGCTCATTTGATTATTCATTGGTTAGAAATTAATCTTGGAGTTAGGTGGGATTTACTGTATTCTCCCTTGATTCAGGGTCACTTTCCTGTGTACCACTGTTTAGGAAATTGTCACGTAATGTTAAATGACAAAAATAAAAGCTTCAAAATGTGGTTTGGTAAAAATAACATATGAATAAATTCCACTATTAAAATTTTCTGAAAAGCCATTCCTATTACTGTCTTGAACATTCTGGATGCTTCTTACTAATTGAAGCATGAAAATAATATGAACTCAAAGTCATGCAGCTATAATACACCTATTAGTAAAAATTATGCAGAGTAATAAAATGTGACAGAAAGTTGTTCTCCAATGAAACTCACGCTCGAACTCTTCTTGATAATCCATGCTAATTAATACTACATTGATTCTGATCAAAGTACATGTCAAGGGATCCTGGCCAAGTTTTCAAATAACCTCCCGTAATTACTCTTCATGTTTGTTGGTAAAAGCTTCATAGGCTGTTGTATTTAAAGATGAATTCTTATGTATCTTCCTGATAATGATGGTCTCTGCAGAGCAACAAAGAAGAAAAGCAGAGAGAGAGAAAAAATGCTCTGAACAAGAGGGCAGATAAACTGGTGGGTGGAGAAGTATGCTAATTTTTTTATGAAGTTTAAAGTAGTAATTCTAGAAATATTGTTTACACAACCCAGTGGCTCTTGTGAATGATTACTAGGCATCAAGACTACTAGATTGTTAACACCTCAATCTGATACCTAGTTAGAACCAAATTCCATCAAGTTGAAGGGGGCCTGGTGTTCATGGAATCGTAGCATTGGCCGGTGCTGCTTGAATAACCAGTCTTATTTTTTCATATGTTTCCTCTATATTTGACACTTTCCTAATCATATAAAAAGCAAGGGCCACAGTGATCATCAGGAAGGGGAAAAACCCAATACAGTACCCATATTAAGACAGTGCCTTTATTAGGCAAGTCCAAAAGAGAGTGTCATTTTTTTTACATCACTACAATTCCTCAGCAACTTAGATGATGAAGAGAGTGAAAAGGTGAGGGAAAGGATTCTCCAATATTGAACCCATGGGTGTCTGCCCTTAGTCAGACTTTGGAATGTGACAGCAGAAAGTGGATGTTTAAATTAGGCAGTAGCAGATGCTGTTGTAGGAATGAAAAACAGCAAACTTAAGTGTAGATCTGTTGTTTAATATGTTAGGCTGCAGCTAAACTCTTTGTCCTCAGAAGGCAGGGTAGCTGCATATGCCATAAGGAAAATGCTAAGACCTATGCTTTGGCAATACATTTATTCAAATAAATGTGTCTTTGTGATGGATTTACATCTTTTCTTGTGCTTGATGTTTATTTCATTAAAGAAAAAAGATAGTAGGTTTGTGCAGAGAAGGTAGGCATGTCAGTCTGTGCAAGCATATCAGGCAAAAATCCAAAGAAACAGAAGAAAACAAAACAAGACCAAAACATGTGGCACCCTAAAGACTATATTTTAATGTAAGCTTTCATGGACATGTCCACTTCATCAGATATATGAAAACAGGATGAAATGTTGAATGCAATATCAGTTCGACAAGTAGAACATTATAAATATTCATTGGCTCTTGGGTGTACAGTACATCTACATGCAGCAAGTTACGCCCTATGCTGTTTTAGGGTACTGTTATAAATATTCCTTTGGGAGACAGAAAACAGACACCAGGCCAGAACAGAGATGAGGGAGGAGAGAGAAGGGATTTGTGTTGGGGGTTTGGAAGACTGGGGATTCAGTTTAAACTCAAGAGGGGGGGGGATATATAAAAGTAAATATAAAAGTGAAAGAAGTTAGCTGAGAAATCACATTTCTTATTGTAGGTTTTACCCTCTGAGCCTTGTGATGAGCGATGTAGTTTACATTAAATATATAATTGTGTAAATTGTGGAAGCTACCGTGTTGTTTTACCTCTACATGATGACATCAGAGGGTAGTCAGTAGGAACATTTCCCAGCATTATTGTTCTTTCCAGTGAATCTTGCCTTCTCATGATGTGCCCGAAGTACAACAGCTTCAGTTTCATCATTTTTGCCTCCAGAGAAAGTTCAGGCTTGATTTGTTCTAGGGCCCACTTATTTGTCTTTCTGGCAGTCCAGGGTATCCACAAGGCTCTTTTCCAGCACCATGTTTAAAATCAATCAGTTTTCTTCCAGTCAGCGTTCTTCGTTATCCAGCTTTTGCACCTGTATATAGTAATCAGGAATACTGTCTTGTAGTCATAGTCTTTCCTAGACAGCTATAGGCTGGCCTCAGTGATGCACACACATTAGTAACCTCAATGAAATTAGGATTTACCTCTTTCCTCACATTCTCAGCCCTACCCACTTTCATGCTCTAACACCTGGATAGGACATATTTAGCTGTATGAACGATATCTACACTTCTCAGCTGAGAAAATGCCAGGTGCATTCATGTCTATATACATTTCAATAGAACTAATTTGGAGCTGTGTTCCTGCCATTTCCCTGTTATGGAGGATCATATAATAATCTGACTAGCGAGGCCTTATTTTTCCCATTACAGTGGACCCTCTGCTTATGGAATTAATCTGTATTGGAACAGTGGCTGTAGGTCGAAAAGTCTGTAGGTTGAGTCTCCATTGACCTACAATGCATTGAAAACTGATTAATCCGTAACCAGCTGTTTTTGTTCCGTTTTTGTTCCATTTTGGTTTTTTTCTGATCTTTAGGTCGATTCTCCGGCTGCAAGTTGAACCTAAATTTTGCAGCCAGAGAAGTCTGTACTTGAAAACTCTGTAAGTCGAGCCATCTATAAGTCGAGGGTCCACTGTACTGTTTACTCCTTCCTGTTCTGGGACTGTGGCATCCACAACAGCTTCCCTGCTTCTATACAACTTTGCAGTTTAACTAGCAATTCTGTTCATTACATTTACACACATTTAATGGGAATGTTATACAACTGTGGCAACTTTGTAACAACAGGGTGCTTAACTAAACAAAATCTTATATTGGAATTCTGATTCACAAGAAGGTTGCCAATGTCTGAAACAGAACAGCAAAAAATATAATAATACAGAGGGATGCAAATGTGGTGGAAGAATAGGAACACGTTACTTATGTTTCTAAATTCTTTTTAAGCTCCTATGGGTCCTTCTACTGAGAGAAAGGCAGGGTACAAGTAACACACACACACACACACACATACAAATGCACATGTGCACGGGCACACACACACATTATTACATGATGGTCAAACTATGGAGTAGGGATATTATGTTGCTCTTTTAATTTTTAAAAAATAGACAGTCACATACAAAACATGCAGTGTAATATTTCTCAGTTTCATTCCGTTTTTCACCATAGCCTGCCAACAGAGTAGAAACTCTGCACAGACACATCTAGGAAGCTCACAAAAATGCCTGGAAATTATCTTCTATATTTAACCCCTCAACTCTTGTTATGTGATGATGGAATTATCTGTCATTTAACCAAGTCTATCAACTTACAATTTGTAGTTTCAGAATAACACTTACTATTGCTTGTGTCACAATAGCACTGGACATTTCCTTGGTTTTGTCAAGTTTGTTTTCTTCCTTTTTCCCTCTCATAAACATCTGTGTCTGTCTCTGTGTGGTTTTCATTGTGTTGTGATTGTTGAGATACAGTTTTTCATCAAATTAAACTATAAAGAAGGCATATGAAAAGCTGGTGCCATTACTTTTGAAAGGAAAAATCCACAAAGCTTTCTGCAACACCTTATTATTATTCTGGGTCACTGTGATGTTTCCGTGCACCTTGGCATGTCCCTTTAATTGGATCCTTGCCTACCAAGGTCCAGCATAGTTGCATTGAAAGCTGACATTTCCAACTAACTGACCTTTTCAGGCCCAGTGATACTTCTATAATGATTATCCTCTTGCATTGTTTGGCCACAATACCACATACTTCAGAGCACATAAAGAATATGGTCTTTGAGAACTATTCAAAATTTCCAATCTCAAGTTAGCAAAATGAGAAAATTGGGTACAAACATTCATCAGATGTGTTATTGTGGAGGTATCGATTTGAATGCCCTTTCATTTCTCTGGGAAAAAGTGTTGTAGTATGGAGTTCTAAATTAACTTTTGTTCTGTTATTTTCTCTCTGTCCCAGTAACTATAAAAAGGTCAAATTCATTCATAAGCCTGAATAGATTTGCTGGATATAAGCAATAAGATAACAATCAACCTTCAAATAACCTTTAAAGAGACAGTATCTTCCTCTATGAACAATAATTGATCTACTCATTAAGCAGCAGAGAATTTCTTTCAGGCTCACCTAAGCAAAAAATGTATAGGAGTAAAGTAAAAGGACACTATCTAGAACAACAAGGAAATGAAATTTAATATCCTAAATGTTTTAATTTTGCATGTATCAGAGACATCAAAGGCTGCCTCCAGAGAAAGAAGTAAACAATCTGCTGTGTTCCAGATGTTTTGGACCTATAAATCATACCCAATGTAGCTAAAAATTGGAGGTTATGGGTGTTGTAGTTCAAAACATCTGGTGAGCAGCAGATTGCCTACCCCTTCTCCCCAAACCTTTCTTTATGATGAAGTAGATCCTTTATTGAAAAGATGAGGAAATTCTGCATTTATATAAATATAGGATGTCAGTGCAATTGTTGTTACCATCTATACATAGAGGACTGGGGAATGAGTGTGACATAAACTAAATACCTGATCTCATATTCAGAGGGGGGGATATACTGTCTGAACATGGCACAAAATATGTGAAAGTGCATAGATTGCTCTCCTGGTTGGAGGAAAAATAAACTCTGTTTGGAATTAAGATGAAGGAAGTCAATTTCATTCCTGCTGCCAGTAAGATTTGGCCCCGCAGTGCAGTGGGGCCAAAGAGTCCTTCCATTAGTAGTGAGATATTCTGCCATTCTGTGAGTATGTAAACTTTGGGGATCCCCATGCAGCAGTGGAGACCTAATCAGGCACTGGTTTGGTACCTGTGCCCATTCTATAGCCACTGGGTTTTAAAAACCTCAGGATATTCTATGGGCAAAATAAGACAAATGTAGCATTCAGGAATTCATTCCTTTGGGGGACCTTGTAGTCACTTACATCATGTAGGAACGAGAATGATTATTCTGAAACCAATGGGAGAGAAAATAATTTATTCTCGAAGGTGTTCACATCCGGGATCCAATGGTTGTTGTGGATTTTCCGGGTTGTTTGGCCATGTTCTTAAGGTTTTTCTTCTTCCTAATGTTTGCCAGTCTCTGTGGCCAGCACCCATCAGTTACAGTGACAGATAATCTCTCCCCCTTATCACAACAATACACCCACAATAAAAACATGCTGATCACCATAATCACCCAATCTCCTGAACAGGACAAAAGCTGATCCCACAGCTATAAATAGTCAACTATCCAAGCAAACTGCACCAGAGTACAGAGTTCTGACTCCTGTCCTCTGCAGATGCCGGCCACAGAAGCTGGCAAAATATTAGGAAGAAGAAAAACCTTAAAAACATGCCCAAACAACCCAGAACACCCACAACAACCATCAGAAAATAATTTTTAAGTGTTCTCGCCATTCCTCCAACTGTCCTAACTAGCAAAAGCCAATAGAACTTAGGAGCTGGTGGAAGATCCATCTCTTTAGTCTTCAATTCATAAGGAGATTGCTTTGTAAATTACCCAGGAAGGATGATTTAATGTGGAGAGCACCCTTCCTTTCAAGGCTATTCTTGCCTTCAGAAACAGATGTGATAACTGATTTGAAAAAGGCTCCACCCTGCATATTCTGTATGCTGCGATTATGGCAAGGGGGCCAATTTTTATCATCTAAAGGAATGTGGTCCTTAATTGCCAGATAGCTCAGTGGTTTAGGCATCTGGCTGCAGAGCCAGAGATTAGGATTTCAAGTTCCACAAAGGAATGAATTCTTGAATGCTACATTTGTCTTATTTTGCCCTTGACAGGGGCTGGACTTGATGATCCACAGGGTCCCTTCCAGCTCTGCAGTGCTGAGATATTATATATATATTTCACACACTTTTATCTATTGTTTGGAAAAGAATGTGTGTATTTTCAGGACTTTCTGTAAAGTTCAAAAAAAATTATATAATGGCTTTGATATCCATTTATTTATTTTGCAAAGAAATTTTAACAAATTTATTTTGTATTGTCCATCCTTAGTTTCTATTAACACTGGACACTGACTATTTCTCTATACCTTTTAAGGCAAATAAGTACAATATTTAAACCGGTTTAAGTGGTAGTGACTAGTTGAGTGGTAGTGAAATGCAGCTTTTGAGATAACAAGTGATAAAGATGTTGTTTTCCTACACTTTGCAATTCTTAGCTGCTTTCTACAATGACCTAGCTAACCTCAGGTTTATTAAGTTATTATCCAAAGTCAGACCTATTTATATGCATATGAAAATATGAAGAGAATATTAAAAATAGGTCTGCTGAGTTAGAATTCAAGAATAAGAAACAAATCCATGTTGAATGTATTTGCATGTAATTTACATGTAGCAAAATCAAGATTCATTAATTTTTTTAAAAATTGGCTCTGCTTGGAATATCCCCAGAATTCTGCAGACTTGGGTCTATTTAAAAAAAGTAATAGAGTGGGACGTGGTGGCGCTGTGGTTTAAACTGTGAAAGCCTCTGTGCTGCAAGGTCAGAAGACCAGCAGTTATAAGATCGAATCCAGGAGACGGAGTGAGCTCCTGTCACTTGTCCCAGCTCCTGCCAACCTAACAGTAAATGCGAGTAGATAAATAAGTACCACCACGATGGGAAGGTAACAGCATTCTGTGTCTAGTCATGCTGGCCATGTGACCATGGAAACTGTCTACACAACATATGCTGGCTCTACTGCTTGGAAACAGGGATGAGCACCGCGCCCTAGAGCCGGACACGACTGGACTAAATGTCAAGGGGAACCTTTACCTTTACCTAATGAATAGAACTTAAAACTTCAGTGCACTGAAAGATTCAAAAAGCCTCAATTTTTGAATGAAAATTTTGTTAATGCAGAAAGTTGCTGTAAATTTTAAAATTGCTATGTGTATTAAATGAATGTTTTAATTGTGTACAGTTTCATAACACAAAAACTAAGGCTCAGTTTTTGAAACCCTGAAAGGTGCCGTGTATATTGGCACTCTAATTTAATAATAATACTAATAATACTAATAATACTAATACTAATACTACTACTAATGATGATGATGATGATGAGATGATGGCAATGCTGATAATGCTTGACTGTTCATTAGTCAAAGTAAATGTGTCTTTCTATATTCTTAGGCCTATGGAATATATCTTCTTTGAAAATGGACTAAGGAAGGTTTTGTGTTAATAAAATTTCACAAGAATTCTTCCATATTTTCCCACCAAATATGGTTCATGCTAATTGAGATCTGGTAACATGTCATGGATTTCCTAAATACTGTAATGAACTAGCTGCTTGCTAAGATGACTTTGCTGAATTTCTTGGTTGTGAATACATTCACAATAAAGCTAAGAAGTGGAGCAGCTTCATACTTCATTCAGTGCAGGCTCAAGCCAGCTTGCTGCCTCAAGCAGGACCCTAATAAGCTGTACCCCCACACCCATACACCTCGCCAGGCAATGAGGCTTATGGCCTTGGACATGAACCATATTGCCATCCTAAAATTTCAATGATTTCACCCCTGCCCCAGTATAAGCAGCCCCAGCCTTCTAGGACCAAGAGTTGTTGCCACCTGAATCAGGTTCCTACATTTTGCTCTGGGATACGCAAAGTGGACTTTTGTTCAGGGGAACCGGAAGGTACTAACAGAGAAAGACATTCACTTAACAGAAGACTGAGAACCACTGTGTTTCTGTTCTGGTGTTTCCCTTTCCACCCAGGCCTTCCTGCGTAATCTTTCTTCCATTTGATTGTTAGGATATTCGACTTTTAGTTAGCCTAACTGAAAACATGAGATAACATTCTACATTTTCATGGAAGTGCCCTTAACTTAATTTCCTGGGCAGATGAAGAAACAATGTTTTCATGGACGGGTTTTGTTTCATTTGCCCATATATCTTATCTACATAGATGCAACATAGCTTGCTGTGCAATTGCAGCTGAAAAGTCATGGCAAAAACACTCTAAAATCACAAGCTGTATCATATTATCCTTTATAAATAGCCAACTCAATGGTACCAAAATGTATCATGATTTATTGAGTGAATGATAAAATGAATCATCTAACACAGAAGATGGTCTCTGAGCACCTTATTTAAGACAATTCAGTAATTGCAGGAAAAGAGCCCTCAGGCTATCTGTCCAGATAATGTTGATATGCAATTTGATTCTTCTAAAGTATCTTTGATAACTGAATTATCAAGGGACCAGTAAAGGTAACATCAGTCACTCAGCCATTTCATTTGAAGAACTTTGAGTGTTTGAAACCAGGAAAATTGTAATATAAAGCTGTGTTTCCACTAGTAAAAGCTCATGGAAATATCACAGTGGAACTAATGAAGAACTCATAGGCCACTTTCCCCAAATGTGACTCACATATAGGATTTGTTCATACAAGTTCATGTCAATAGATTGGTTTCTAAAATCTGTATGAGGGATGTTTCTTCCAGAAAAAGTGTTCTTGGTGAATGTTTGCCAAAGGTTTACTCTATAGCCTCTCAGAATTTGTCCAGAAGGTCAGAGCACACTCAAAACAGAATGGAAGGTAATGTAGGGAGCTGCAGCAGGAGGCAAAATGTGTCAGCTCCTTTCCATTAATTGATACATCTGCAGGATCAAAAGCATTTCCAGTCATGGAATGATTCCTATACAATGGCTTCCATAGATCATACAGTGGCATTCAGTTTATAAACAAGTATGTAACTTAAAACTGTCAGAATTGTATATTAGGAAAGTAGGCAAATCACCTCATCTCCTAAATCCTTTCTGAAGCCACATTTGATTATTTTTAAGGAACACCTATTTCTCTGTTGTCTCTCTCTCTCTCTCTCTCTCTCTCTCTCTCTCTCTCTGTGTGTGTGTGTGTGTGTGTGTATGAAAACACAATGAGTACTCTTTAGCAATTTAAATCTTGAGTATATCCAAAGGTAGGACACTGGAATCTTGCTGTGATTGTGATTTGCCCTTTCACTCCGGCACCTTTCCATTCTTTTTGATGGTTGTAGTATAGTCCAGCCTCCAAAGAAATGATGTGTAAGTGAATAAAATTTCTAATTATAAATAGCACATTCGAATCTATTGTATTTGCAGGAGTTCTGTGCATGCAACCTGATTCCCAGAGAATATTTCATACACACAATTGGGATGCACATGGGAGTAATACAGTATAGATTTTGGATTATAAGTATTAACATGACAGACTTTGTAGGAAGGCAAATTGTTTCCTTCCATATCCATTTATTTATTTACTTACTTACTTATTTTATTTATATGGTATTTTCTTCAAGAACTGGGACCTAAGGTGGGTTATAATATAGTACAGTTAAAAACAATAGAACATTTAAATATATTAATGTTACAACATTAGAATATAATTAAATTTATTAAATACAGCTGAAGTATGTAAGCTTATTCCTACTTTCCCTGTTGATTTCAGCTTCAGAATTTATTTATTTATTTATTAGTTAGTTAGCTAGTTAGTTGTGTGCCATTAAGACTTATAGTGATCCTAATAGGGCTTTCAATGTAAGTTAAATATTTAAGGAGTAGTTTTACCAGTTCATTTCCCGAGTGAGTTTTAATGGTTAAGTGAGGATTCAAAGCCTGGTTTCCAGAGTCCTAGTCTATCACTCTATCCACTACTACACCACAAATGTATCCAAAACATTTATAATCTGCCCTGTATCTAAGGATCTTGGGATGGGTTATGGAGCTATATAAAACAATTTTAAAGCATAACATTAAAACCATTGCACTAAAACCTGTGCAGACTATAATCCCCAAAAATGATGCCAATATCAGCATCAATCAAGCTGGCAAGGGGAGGTCATTCCACAGTTTGGGTGCTACAGCAAAAGAAGCCCTCCCCATGTCTCTACAAAGTGAACTTTTCTTAATGGTGAGACTCAAAGGAGCTCCCTCCCCCCCCCAGCAGATCATAGTGATCAGGCATGTTTATATTGGGAGAGGTGATGTTTCAATTATCCAGGTCTCAAGCATTTAAGAGCTTCCTAAGTCTTTGTGGTGTCTGCCCAGGTCATGCATATTCATATGCTACCTGCATAGACCAATGGGAGTGCTGGGGTGGAGTCAGGAGATATAAGAGACTCAGCAGGAGGCGATAGAGAGATAAGGAGTTTGAGATTAGTTGAGGAAGTTTAGGAGCTTGGTGTGGTTTTGGAATTTGGGCAGGAGAGTGGTGGTTGAGAGTGGATAAAGGAGGATGTTTGATTAAGAGTTAACAACATTGCTTGTCCTGTCAACATCTATAACAATAAAATTTTTGTATTTGGTTCTTTTAAAAATGACATATGGCCTTTATTAATAATAGATAATGTTTATGTAATCAACTGGTGGCAGCTGAAAGACACGTAGTGTGAGCTCTTACTTTGGTGAAACAAGCAAGGGCCACATGGGAATAGTGACAGTCATCATCAACAACTTGAACTCAGACCAGAGATGTACTGGCAGCCAGTAGAAATCCTTCAAAACTGGTCTGTCATGTGGGTTCTGGAAGATGTTCCTGTTAGCAGTCTAGCAGCTGTGTATTGCACTTGCTGCAGCATCTGTTGCATCCTGATTATTGAGGAATTAGATACAGCATGGGTGGACAACTCTGGATTTCAAAATAGGCATAGGATTGGACTCCTTGATCTCAATGCACAAGGAATTTACTTAACAATAGTTCCATAGTTCAGAAAGTCAGTGTTGGACTAAGTGGCCTGTACCATTTAGCTTTCTGTCTGTTAATTTTAAATAGTGCTTCTTGTACCTAAAATACTTAAGTTCTTTGTAATTGAAATTATTGTCATAGTAGTGCCATAACATCCACACAGTGAAGGTAAATGAATCATGCTGCAGTCTTTGACCTTCTGAAGTGCATTATTGTTGCATGACCATCAATATTCAATAAGCAATTCTAAAAATATGGGCAACCAAAACCAAAATTGGTAATATTTAGACTTGGCTTGTTATCAGCAGCAAATTTGGCGCAGTTGTAGCAGACAGTCTTCTATTGATCTGTGCCATCGTGGCGCAGTGGTTAAAACGCTGTACTGCAGCTAAAACTGTGCTCACGACCTGGGGTTCAAATCCCAGGTAGCCAGCTCAAGGTTGACTCAGCCTTCCATCCTTCCGAGGTCGGTAAAATGAGTACCCAGCTTGCTGGGGGGGGGGCAATGTGTAGCCTGTATAATTAAAATTGTAAACCGCCCAGAGAGTGCTTGTAGCGCTATGGGGCGGTATATAAGTCCAATAAATAAATAAATTAAATAAATAAATATTTGGGGAAGTTTTGGTGAAGTGTTTCTGAATTACAATCTTTAAAAAAAAGTAAAGCTGTTTTCCAACTCCCATGTTCAGAAATAAGTGACCCTAAACACTTATGTTGAGAGAGAATGTTAGGCCCCACACAATTTTTCTTTCTTTCTTTCTTTCTTTCTTTCTTTCTTTCTTTCTTTCTTTCTTTCTTTCTTTCTTTCTTTCTTTCTTTCTTTCTTTCTTTCTTTCTTTCTTTCTTTCTTTCTTTCTTTCTTTCTTTCTTTCTTTCTTTCTTTGCAAAGAATCCAGGTTGCAAGGGCTGAAATGTTAATTCTTTAAAAAAGGCTTTTCAAAAGTGAAAAACAGCCACTTTATATGGAGACTGAGCATGCCTTGTACAAGCTAGTCAGAAGAAGCTTTGCAAAATGAAACATTGCATTAATTCATAGATGGAGACAGGGAGGAAGATTTTTAAAGAGCAAAGTCAGAGAAACAGACTGAAAACTCAGGTTTTCTTTAAAAAGTAAAATAAACAGGTTTGTTTCAAAAGAAGTAATGGAGTTACAGTTCTTCAGAAAGGGGGATATTTTGCCATGCATTTTCAGTAAACATTCTCACAGGATTTCTGATACCAGTCTCCTCACATATGTTTCAAAGAGGAAATCAGCTCCTGGTCTAGGACAATCTGTACCTTTAACCGTATGAATGAGGATGCAGTAAGCTGACTCTTAGCTAACTTTTCAATTTATTCCTGGGTGAACAAGATGTAAAAATTCTGTAAAAATTGAGATACAAAAATAATATTATTATTATTTAAAATATAGATATTGAAAATAATTTTAAAATATATATTTTTTAAAAATACAGAATAAATATTCAGAAGCTCACTCATTCAAGCTGTGGAATTACTGGCTTTTGCTTTGTTGCTGGGTATGGTTTTACTTGACATTAGCAGGGTTTTGGTGTCTATCATGTCATAGTCTCTGTTCCAGCCATATTTTTAAAATTACCAAGCAATTATACAATTATACAATTGCTTGGTAATTAAAAAAATCTCCAAAGATGTTATGTGCCATCAAGTCACTTCTGATATGAGGTAACAATATGAATTGATATGACCTCCCAATTATCATATCAGTAACAGCTTTGCTCAAATCTTGCAAACAAACAACATCACATATTAGGTTGCACTCGTTTCCTGCTGTTCTCCATTTTTCATTAGTTAACCACTTCATATCCAAACACAAGCTACTGTCAGTGCTGTTTTTTTAAACAAATTCTTTAGGTATCTATTGCTTGTTGCCACAAATTAATCAAAATGCCTAGGAGAAATGGTAGTAAGCACAAGAAGCATCCTATAGACCATCTTGATTGCTGACATATCATCAACATTCAAGCTGCCCTTTGCTACATAAAGTTTGGAATCCTTTTTCCTGCTGGGAATGTGGGTAAGAAATTGTGCAGCAATATTGGACCATTTCCTCATATTTTGAATCATGGATACAAAATTGCAATATCCTATATTCATAACTGTAGGATTTTTAAAGAACTGGATTTATTCATGTGTATTGAGCAGTATCCTTAACGAATGTGACCTGCAGTAGTGTCTTAAAATATGATCCATTAAAACACTGGTTCTTAACCTTGGGTTACTCAGGAGTTTTGGACTGCAACTCCCAGAAGCCTTCACCACCAGCTGTCCTGACTGGGGTTTCTGGGAGTTGCAGTTCAGAAGCATCCGAGTAACAAAGGTTAAGAACCACTGCATTAAAACAGTATGGGTGAAAATGTAGTTTTTATAAGAAAGCATTAGAAAAAGAAGTTAATTATGTTGAAGGAGGTAGGTGAAATTACTGTTTACTTATGGAACTAAGAATCAACATTCTACCGTATTTTTCTGTGTATAAGATGCTGCTTTTTCCTAAAATCATTACACTAAAAATTGAGAGGTGTCTTTTACACGGAAGTAGGCTGAGAACATGGAGAGAACAAAACAGCCCATACTTTGCCTCTGTAAATAGGCTTCCTTCAATCACGAGGCTTAACTGCCTCCCATCAGGAGGCCTAGCTTCCTATAGTCAGGAGACTTAGCTTTCTCCAGTCACAAGCCTTATGGAACTGACATTACAAGCCAATTGGAACACACCTTTTTGGAGGTGGAAGCTGTAGGCTCAGATTCAACAGGGACTCCTAATGTTGGAGTGTTCTGAGCCCAGAGGGTGAATACTCAGAGCTAAGTTTTCTTAATTTTGGGGTTAGAAAAGTGGTGTGGGTCTTATAAATGGAAAAAACACGGTATCTTCTAGAAAGGTTTTGAATCCTACATATGTTTCTAGTGGTGTGATAATAGATACTTCGTTAGACTGAAATCCAGTGTATACTTGTGTGGGAGAAAACCCCACTAACTGCTTTGTACCTATTTATTTATTTATTTATTTATTTATTTATTTATTTATTTATTTATTTATTTATTTATTTATTTCATTTCTATACTCTCCCATTACTGTTGCCACTCAGTTCACAGTATGCAATAAAATCATACACTAAAACTCTATATAATAAATATAAAAAAGCAGAATAAAATATAATAAACTCTGTTGCTAAAACTACCTTTAAATAAAAATACAGTTAAAACCCATTTGAACATCTTAGTACAATATTCACACTAGTAGCTTTGTATAATTGGTTCTTAATTAGCATCCTAAAACCAAAGAGGAATGCTGCCTGGCAAACCTCTGTAGGAAGCTTGTTCCAGAGGGAAGGGACCATGACCATCATAGTATTGACTTGTTTGTCTCTTTGGATGTTACAATTCTTAACATCAGGGTCTGTGAGGAGTGTGTGGGATGGGCAGCTATTTTGTGTGAGAGATGTTCTACCGAATATTGAGTTCATAAACTATTAAACTTAGAAGCAAATATCCATTGAATTACACAGTGGGTCATTCTATACAAATTGATTCTTTTTCTTTTTGAAGAACCAAGTTTCTAGCTGGGCAGGTTTTTAAAGAATGTGTTGCAGATGAAATCAGTTCTGACCTCTTTCTAGAAGCAAAAATGGCTGAACTGAGGCTATCCTGCTTTAAGTGTCTCATGTCATGAGAAGACAAAACTCTCTAGAAAAGACTATAAGGTAGGGAAAAGTTGAAGCAAAGAGAATGATTGAATATGAGATGCAGTGACTCCACAAAGGAAAACTTGGCCTTCAGTTTGTAATATCTGAGCAGGGCTGTTAAAAATAGAAACTTTGTGAGGCTAGTAATTTACAGAGTTGTCGTCACTCAAAAATAACTTAATAGCACATAACAAGTATCTTATAATGAGTGAAGTGCAGCATTCTATCTGCAAAAGCTTATTGGATTTGGCCCATGATTTTGAAAGACTAAAAGAATCCAGGGAAAGCTGCATTGCAGGAGATCAGCGTTATGAGAGCAAAGAATAACCAAACAGTAGTTGTATCTTTTTGTGTGTGCAGAAGATCGTAGCTGTAGAAGGCTTGTTTATACCTTAGGATGTACTTGGCCAAGTTACAAATCAGCTGGTTGGATAGCTCAATGCTTTAGGTGTCTGGCTATGGATCCAGAGGTTGGTAGTTTGATTCCTCACTGTGCCTTCTGGGAGAAGAGTCAGCCTGTGTGGCCTTGGGCAAACTGCACCGTCCCAGGATGCCCCCAGAAGTATGAACCACTTCTGAGTAACGTCTTCCTAGAAAACTTGAAATGGGTCACCATAAGTCAGAATTCTCTCTCTCTCTCTCTCTCTCTCTCTCTCTCTCTCTCTCTCTCTCTCTCTCACACACACACACACACACACACACACACACACACACACACACACACACACACACACCATGTGTTGTTTGTTTGCTTGTCTGGTTACTTGTTTTATAGCCTTCTAAAACAACCTTGTTTACATTCAAATGAATATTCATGATAATTCATCTGTGTGGGGTAGCATTTCATCTAATTTTCTTAGAATTCAAAAAGAACATTGAAAAAGAATGAAGGCAGCACTTCATGTTAAAATACTGGGGTACTGCATGATAATACGTAATTGATAGTATTAAATCCCACAGCCACATGACCTTCCAAACGCTTATAAACCGTGTGTGTGTGTGTGTGTGTGTGTGTGTGTGTGCACGCGCACGCACGCACGCACGCATGCACGCATGGACAGAAGTATCTTAGAATGTTATACTGTTTTCAAAGTGGCACCGCATTCATTTCTTATGGTTCCTTTATTTTATTATTTGATAATAAACTCTGCACAACCAGACCCCTCAGGCCTGCTTCAGAAAAATTTGATTCCTTGAACATTCTTATCTGTCTGGATTTATAACATAAATATTGCTGAAATTAGTCAGTGACATGGTCCAGAATAATAATTCGAAGTACTAAATGCTACAGCTTAAACCTGGAGCCTTTGAAATAAAGGCAAAGGCTGTACATCCTTAGTTGGTCTAAGTAGTTTTTACTTTCCTAGCTGTAGTGATTACGTTCAGATTTTTTTAAAAAAACCATTCTATTGCATGCAAATTTCCCTGCAACTCATTGTCCCTCTAAACTGGTTTTGTGCCTCTAGTCTAAACTGACTCTAGTGATTTGGGAGAGACTGAAAACCAGGGAGAACATTGCCTAATATCCTTGAGCAAGTAAACCTTTGCATCCAAATCAAGGTATTTTAGAGAGGAAATCTTGGACGAGAGGATTTGTGACATTTAAGTGAATGAGAGGTAAGTGAAATGAATATAAATGTGTATCTTCAGTTTTGTCTTTCTGGTATTTAATAAAATATCAATTCCAAAACAATCTGAAGTTCACTTATTCATCTAACAAGGCAAGAAAATGTTATTTAGCTCTGTATAATACTAGATAGAAGCTGCTTGAGTGTTTGCAGGCTTACTTGATGAGAAAAGTGACATCTTGAGATACTAGACAACAAATTAAAAACAAAAGTCTTATTAGTCCTGGCAGCTACCTCTGTAGCACAATTGATTTGGAATCCCCTGGATGGGCAGCATTCTCTTCAAGCAGCTAACCTGACAAAAAGAACACATTTATTGAGGATTAATGTTTGGGTTTTGTTGGTGGTACTAACAATTTGCTTTCAATTCAGAACAATTACTCCTCTTCTCTGACTCATCTTCAAGTGTGCCATTCTTGCTGCAGTCCTCAGTTCCCTTCACACCATTGGCCAGAATCCAGCACCCAGTTAATTCTATTCCATCCTTTTGAAATAAGAGCCAAACCCCACACTCGGTTAAAATATATATTTATATTTGTGTATGAACAAGTCTGTTTCATAGCAGCCAGTGAAGAGGGGTCCAAGAGCAACCGACACCAACTTCCCAAACAGAGCAAACAGAAATATCATAAACTGATTTTTTTATTTAGCTGGAACTGTCATTTTTGCTGCAACACCCACCTGTGCCGCAATCTTAAACTTTACTGCCATGGCTGTGTCTGCTATTTTTGAAAACAGTGACACCCGTGTGTATTTCAAAGAAGTGACAACAATGACTCTTTAAACTTTATTTAGCACAAGCTTTTGTGGGCTGATTTCACTGAATGCACGGAGTATTACTCTGGTTGGTAGGCCTGGTTGGTAGGCTTATATATAGTTTAGGAGAATGATTAATGTTTTCACCTTTTGCATTTCAATTCCTCTGCATTCCCCACCACCTAAGTATGTGTGCATATATGTATGTACGCATATAGAGAGAGGGAGGTGGTGGCGCTGCGGGTTAAACCGGAAAGCTTCTGGGCTGCAAGGTCCATAAGATCAGCAGTTCAAATCCACGCAATGGAAAGAGCTCCCGTCACCTGTCCCAGCTCCTACCAACCTAGCAGTTCAAAAGGATGTAAAATGTGAGTAGATAAATAGGTACCACCACAGTGGGAAGGTAACAGTGTTTCGTGTCTAGCTGCGCTGGCCACATGACCATGGAAGCTGTCTATGGACAAACGCTGGCTCTACGGCTTGGAAGCAGGGATGAGCACCACTCCCTAGAGTTGGACACGACTGGACAAATTGTCAAAGGGAACCTTTACCTTTATCTATGCATATATATGTATGCATGCGTATATAAGCATGTATGCATGTATAATTATGTATGCATGCATATATGCATACCGTATTTTTCTGTGTATAAAATGACACCTTTTACTTAAATAATTAGACAAAAAATTGAGGGTCATTTTATACACAGAAGGCAGCCGCTTTCCCTGCCTTTTGCGAAGCCACAGGGTAAAGCAGCCATGAAAGGGCGGCACACTCGCACCCCTTTGACCCTGAAGCAGTCATGAAAGGGCTTCAGGACCAAAGGGGTGCAATTGTGCAAATTTTCTAATTTGGGGGTTAGAAAAGGGGGGGGTTGTCTTGTACATTGGGTCATCTTATAAATAGAAAAATACAATACATACATATATGCATTTATACTTAGGTGGTAGGGAATGCAGAGGAATTGAAATGCAAAAGGTGAAAACATTAATCATTATCTTAATAGTGATGATTAACAAACAGTGATGACAGTGCTATCTTAGCATAGACAGAACTCAGAAAATTGCTTTTTCTTTTTCTTTTTCTTTTCTTTTCTTTTCTTTTCTTTTTTGGCTATAATTTCCTGAATCCTTCAGTTCATATAGGTCATAATACTGGCCATGTATTTTGATGAAAAACAGTTGTTTTATTCCTGTTGTAAGAGAGAGAAAATTTAACCTTCAGATTTGCTTTTGTGGGTGGAAGATTGCAACCACTGGGGAACAGGAATGTAAACAATGGAGGCAGTGAAAATTGTCTTAAATAGGAGCCGTTACAAAATGGTAGGTGGGTGGCAATACATAGTTGCATAAATGAGTTGATTAGTACAGGTAATGATATAAAAAGCCTTTGTCCCAATAAAAATAGGAGTTAGAGCTGAACTTCTTGATGAATTCTTGTTCAACTGTTTTTCCTTAAAATGTAGCATTCAAGTTTTATTTTTCAAGGATGGCCATCCTAACATGGGATGTGAAGTGTTCTAGGATACTAAAGTGCCTCCTCACTTTTTTTGTTAAAAGAAGTGGAATTTCTAATGTCAGATTTGTGCTTATCTATTCTTTTGTGTAGAGATTGACCTGTTTATCCTGAAACTGAGTATTGTTGGAGGATGATGACATATTTTGTATTTGAAGACAAGCATTTTTAAACTGCCAATACTGTAGATCAGTGGTTCCCAACCTTGAGTAACCCAGGTGTTCTTGGACTACAATTCCCAGAAACCCCAGCCAGCAGAGCTAGTGGTGAAGGTTTTTGGGAGTTACAGTTTAAGAACACGTGGGTTACCCAAGGTTAAGAACCACAATTGTAGATTAAGTCTTGTAATACTATTTCAAAAGTAGATATCAGAATAGAATTAGCATTTAGGTCTGCCATAGGATCTGGTTCCATTGTTCATATCTCTGCTGCAAAGGCACTTTTTGCTCGTACATAATCCTTGTTAGTTGGATTGTTGTCCATAGACAATAGCACACAAGAGGATGGAATCCCTAAACTCTCTCTGTTCTGTCTCTGTCTCCGTTTCTCTCTCTCTCTGTGTCTCTCTCTCTCTCACACACACACACACAGACAGTAGGGGTCAAAAACCCAGAGACAGAAAATTAAAATATGATATCATAAATAATCAGACAATCTTATTCAGAATGATAATCAATATGGTATATATGTGTGTGCAGAAAATCAATCAATCAGTCAGTCATTCTACCAGTCAGTCAAAGTGAATATAAATGCAGTCAATCAGTTGATCAAAATGAATCTCCCAAATAGTTAGATATTTATCGTGCATTCAAAGTAAACAGTCTAAGTACCCAAGTTTAAACAATACAGTTTAGGGATGTGCACTAGCACCTGAACTTTGATTTGGAATTTGGAATTTTAACATTCGAAATTGATGGATATCTGGAATTCTGTTAGAGTCAATATGAATATTATACAGTCATTATTTCCCCCCCTTTAAAAACACAAACAGGCAAAACATTTTTAAAGGATTTCTCTGTGTCCACTGACCCTTTCCTGGCGATTGTGCCAAACAAAAAGAATGCACACCAACAGTCTGCAGCTAAAGGTCATTTGGAATGGGAATTGTTAATGGGGTACTAGTTCTGCCACAAACCTATGGAAAGCAGCGTTCTTCACCAAAGTGAATTGCTAGTCATCTGGGGCTATCTCTTCCCCTGGGTGATGAGTTTATCTGGCCAACTTCAGGACACCCACATTTCATACTGCTTTCAGTCTCTACCCAAAGAAGAATAGTCTCTCATTCTACTACGGTAGAACCCAAATCTTTCCAGTTAAAATAGCACACATAGAGGCACACAAAACTGTTTCCTTAATACAGTATATCTGTCCCATACAACAACATCTCATTATCCTGCCTGATATATCTCAAAAGGGCCTAAACCTAATATAGTTCCCTGTTGATTTATAACATATTAATCTATAATTCTATTAATCCTATATTCGTATTCCTAACTGTGATGGATCACTCACCAAGTTTACCTGGTAACATCAGGAATAAGCTGATTGGGTGAAAGACTGCAGGAGGAGAACTAATCAAGAAGAGTCGTGAGGATATAAAAAGAAGATCAGAGAGCAAGAGAATGGGCAGAGAGAGTTAAATTGTTTGCTAAGGAGGGTGGTTGGATTGTAGAGTGGACTATATCTAGTAAAGAATTACTTTGTATCTGAAAGGAAGAAGGTCTGATGTGGAAAAGCTGGCATGTATTTCAATGTAACCTTAAGTTAAAACCTATGTAGTTTCACCAGTTGTTATGTTTCAATAAAGACCTTATTTTTATGTTTTAAGTTTAAAACTACTTGGGCTTCTATAATTTGGGTTTAAGGCAAGCCTAGTAAAAGTAAGGGTAGTTTAAAAGTGATTCACGGGGTAGAGGTGGTCACACTAACTATGTTAAGTAAACAATGTTAAGTAAAGATGTAGAGAATATAAATATAAGTTGAAGGTTCAGAAATGGACACAGAGAAAACAGGTGCAGTGTTGGCTTGCACCAGAGCATACCCTAACAACAAATGCTCAGGGGATTTATAAGCAGCCATTATCATCTTTCAAGTGGATTAGATTAGGCATCCTTCAGTCTTGAGAGACTATGGTGACATGCTCTGAACAAAGGACTTGGAACAGGGTCTAGTGTGGCTGAGAAGGCCAATTCGAGAGTGACAATCCTTTCCACACTGAAGACAAATACAATCTGTCCCCTGTCCAGCTCCCTGATTTTTTCTGGGTTTGGGACTGCCTCTTTGCCTTGGCCTGCTGAACAAGTGTCTCTTCAAATTAGAAGAGGCCATGATGCACCACCTGCCTCCAGGCTGAATGCTCAGATGTCAAAGTTTCCCATCTGTTGAGGTGGAAAGAACCAATGTGAAAAAAAAATACCTTTGGGTGTCTGTTCCTCCTTCTGGTTGCATTGGTGCAGACGTACATCATTTAAAGGTTTTGGTCTCACCCCTGGCCCCTTCCCTTGGGAAACTCATAGCAGTTAGAAACTCTCTGCTCCACTACTAGGACATGAAATGAACCACAAACCGAACACACACAGACACACCCCGGATGAACCAGGCTAGTTTGTGGTTCATTTCATGACCCAGTTTGGAGATCCTTTTCCCCCTTTGGCTTTTTGTTTGCTGCAGCAAAACAAAATGCCCATTCAGCAGCATGCTTACCTTTCCCCTTCACACTGTCCCCATTGCTTCCACCTGCCTGCTCCTGCTGCTGCCGCGGGTGCCATCCTCAGAGGCAACAGCCCCAGCCTTCCTGCCAGGAGCAACCACTACCTCAGAGCATGCACCTGCCTATCAGCTGGGTGGCAGGCAGATGCTCAGAGTCAGCACTGGGCTCTGCTGGGCCACTGCTTCTGTGCCCACTGCCTGGCTGATAGGTGGGTGCATGTTCAGAGGCAGCAGGCCCTCCTTCCCTGCCAGGAGTGTGCCACTGCCTCTGAGCATGTGCCTGTGGAGGAGGAGGCAGAGATGGCAGGAGCAGGTAGGGCCCCTCCAGGCACAACCCGGTTAGGCACAAACCACCAGTTTTCCAGTTTGTGCCCATCTCTCCCCATTACTCTTGTTACCTGTATCTTTAATAGAGGTAGGCACAAACTGCTGATTCGATGGTTCATACCAGATTGCTTATTGTGCCAAACAGGTGTTCAGTGCTTCAGAGCCCTGCCTCCTCCAGCACGCACCCACTTGGAGGCAGTGGCCTGGCTTTCCTGCCCCACCTCCTCTGGGTGTTGCCTCTGACTGAGCATTCTCTGGTGGAGGTGGAACTTTGTGCCAATCTCTATAAGTTTCATTCTTCAAGAAATCACTCCAGGATACCTGAGAAATAGATTTCACTTTCACTTCTTAATTTAGCAAGCAGAAAGCTTGTCTAATCTCTTGGAGTAAATAGGATTCTGGATGTTACGAATAATTACAGATATTTGGAACCATCAATTTCAGATTTGGATACATTCAGAACTATCCAAATATGGCATTATTTAGTGAATTTCAAATATTTCTGAATTGGAATGCACGTTCCTAATACAGTTCTTGATGACAACGCTGGAATGTGTTATCATTTCAACAAGTTGCTTTATTTGATTCAATATATAGATTAGCTACAACAGATTTGTTACTTTGGAAGGATGGAGCCAACATCCTATTGCATTAGTTGTACTTGTGAAAGGATGGTGAAATTACTGGAAGAGGAGTTTTCAGTAATGAAAGAATTTCTGCTTCTGTCTCATGGCTTGCCATTTCATGTGTAATCAGTTTCATTGTGTGCAAGCTGTGGAAGACCTAGAACAGAAGGAGGAACTCTTTCTTTGCTAAAAACCTCCTTCTCCAGGTGATGGCACCATCCTTCTGCAGACATAATTTACATAGCAGGATTTTGGGCAATGTGTGTTCCTCATTGAAAAACCTATCAAGCTTGCATCAATTATCTTGTCCTTGACTGAAAAAGTTATCCTGGTTTTATTCTATAAAAAGACTGAAGAATAATATATTCCAAAGTTATTGTCTAAAACTGGATTACTCACTAGAGCATTTGACTGTTTATTTAATTCTTGTTGGTATGTATATTTCTTTACAAGTTTCTTCTCCTTGCAAATCTATTTTGATTGATTACATAAATACACATGTATTATCATCTAGTACTTTTATTTTACATACCTGAGCTACATGTGTGTCTAATTATTTATGATCTTGCATTTTGAGTGTCTCTGATTTTCAGATTTCTGCACCTTGATCCTTCGTCCTTCCGTTTTGTCTGTAAGCAAGTACAGACAAAACATATGAAAGAAAACAGTCTTAGTACAGGGTTGGTTGTAGTTTGTTAATGAACAGTTTTAGCTGGGAGCTAAAGGTGACATCAAGTGGTATGCTGCTGTTATCTGTTCTGGATTTGTCCTGTATAAAATTACTCTTAGGTATTACTTCGCCCCTGCTGATCTGTTTTTCATGATGTTGGTTGCATATTAATAGGTACCCACTATTATGGCTTTTTTTATTACCACCAGCACCAGCAGCAATGTGCTTCTCGATACTGCTTTCTGAGCAGCACAAGCTGGAAAGGGATATTGCCTCATGTCTTGCTAGAGTGCCTCCCCTGCATAACTGGTTGGCTTTAGTGGTCCTTCAGCTTGATCCACAAGGGCTTTTCATACGGCACAAAATATTCTTGTAGTGGGAGAACTTCCTTTCATTACTCAACATGCCCCATGATTCTTCAGTCATGTGAACCACCAAGGTGATCTCCTGTTTCCTCTGGTGATACTTTATTCTCCCTTGCTAGAAAGAGCACATGATCTTTCAATTTCCCTTGATTGTTCTCTTTAGTACCACAGCTCTTACCTACAGCTGGGAAGATAAAAACAATAGGGAAGGCAACTACTGTCAGAGAGAGCAAGGTGGAGAAACATATGATATATGTAAGTGAAGATCTTGAAATATTCACAGATGACCACAATGCAATCCACAATATTTCATTTCTCTTACTCTGTCTTAAACTAGATGTTTTAAGTTTCTAAATTTCACCATTTTAAAAAAATTGGCTTTCCCACTGAGCATTTCCAGAGATTGAGAAAATTGATAAAAATAAGATAAGTGGCTATCAATGCCAATAAAAATCCATTCTTTTGTCAGATGGCTTTTATCACTTTGTCCAAATAAGTGGAGCTGCTTGATGCAAGTTCAGTGAAGAAGAGGCATGTGAAAGGAACACAAGATGCAAGTTGGCAATTCCATTCCTTCTAGTGAATTTTTTTTTGCACATTTCCATTTCATCTCGTAGACAATTTTAGCTTAGTAAAAGATCAGAAAGAGACATTGCCTTTGACAAAATGATGGTTATTTTAAAGAGATCCAAGAGAAATTTCTTATGCTGAAAACCTCAGACTCTGAAACAGTATTAGGAAAAATAACATGAATAGCTATGCACAGAGTTTTGAAGAAAACTCAACTGAAATGGAACAAGGAATTGTTTTCACTCTCTGGAAAACATGGCCTAGTTTTTGGTAAGGCAGAGGAGATCGAATTTGAGGGGTTCCTAATGTGTCCTTCTTCCCCTTCACACTTTCAAGCTGTGTGCAGCACAGCTGAATTGTTTCTATGATATCAGCAGACTAATTTAATTTACTGTGTGGTTTTATGACACCATCCTGCTAACTGCATAATCCTTTACTGACAGACTCGCATAACCAGGATGAAAACTGCATAGAGAAAAATTGTAAGAGCAGCTGAGGAGTGGGGCTGGGGAAACACTGGGGCTTTTCACAGAGTATTTGTGCACATTAGAGTGTCTTTTTTCACATCATGGTGTTTACTTTATGAATGCTTGGATTCTCGTTTTGACCTGGATTGTAGTAACCACACACCGTGGACAGTACACAGTTAAGAGATTTACATTGTAGTCCTGTACATGTATACTGAGAAGTAAACCTGATTGATATCCAAATATGTATGTACGGGATTGCAGTCTTGGGATATACTGTATATGCACAGCTGAAAATTGCATTAAATTTTGTGGCCTATCTATCAGATAGTCCTTATGCCTGCCTAATAGAAAGAAAGAAATTAATCTACAACTGAGAAGGTAAGAAATTATCAAGAGCCATACAATTTAGGGCTCTCTTTCAGTTCCATTTCATGATCAGCCTAGATGGTTAGAAGGTAATGCTATCTGCAGAGGGAGCCAGAGCTGATGATGTATCTGATAAAATGAATGTAGTGATCAAATACTGCATTCCTCTTGTCTGCCATATGTTGTGGTAAATATAATATGCATTTATACCTAAAACTTCACAATTTTTATACATCTGGTTTTTTTTCTTAAACAAGTGGCTTGTCAGCATAAGAAATTTAACACTGGAAGAATAAGATGATAAAAAATAATTTGAAAATTGAACTGCTAATATTGAAATGGCTTTATACATTATTCTTTGCAAGACTCATGCATGAAATCTTTTCTATAGTTGTTTGTCACATCTTCAAAAAGATTGTGCATCTTGAAAAGCTATAGACATAGGCAACTAAAATTCATATAGAAGAAAAGATTAGACAATGTAGATATTTATCAAGTTGCTTCTGACTTTCGATAATTTGATGATGACTAGAATCTACAGACATCAACAGCATTACTCAGGCCTTGCAAATTCAAGGCTGTGATTCCCTTGACGGAGTCAATTCATTTTATATTCACTCTTCCTCTCTTCCTGCTGCCTTCAGCTTTCCCCAGCATTATTGTCTTTTCCAGACTATCAAAATGTCTTGATAGTCTCAGTTCAGTCATCTTTGCTTCTAGAGGGACTTCGGGCTTAATTTGATCCAGCAACTACTTATATGTTTTTTTCTAGCAGTCTGTGGTAGAACTCTCCTTTTACACCACATTTCAAATGATTTTTTTCCCTGTCAACTTTCTTCATTATCCAGTTTCCGCATCCATACATATTAATTAGGAATACCAAAGTAAGATGATCTTTTGGCCTAGCTAACCTTACATTTGAGGATCTTTTCTAGTTCCTTCTTAGCTACCTTTCTGAGTCCTAATCTTCTGATTTCTTGGCTGTAGTCTTCATTTGGATGACTGAAACAAGGTAAAGAAAACATTTAACCATTTCAAATTAAATATAGGGCTCTCTGATATTAAAATCTGGAGTTCTCCAGTGATGTTGAATGATGGAAAATTAGGTTGGACAAAAGGAAATACTTTATCACACAGCACAACATTTAAACTATTTGACTTGCTTACACAGGGCATGGGAATAACTGCCAAATTGGAGGGCTGTAAAGGGGGTTAGAGGAATTTGTAATAAGGTGATCAGGAGTTATATACAGTAGTACCTCCAAAACGACAGAGAGCATATTTGAAGGCTAGTTGTTGGGAAATAAGAGCAGGAAAGGCTATTACCCCATTTTTTCAGCTTCTGGGCTTTTTCTTGACTCTGTTTTACAATTGTAGAAGACAGGATGCTGGATTGTATGGGCATCAGCTCTTCCTCTCCTCCTACATTTAACTTGCAGTTGAATATAGACAATGCTTAAACTTTAACCATATGGCTCTGCAGCTTGATAAAGAAAGTAAAATGTCTGCCTGTTAATCAAAACTGGAGTGCTGTTTCTCTATCTTTTGTGTACAGAGTACGTATCTCTCTCTTTCTCTTTTTTGTAAGTTTAAGAAAGATCTCTATATGTCCTTTAAAACTGTTCATTTTTGTACACAGTGGTTATGGCCTGTACAGGTAGTAGATTTAAAACTCTCACTTACGCAAATGTTAAGTAGGTAATTCAACCTCATCCATGCTATTTCACAGATCAAGTAATAGCTGCAGCAGCTTTGTTTTCAAGAACATAAAACAAGGTACAAGTATTTATTTTACCTTATACATGTGGCCCTGTTTTAAGTTTCTAGAAGACAGTGGCATGTTTTCACCCACTTACATTTGATCTGTGGGTCAAGAATATGCCCGTTTTCTTCCTCATGCTGTGTTCAGCTAATGCATCTATGAGAAATCAAATTATTAATTCATAAACATCAAAGGAACTTTTTATATAATGGAGGCACACATCAATGTGAGATGCTCAGAGGGCAACCTAGGTGCATCTGCTCAGTCTTTTGTTATTTTCAGAAATGCAGCAGACAGAGCTGAATTCCTCACACGTGTAGGGGTCAAGAGGCTTTGTATCTGGAAGGCAAACTGACTAATCTTGGCAAAGCAAAACTGACCCAGACAAAACTGGCAGTTCTACTAGGAACCTTTCGATGCAGACCTCAAAATGCCTTGGCTTGAAAACAAGAGGGAGAGCTTTGCATCTGTCTAGTTTAGTTGCCAAAATCCACCTCAAGAGCAAAGGAGGGCAACTGTGAAAGGGAATGCCAAGGGCAGAGACTAAAGGTCTGCCAAATGGAAGACACTTGGAGGGACCCACCTGCATCTTGGAAATGCTGGGATTGCTGAAGAAGGTGCAAAACTGTGGAAAATGAGTTCTTGCACAAGACATCAGGTTTATCAGTGTTGCCATATATATTTATTCCAATTAAAGATAGAAGAAATGCGGACGTAGAGCCAGAGAGGTCCCAGGTTTAATGACAATATGGCTTGGCTTGCCATATGGACCTTTCCCTGCCATTTAAACAGGTGGCAAAAAAGGAAATCAGAGCCGACAGTGCCATCTAAACTGGAAGCCAAAGAGTCATTGGACTATTAATGACATACTCAAAGGTGGACAAATGGATAGTCATAAGCCAAGACATTTTGAAATCATTGGAGGACAGTTTGTGATAATAAGCTGTTGCTTTCAGTAGAATCTCCTTCCAGCAATCTATGATGAGATGCTGCAGAAATAGTTTCTTTGAGACTGGAAAATGTACTGTGGTGTTGTACTTGACACGCAAAAAGAGAAGATTTAAAAGGGCATTTAAAAGAGTGGTACACCTAGAATACATTAATGAAAGATTAATAAGAATCTAGCTTTCTTCCTGTGCCAGACATGAGTGCATGTAATAAAACATGACGTATTGGCTTCTTCGGATTTCAGACAGAGGTTTACCTGAGCCAGCTGTAGTTATCAGTAATGGCTAAAGTGCTGAAGTAGCTCTCTCCTCTTCCACTCTGATTAGAAAGTACATTAAAAGTCCCCAGGAATTCCTGGAAAATTATTGACCAGCTTGAAGAATTTTGTGGGTTGGATCTTTGCTTCGGGACATTAATTTTAGTTCTTAATTAACTAAGTGGGGCATGGGGTGGAGTGGGGGAGTGCTGGCTTCAGTTATTAATGTTATGAAAATGGAGCTACAGTACTCACCAGGAGGTTAAAATGTGTCTTTCTGAAGAGCCACATAACTGGGTTTTTCATTCCACAGTCTTTGTCCTGAGACAACCTTTTAACTTTCTTGAACCTTGGATTTGTTGTGTATTCAAGTGGCATAACTAAGTTTGAAACAAGGCAAATGCATAGAAAAGAATTTCTAACTGTGGACTGCTGTGTTTCTACTAGTTGTATGAATAGATCTACCTATCCGAAAATAGAGTCCAAAACCATTTTGGCAAACACCACAGGCCTGACAGACACTATTTGCTCTGACGCAGGCCAAAAGAGGGTTTTTAAAAAGCATGCCCATAGTTTAAAATTTTAAAAAAATCCCTTGTGGGTGTGGGTGTTTTGTTTGTTTCAGAAACAACTTTCCAACCCCAAAAATGTGTGCTTAGCTATATGTTTTAGTTGAAGAAAAAAGTATATAAAAATCATAGCCCTGAAGATGCTTAGAAAAATTTGCTTACCTTTAAATGTGCAAACACAAATACATAAAAATCCATATGGGAAAAATGTTCACAATTCCGTGCAGAACCAAGATGGGCTGAGCCTAGTAATGGGAGTGAAGAAGAGAATTAGAACAAGGTCTCAGCAGACAGAAACACACAGGCCTTGTCCTGATAAATGGTGTTATAGGTTTATGTAATCTTTCCAATGGACAATGTAGTAATCCTTTCAAAGACTCCAAATGTGCCTAAAGCTACAGGAAAGAGAGGGGAAAGGAGATAGATATTCCTGGTGTTTCTGCCATCATCAGATTACAGTGGGGTCTCGATTTACGAACTTAATCCGTATTGGAAGGCAGTTCTCAGGTCGAAAAGTTCTTAAGTCGAATCTGCATTTCCCATAGGAATGCATTGAAAACCATTTAATTCGTATCTGCTCTTTTCGTCCATAGAAACTAATGGGAAGCTGCTATTCCACCTTCTGCCACTAGAGGGGGATATTTTTTCCTTTTTTCCTTTTAACCTAAGATGACTTACAGTAGCTTTTAAAAAAAGGAAAAAAAAGTTCGTAACTCGAATCTAAGTTCGTAAGTCGAGTCCATATATTCCTATGAGAGCAGTTCGTAAGTCGAAACGTTTGTATGTCGAGCCGTTCGTAAGTCGAGACCCCACTGTAGTGACAAAAGGGAATGTGGACTGTTTTTTAGTTGTGGAGGAGATTTACAGGGGCAGATCATGATCCATGTTCTCTGGAACATTTTTTGGAAAATTGCCCAGGCCCTTTAAATCACTTCCATGTTAATCTGAGGTGACCTGAAGAAAAATGGTCCTTCTCTAATAGTGACTAATAATCTTGCTTTCAGAATTGATGAGTTAGACTGAGGAAGGCTAGATCTGGAGTTTCTTTCTGAGCTTGCTTCTTTTGATACTTCCTTTGAGTTTCATCTGGAATGAGCTGTTAGTGTTTGTCATCCCCTATGCATCTTTTAATGTGGAGTACAATCTGATGAAAAGCATTTGTTTGTTTGTTTGTTTATTTATTTATTGTTCTGGGCAGCTTACAATCAGGATATCAACATAAAAAAGTAAAGGTTCCCCTTGACATTTTAGTCAGTCGTGTTTGACTCTAGGGGGCAGTGCTCATCCCCATTTCCAAGCCGTAGAGCCAGCATTTGTCCGAAGACAGTTTCCGTTGTCACGTGGCCAGCGCGGGTATACAGGAACACTGTTTACCTTCCCACCGAGGTGGTATCTATTTATCTACTCGCATTTGCATGCTTTCGAACTGCTAGGTTGGCGAGGAGCTGGGACAAAGCGACGGGAGCTCACTCCATTGCGTGGATTCGATCTTACGACTGCTGGTTTTCTGACCCTGCAGCACACAAAGGCTTCTGTGATTTGGCCCGCAGCGCCGCCACATCATGTTTATCAGCATAAACATACGTTAAACACGTCATGTTTATCAACATAAATATACATTAAAATTCAGTCAATGATATAAATTAAAACCTCATACCTCAAAACCCTCCTGAGCCTGATTATATGAGAAAATCTAAGCTAATACAAAAGATGTTGCACATATGTCTGTATGAAAAATCAGGCCATAAACAGTGAGTCATTTAAAAAAAGGTTACAGAGACCAAAATTAAGTAGTAAGAATAATTGGGAAGTTCAGTGAAAGAAATAAAAGTTTTTCAAATGAATTCTGTACAATTGGAACTTTACTGTATTCCAATTATCAACTATTTCCAGGAGTAGCAAAGGAGAGACTAATACAATGGAATGCCAGTTAAACTTTGGTTATCTGTAAAGTTACTTGGGAAAAATAAGACTGTGATCTAAGTCAGATGTTTTTCTGTGGCAACAGCTGTAGCTAAGGTAACTTGTTAACCACAATGACCTGTAATGTACAGCCAGATCATTAGATATGTCAACTCTTTCAGCAAACACGGCTTTTCAGGCCATTGCAATAAACAGATAATAAAAGTTTAGATGCATCTCAGCAATATGTCAAAGTACATGGACACAGATGAGATTTTCAATTCTGACTTTCTGCTAAAACATGTTACAAGAAAATAAAATTTACTAGATCTGCCACTCTCAGAACTTAATTTCATTTTTTTTTTTGTATGAAAAGAATAAATGCACAAACCTTGTTATTTCTTAGAAGGCTATGCTCATAGTGATGTGCAAAAAAGTGTTCTGAGCTAGTTCCAGGGTTGTTATCAATATGAGACTGACTCCTCTTGACAGGCATGGCCGGAAGCCAGCATGAACTGCCATATTTTCATGATTGCAAGAATATACTCTTGAAGATATTTAATTCTGTCCAGTAATTTAATCTCTGCAGACACTGTATAATCTATACAGAATGAACATGCATGCAGTGTCCACTGCGACTACTATGAGTAATGCTATGATGTGCTAATTTGGATGATACTCTAAACATGGGCCCTCCAGTTGGAACATTCCACTTATACACTTGTGTGTCTGTACTTCTGAAATTTTCCAGCTTCTTTAAGTAGGAATACTTCTGTTTTGTATGTAATTTGGTTAATAAATGCACTAAAAGGAGATAAATATGTCTTTGTTTTAACCTCTTGGCAAGGAAGTCCCACAAAAGAGACAACAACACTCCCATATATTTCCCATTTTAGTAAGGTAATATGATTTTTAATCTCCCTTAAGTGCATAGTATCCTATATGTGTTTATATTGTTCTTTTGTGTTTTCATAACAATACACAGCAAAGCCAGATTTACTACTTGCCTTTCTCTCAAATGCCATGGCTATCAACTATGCTCCACCATGTGTACAAAAGAAAATCTTGCAAATGGCTGAGATAATGTCATGGAAATAGTTTAATGATCTTAACATTTTAATTTGTTTTTAATTGTACCTATATTTCATCTACATCCATGATTTAAATTGTGCAATAGTCTGATATGAATAAAGAGAAAGATCAGCTAAAATATTAGAAAAAATTTAGATGTATTTTGTGAGCCATTGTTAATTCCCTTTTATGTAACAAATGATGAGTACTGTTCAGCAGGGACAACTGAGAAAATGGTAGCAGCCCAAGGAAATCTCACTCAGAATTAAAACATTGTAGATTAAATGGGGTTTGTGCCAGTTTTCCCCGCTAGATTTAATGTAAGACTTTGACCCTTATGATTTTACAAAAGTGGGTCACATTATCTTGACATGCTTGCCTGGTCTTCTGACATTTTGCTCAATGCCAGGAGTAGCAAGCAAGGTTTTATTAGCTGCTGCCAAAGAGATAACTACAGCTTTTGAATTCCAATAAAGAATCAAATTGAATGGACTGTTTCTTCAGAGGATAACACTTTGTGCCAGCTGCTTGATGTTATCTTCTTCATGGATTGCTGCCTTGTCGTGGCGAAGGGGCTTGAGTAACTCAGAGAAACTATGGGCTATGCCATGCAGGGACACCCAAGACGGACAGGACATAGTGGAGAGTTCCGACTGAACGCAATCCACCTGGAGTAGGAAATGGCAAGCCACTCCAGTATCTTTGCCAAGAACGCCCCATGATCAGAAACAAAGGGCTAAAAGATATGACGCTGGAAGATGGGCCCCTCAGGTCGGAAGGCGTCCAACATGCTACTGAGGAAGAGCGGAGGACAAGTACAAGTAGCTCCAGAGCTAATGAAGTGGTTGGGCCAAAGCCGAAAGGACGCTCAGCTGTGGACGTGCCTGGAAGTGAAAGGAAAATGCAATGCTGCAAAGAAAAATACTGCATAGGAACCTGGAATGTAAGATCTATGAACATTGGGAAGCTGGAGGTGGTCAAACAGGAGATGGCAAGAATAAACATCGACATCCTGGGCATCAGTGAACTAAAATGGACAGGAATGGGCGAATTCAGCTCAGATGATTATCATATCTACTATTGTGGACAAGAATCCCGTAGAAGGAATGGAGTAGCCCTCATAGTCAACAAAAGAGTGGGAAAAGCTGTAATGGGATACAATCTCAAAAATGAGAGAATGATGTCAATATGAATCCAAGGCAGACCATTCAACATCACAATAATCCAAGTTTATGCACCAACCAGCATTGCTGAGGAGACTGAAATTGAACAATTCTATGAAGATTTACAACACCTTCTAGAACTGACACCAAAGAAAGATGTTCTTCTCATTCTAGGGGACTGGAATGCTAAAGTAGGGAGCCAAGAGATAAAAGGAACAACAGGGAAGTTTGGCCTTGGAGTTCAGAACGAAGCAGGACAAAGGCTAATAGAGTTTTGTCAAGAGAATAAGCTGGTCATCACAAACACTCTTTTCCAACAACACAAGAGGCGACTCTATACATGGAAATCACCAGATGGGCAATATCGAAATCAGATTGATTATATTCTCTGCAGCCAAAGATGGAGAAGCTCTATACAGTCAGCAAAAACAAGACCTGGAGCTGACTGCGGTTCTGATCATCAGCTTCTCATAGCAAAATTCAAGCTTAGACTGAAGAGATTAGGAAAAACCACTGGGCCACTCAGGTATAATCTAAACCAAATCCCTTATGAATACACAGTGGAAGTGAAGAACAGATTTAAGGAACTAGATTTGGTGGACAGAGTGCCTGAAGAACTTTGGATAGAGGCTCGTAACATTGTCCAGGAGGCAGCAACGAAAACCATCCCAAAGAAAAGGAAATGCAAGAAAGCAAAGTGGCTGTCCAACGAGGCCTTAGAAATAGCAGAGAGGAGAAGGGAAGCAAAATGCAAGGGAGATAGGGAAAGTTACAGAAACTTGAATTCAGACTTCCAAAGAATAGCAAGGAGAGACAAGAGGGCCTTCTTAAATGAACAATGCAAAGAAATAGAGGAAGATAACAGAAAAGGAAAGACCAGAGATCTGTTCAGGGAAATTGGACATATTAGAGGAATATTTTGCGCAAAGATGAACATGATAAAAGACAAAAATGGGAGGGACCTAACCGAAGCAGAAGACGTCAAGAAGAGGTGGCAAGAATACACAGAGGAATTATATCAGAAAGATGTGGATATCCCGGACAACCCAGACAATGTAGTTGCTGACCTTGAGCCAGACATCCTGGAGAGCGAAGTCAAGTGGGCCTTAGAAAGCCTGGCTAACAACAAGGCCAGTGGAGGTGATGGCATTCCAGTTGAACTATTTAAAATCTTGAAAGATGATGCTGTTAAGGTGCTACATTCAATATGCCAGCAAGTTTGGAAAACTCAACAGTGGCCAGAGGATTGGAAAAGATCAGTCTACATCCCAATCCCAAAGAAAGGCAGTGCCAAAGAATGCTCCAACTACCGTACAATTGCACTCATTTCGCACGCTAGCAAGGTTATGCTCAAAATCCTACAAGGTAGGCTTCAGCAGTATGTGGACCGAGAACTCCCAGAAGTACAAGCTGGATTCCGAAGAGGCAGAGGAACTCGAGACCAAATTGCTAACTTGCGCTGGATTATGGAGAAAGCCAGAGAGTTCCAGAAAAATATCTACTTCTGCTTCATTGACTATGCGAAAGCCTTTGACTGTGTGGACCACAGCAAACTATGGCAATTTCTTAAAGAAATGGGAGTGCCTGACCACTTTATCTGTCTCCTGACAAACCTATATGTGGGACAGGAAGCAACAGTTAGAACTGGTCATGGAACAACTGAGTGGTTCAAAATTGGGAAAGGAGTACGGCAAGGCTGTATATTGTCCCCCAGCTTATTTAACTTATATGCAGAATATATCATGCGGAAGGCTGGACTGGAAGAAACCCAAGCCGGAATTAAGATTGCCGGAAGAAATATCAACAACCTCCGATATGCAGATGATACCACTCTGATGGCAGAAAGTGAGGAGGAATTAAAGAACCTTGTAATGAGAGTGAAAGAGGAGAGTGCAAAAAACGGTCTGAAACTCAACATCAAAAAAACTAAGATCATGGCCACTGGTCCCATCACCTCCTGGGAAATAGAAGGGGAAGATATGGAGGCAGTGTCAAATTTTATCTTCCTGGGCTCCATGATCACTGCAGATGGAGACAGCAGCCCTGAAATTAAAAGGCGCCTTCTTCTTGGGAGGAAAGCGATGACAAATCTGGACAGCATCTTGAAAAGCAGAGACATCACCTTGCCAACAAAAGTCCGAATAGTCAAAGCTATGGTTTTTCCTGTCGTGATGTATGGAAGTGAGAGCTGGACCATAAAGAAAGCAGACCGCCGAAGAATTGATGCCTTTGAATTGTGGTGCTGGAGGAGGCTCTTGAGAATCCCCTGGACTGCAAGGAGAACAAACCTATCAGTTCTAAAGGAAATCAACCCTGAGTGCTCACTGGAAGGACAGATCCTGAAGCTGAGGCTCCAGTACTTTGGCCATCTAATGAGAAGAAAAGACTCCCTGGAAAAGACCCTGATGTTGGGAAAGTGTGATGGCAAGAGGAGAAGGGGACGACCGAGGATGAGATGGCTGGACAGTGTCTGCGAAGCAACCAACATGAACCTGACACAACTCCGGGAGGCAGTAGAAGACAGGAGGGCCTGGCGTGCTCTGGTCCATGGGGTCACGAAGAGTCGGACACGACTAAACGACTAAACACGCTTGATGTTATACTGGAATCCCAAACTTTCATGGTAGAAGTGGCCTGGCTCAGAGAAAGCATATGTTTGAAAGTATTTTGACAAGTTACCACAATCAGTGTTTGTATCCTGAGCCCATTGTTTTCCTTCACTTGTCACTATTTGTAGGATGATAGATGCAACATTCTGTTCGGGATTTACCCTTTCTTTATACATCAAATTTACCTCATGTCGAAATCATGATAAATTACCTTGTCACATTCAGGCTTATTTTCAGCAGTTTTTATGAAGCCCTTTTAAACTGGTGGCAGCAACATGATTTAGTAACATGATATTGACTACCTTCAACTCAAGGAGCTGTAATACCAAAGTTGGCTAGAAAAAAAATTAAACAAAAAATGATGAAAAGGTTAACAGAACCATTTGTTCTTACACGATTTGGAAAAAAAGAGTCCAGAACAGTCTGGCTGTTTGTACTGAAATACTCTTTGTAGGTGGGAACCCACGGTAAACACAACTAAATATACCTTATGCTATGATCAATGACTATAATGTTATTTGGACTGGACTTTGTCATTAGTTGGAAAGGACAGAATGGTTCAAAATAACTGCTAGTTAAGGATGTAACAAATATTTGCTGGTTTTCTTAGCCACCCTGAAAAAGAGTATTTCAACAGACTGACATTTGGCATATTGAGAATACCATCCCTCCAAACCAGTCAAATGCTGTAAGGTTCTTTTCAGTCCTGCACAAGAGACACAGGATCTGCACTCCATCAGCAGCATCACTACCAAAAAAAAGCCTTGTGTCTTGTGAACAAAAATTGCACTTAACCCCAAACCTTGTAGTTTGTGCTGTATATATTTTCTGTGAAAAATAGGTTTTTGCATAAAATACAAGGTTTTACACACAAAAAACCTACATTTTTTGCACATCATGCCATAAAAGTCACCAAAAATGTAGTAATCTCATTTAGCAGAGAAAAAACTTTCAAATCATCTTCATTCTTACCTGTGAGTACTAAATAAGTGAAGAATTACATCCCTGTATTTCTCCAGCACTCATTTTCAGAAAAATGCCTGCAGACAGAAAGTGAATTTACAGATTGTGCATGACTATAGTCAGGAAGAACCCAGCCTGTCTAGCAGCATCTCTTCATCAAAACACACCTTTTCCTTTGCTTGTTGTCCCAGGACAGTAAAGTCCAGTATGGCTATCTGTTTTCCTTATCTTGGGAAATGAAGGCGTGAACACATGTATGTAACTAGTTGCCTTGGGTCCCTTTGGGGGGAAAAGACAGGATAGAAATGAATTTGGTAAGCAGATAAATAAACAAATATGTACTAAGCTCATGACTTTACAAGAGCTGCAACTCCAGATTTATGAGTAAACTGGGAAACCTGGTCTAGTTAAGCTTGGTTCCTAGACATATACTGTAAATAGATTTCAGATGAACTCCTGTCAGTATCTTGAAATATATTTCAGCCTCCCTTTATCCATAACCCCCTCCCCCTCCCCCCAGTTCTCAGGACTCAAGTGGTCCAAAGTTAATAATCTTTCTGAGGGAAAAATACTATTCACCATTGTAGTAGCACTGTTGTTTTCCAGCAGAACCTTGCAAATTAATGAGGGGCAATTTTCTGGCAGATTTTTTTTTTTCATTTTAAGGTTTAGAAGAAGAAGAAGAAACAGAAAAATGGCTCATTGTCTGACTTAGCCAGCAATGTACTATGGTACCCACTTACCTTGGAATAAGGTCCATCTAATTCAATGGGACCTACTTTGGATTGCACTGTTATGTCTGTTCCCAGGAGAGATGAACCCAAATTTTGGGTTTTCTGCTCCTGCTGTAGGATTTAAAAGCAGATTAAATGCTGTGTAATGGCACATATATTTATGTGCTGTGTTTTTAAGATAGGTACTCTCCCTTCTCCTCCCTCAGCAAATCCTGAACTGCTGCTACAAATCAGATCTTGACCTTTTCAAGAGAGAAATGTCTTTGAGACTTGCATATTCTTGTCAGGAGTTAATGAACAAATTGCAGTGCTAATCGAAGGCTGGCCTCATCAAGGCCTCTCCCTGATAGTCACGCAGCAAAGGTCACTGTCTAACTAATGAGGGCTTTGGGTAATACTGACACAACATGTGGGCATTTGTGAAAGGCCAAAATTTATAGGTGCCACTTGGGGACCATCTTGCTCTTGCAGGCATCTTAGAACTACAAGAATGGACGGCCCATCCATCACTCGCCCCTGATGATTAGGCTTAAATACTCAGTTCATATGCATAATCGCCAGACCTTCAGCTCCTCCAAAGGCCCTAGTGTCATGATGATAGATCCTCCTACATGTTTATCAAGAAGAAGGAACATTAGATGGCCCATTCTGACATTTAGCATTTCAGCCTATCAAAGTGTTAGGCTGATTTGCAGGTATCAAGTCAGAAGAGGGCTGATTTAAATGGAGGGAACATTTGCAGGACCATAAATTAACCCAGAGACATCTTTTATGCTGATGCTATTCTGCATAAAAAATTTTGCTGCCCTAGACTTTTATTTTCTTCCCCCTCTTACTGCATCTTTTTGAATTTAAATATTTTATTAATTTTCATTCAGTCAAATAAATTGGCATGACCTCTAGCCACAAGAGATTCTTCCAGACTTCATTTTGGCATTTTAATAGCACTGTTTGTTTACCCATTGTTGTTCATAAACTCTAATGATATGTCAAACCCAAGACAGCTACATTTGTGCGCACATAAGGATAAAATAAAGAAATGTGGTGTTACAAGCCTGCTGAAGTATAATTGTTTTTATGTACAGTCAAGATGAAACCAACTTATAGTGACCCTAATAGGGCTTTCAAAGTAAGTGGACTATTTAAGGAGTGACTTTACCAGTTCCACAAACCCAGTGATCTTCCATGGTTGAGTGGAGATTCAAACCTAGACCTCCTGAGCCCTAGTCTTTCATTCTATGCACTACACCACACTGGGTATCTTGAAGTATAATGCAGGTAAGCAGGATATTTTTCATTTGATCCACAGTCTTTACTGAATTCATACTGACAACACTTTCCAAAGGGAGGTTTTACCATGGCACTAGTTAAAAGGATTTTCATCTCACCGGGGCCCATAATTTTTTGGGCCCCGGTGGAAGCTGCAGAACTTTGATTTGCTGCATGATTTTTCTATGAATGGATAAATGTAATTATTTGTGGGCACATTTGAAATTTGGATTTATCAGAATGTTAATAATTTTACAAACCAACAACGCATTGGTGATCAACAAAGCATCATTCAGGTGGATGAATATAAACCAAGAATAAAACATAAAATGCAGAAAGCTAGACTACTTTGGTCACATAATGATAAATAGAAGTTACAGATTGTTGCAATTGATAATCCAAGATAAAATAGATAGGAAAAGAAGCATATGAAAGAGGAGATAATCTTAGCTGAAAAACTTCAGAGACTAGTTTAATGCAACAAAACATCATTGTTTAGAGCTGTCCAACTTCTGCTTGGAGAGGAATAAGATGAAGACAACTGTGGTTCAGACTTCATTTACAATCATGTATGTCCATTCATGTCAATATGATTTGTCAGTTGCTTTCTTTCCCTGTGAGATGGATTGATATGCAATTCTGTGAGACTGGCTCACACATAGGGTCCAGGCAGCAAAAGTATTTGATTTTGAAACTTCAGAATAGTACTTCTCTGGTAACCTAGAAGTAAGCCCATTAAACAAAAGAACATTTTCTTCCTCCTATATATGCAGTCACCTGGACCTAGTAAAGATTATGTAACTATCCATAGGATTGTCTTTCAATATTTGGGATCCTGAAAAAAACACGTTATATTGCATTTCTGCCCTGAGGTTTCAAGGGCAGCCACCGATAAAGTATGTCACATTAATCCTACCAGGATGTAACTAAGGCATCAGCCACTTTGGCCAGATCAGACATCTTCAGACATAATCATGAGTTGTGCAGGTACGTTGATATGAGTTGACAAGATGTCCAAAATTTTTGCTCTCTTCGTTGGTATCTGTACAATACATGTTTGTCTGTGGTTAAATGGGTAAGATCTTCTACTCATTGAATTGCAGATGATGCATGTTTATTTTCCAACTATGGTGATATAACAGATGATTCCTTTACCAAGCTGATGTTAATGGGAGAGTGTCCTTAAAAAAAAATAACAGCAGAAGGGAAAAGTCCTAAAAAGCAAACCCTTAGCTTCTTTCAGTATTACAGAGGACCCTTTATGTCCATTTGGCAATCATAGGATTTTTAAAAAGTCACCAATTTGAACTGAGGAAAGGAGAACTTGTGAGCAATACAGTAGATTGTGAGCCCCCCAGCAACTCCAGTATTTCCTTTTGACCTCCCAAGATGCTAGGAAGGACTCAGACTGAGGTCACTCTGCAAATAAAGATATTCCCTTGCAGTTGCTTATAGCAAAAAGGAGGACTTGTTTTGATGCAGTTATGGTATCCTACCTATGTTTTATTTGCTCTTTTACTCAGTTTACTGACCTTTACTGAAATACTACTACATTATTAGGATTGAGCCTGTGTGTGTTCATAAACTATGTTTGAATAAAATGTATTGGCAGTAAATAATATGGGTCTGTCAGTTCAAGGTAACTGTACAGATAGAGGACATCTGCTGCCTGCTTGTGGTTACAAATGTCAATGAAACCACACTTCCTCTATCCTCTCAAATTAACACCTTCCTTTCAAAGATCTCTGTTGCAAAAAATGTTGAATAATTGGAAATTATTGTTATGAGGTGGAAGCTACTTTCACACCTCCAGTATGGTTATCTGTTGGTGTAAAGCACCAGAGGAAACTTGTGAACTCTCTCCATATCAAGGTGTTAAGCCTCATCCAATGGACTGTTCTTCAGCCTCTTAGAATCCTGCTGCTATCCATTATACCAGAAATAATTTCCATCTGGTTTTTCAGAGCACTGGAGAGCTTGTTAACATTGCCCGCTGATCATATGTCACCTGTCTTTTTGTTCCATTTTAAACTGTGTTGAAGAGCAACACAAAAAACCCTCAGCTAATAGGATGGGTATAAGCAAATATATTATTGGTTGAAATTGCGAAGAAGAAGAAGAAGAAGAAGAAGAAGAAGAAGAAGAAGCAATAGCAACAGCAGTGCAGAGGGTTTTTTTTAATGTATTCTTCTTTTCATTTCAGCCTATTAGTTTTTGCACACCTTTAAATACGTCTTTGAGAGACTAAACCCAAAGTAACACCACTCAAATAATCAAAGCAACTTCCAGAGTAGATTGTTTACAGAGTTACATTTTTATATTTGAAACCTAGTGAAAAATGAAAATGGAGCTGTCCCAGTAGCATTGCACAAAATCTATGCAAACAGTTGTTAGCCGCCTAGAGTGGTCCTGACCGACCAGATAGGCGGGATATAAATAAAATAAATAATAATAATAATAATAATAATAATAATAATAATAATAATAATAATAATAATAATAATAATAATAATAATAATAATAATAATAATAATAATAATAATAATAATAATAAATAACAGGAGATTGTTTGCACTTTGGGACAATGTTTTCTTTCTTTCTTTCTTTCTTTTTGGAGGGAGGGAGAGAGGCAACAATAATGAGAAAAAACTATAGTTTCAAATGTCTTTATACCAGCGTAGAGTGTGTGGGAAAATGAAATGAAACTGAGGCAGCTTCATGAAGAGTTTCCAGAAGAGCTAAGGTTTAAAAGTGACATACATGTATAAGAAATGGAAGGAGGGACAAACCACTAAGGAAGGATACAAATTAGTAGCCAACAGTTGCAGAGAGAAGGATAAGAAGGTGAAAGTTCAATTGAGCTCAGATTTGCAAGAGAAATTTAAAACAACAAAAAGTGGTTTTTCAGGTATGTGTAAGGCAAGAAGGAGATCAAAGAAAATGTAAGTCCACTGCACAGAAGAAATAGATATATGCTATTGGGCACCAGAGAAAAGCTAGAACTGCTGAACACTTGGTTTGCTCCAATATCCTCCAAAAAGGAAATCAGGACTGGAGCTAGTGCAGGTAAAATTAAGAAGGAAGGGAGGAGGTTGCTATCCAAGGTAGGCAAAGGAAACATCTGTCTGCTTTGATTGAATTAAAAGCAGACAAATTGTATCCCAAAATATGAAAAGAACTTGCAGGTGTAATCTGAGAGTTTCTGCCTCTAGTCTGAGAATTCTTGGATGACAGAATGATCCTTGAAGACTCGAGGCAGGCAAATGTCAGCCCTGTTTTCAAAAGGAGGAAAGAAGACCCAGATAACTATCAGTCAGCGAGCTTGACCAGGAAAAGTTCTAGAATAGATTCTCAAACAATCCACCTGTGAGCATTTAGAAAATAATATTGTCAAATAAGTCTTGCCAGACTAATCTTCTCTATTTCTTTCTCTCCCTACACTCTTCTTTTTATAGAGTCACAAGCTTGGTAGATAAGGGGAATGCTGTGGATATAGTTTATCTTGACTTCAGCATGGCTTTTTACAAGGTTCCTCATGATATTCTAAAATAAGTTGTAAAAGTGGGTTAGATGATGACACTGTTAAGTGGATTTGTAGCTCGCTTATAGGTTACACCCCATAGAGTTCTCACCAATTGTTCCTCGTCATCCCGGAGTGAAGTGACCACAGGGTTCTGCCGTGGTCCAGTGTTGTTCAACTCCTTTATAAATGACTTGGATGAGAGCATAGAGAGGATGCTCATTGAATTTGCAGATGCCACCAAACTGGAGGACAGAATCCAGAAGACAGAACCAGGATTCAAGATAGCGTTAACAGATTGGAGAACCAGGCCAAAAGTGAGTTTCAACTTGAAAAAATATAAAAATCTACATTTAGGCATGAAAAATCAGATACATAAACATAATATGGATGATGGCTGGCTGGTCCTTCTTTTTGCTGATGTCTCTTCTTTTTGGTGATGGAGCAGTGGCCACCCTATGTGGGGAGGGGGGAATGCATCAGACTTTCAGAGTGAGCCTCCCTGCTTGGGCCACCTATGCTGAACATTACATTTCAGTAGGAATCCCTACTTTCTTGCTGTCTTGAAAAGCCACTGTCTGAATTCCAGGTTTGAATCTGGTTTATGATTTCTGGTTTATTTGGAAACAACTTCCCTGGAGCCAAGTTCAACAATAATGCCAAACTTTCTTCCTGCTGATGAGTTCCTCATCACTGAGACTGCTCTCGCTAGTAAGAGAAGCCAAGCATAAAGGTAAAGGTAAAGGTTCCCCTTGACAATTTTTGTCCAGTTGTGTTCGACTCTAGGGGGCGGTGCTCATCCCCGTTTCCAAGCCATAGAGCCAGCGTTTTGTCTGAAGACAATCTTCCGTGGTCACATGGTCAGTGCAACTTAGACACGGAACGCTGTTACCTTCCCACCGAGGTGGTCCCTATTTATCTACTTGCATTTGCATGCTTTCAAACCGCTAGCTTGGCGGGAGCTGGGACAAGCAACGGGAGCTCACTCCGTCGCATGGATTCGATCTTACAACTGCTTGGTCTTCTGACCCTGCAGCACAGGCTTCTGCAGTTTAGCCCGCAGCCCCACCACGTCCCTGCCTAGCATACTTGCTTGCAAATAGTAAGGCAGGTTTATCTGGAATTCAGGCTTATTATTTTATATAAATACATGTCATGGCTAACATGTACAGATTTTCTGTTTTGCGACTGCATCCCTCTGTTGCTGACCTGCTGGCTATTTTCATCACTTCAGGCCCTGGGAATGATGCAACATCTCCTTTAAAACTTTAAAAGTATTGTGCCAGTTCTGACTTCTCATTCTTGAAGGCCTATATGGTCTGTAGCAGTGGTTGTCAAACCTGGGTCTCCAGATGTTCTTGAATGGCAACTCCCAGAAATCCTGGCCAGCAGAGCAAGTGGTGAAGGCTTCTGGGAATTGCAGTTCAAGAACATCTGGGGACCCCATTTGAGAACCACTGGTCTATAGCAAGGATGGGGAACTTCTGGTCTGTAAGCCAAAGTGACTTATCCCTGATCAGTGATCAAAAACAAGAGATGTATTCATTATTTTATTTATTGATTTCATGTGTATGCTGCCTTTCTCCCAGAATTGGGATCCAAGGTGGCTTATAATTTAAAATAATAGCAGACTAACATTGATTTCACTGCTCCCTCCACATTTCCCCTCTCAGACTGAAACAGGTTCCTCCTGTAAGTGCCTATGCATGACTTCCTTCCAGCTCTGACATCACTATTACTGCATTTATCTAAATAACATACAGTATGCTTGGTCTTCTAAATTTCTAATTTTGCTGAAAACAATTAACAGGATAGCCATAGAAAATAGGACATCTGGATAATGTGATCTGTATAAAACTAGGATCTGGTATTTTGCTTGTCCTTATGAAAGGAATTAGGTTTCCCAATTTTAAGGAATCATATTGTTGATATTTTGTTGAATAGTTGATGTACTTTTTCCTTCCATTTCTTTCTTTTGATGTCATTCTTATGACAGCCACTCAGTTCCACATTCATGGCCCATTTTGATTTTGGTTTCAGTCTTTGTACAATAGACTTACATGATTGTTGTTCATAGATAAGATGCCTTGTTAAGAGGTGATTATAATAATAATTACCACTATTTTGACCATTAAAGGCTAATCTTCATCTTAATTTTAGAAAGAAAAAAAACACTAAAAGGGGGAAACTACATCACAAACCTTTTCAAAGTTCTGCTTGAGTTACTTTTCAATTACAGTGGGTGAAGCAGAACGAAATTGTTACAGCCATTTATTGATTGTGTTGCTATCTATTAAGGTACAACAGAAGTCCACCATATTTTATAACAACTCAACTATTTAAAATAACAAAGACTTCCTATTGTTTTCATTTCTTTTGCCCGTCTTTTGCCATTATGCAGAAAAATACATTTAGCTTCCACATCACAATCAAATTCAGGAATCATAATGAAGAAATTTTGTATTAGAGTTGACATTTCTTCTTCACTTAGCTGACAAAATCCTTCTCTGTTTGCATTCAATTTGAGCAGCTGAAGCAGAACAAAGGCAATGAAATATATTAATTACATTAATGATGTTTTAGTGAAACTGGCTGGCTCCTAAAGAGACCACATGTGTGAACTTATAAGTGGAGATCCTATCAGCAGGCAAGTGATTAAAAACTATCGTGTTATAATTATACCACCTTTTAATAGTTAAACTATACCATTGAAATTCATGAGACAAAAGGAAAAAAATCAGAAGTCCTCGCCTCTGGAACAATCTCCCTCCTGAGATCCGCGCGACCCCCACTTTGGGCACTTTTAAAAGTCAATTAAAAACATGGCTATCCATTCAGGCCTTCCCTCCAGTTAATATCTGACTTTTCTGTTTATTCTCTCCTTATGTATTTTCTATTCTATCATTGTATTGTGTTTATTACAGTATGATTTATGTAATTTTTGTATTTTTTTGCATTATTTCACTGTTTTAGTATATTGGAAGCCGCCTAGAGTGGTCTTTTAGATCAGATGGGTGGGGTATCAATCAATCAATCAATCAATCAATCAATCAATCAATCAATCAATCAATCAATCAATCAATCAATCAATCAATCAATCTAGGCAAAGTTCAATATGCCCTAAACTTGCAATGAGTGTGCTGTGAATAGATTGTTCATATTTTTAACTTATTTGCTTACAACTGGCTTATACATGCAGGTGAATTGCTTAACTTTCTCTTTCTCTCCATGAAAAAACTTCAGAATGAACATGAAAGCCACCAGTTGTTGGCATGCTTGCAATGGTACCCTTTCAAACTAAGCAGCAGGAATAAACACAAGAGATTTATTTCAAAAGATCCAAGAAATCAAAGAGAAATGTGATCCTCAATTAGGTGTGCCCTTCCCAAAAAGCAGAATATATTAGTAGTAGGCATCCTTCAGTCTCGAGAGGCTATGGTATCGTGCTCTGCATGGAGGACTTGGAACAGCGTCTAGTGTGGCTGAGAATGCGAATTCAAGAGTGACAATCCCTTCCACACTGAAGTAAATACAATCTGTCCCCTCTTCAGCTCCCTGAGTTTGGTGGAATCCCAAAGAAAAGTGACTTCAAAGAGTTCAGTAACTATGTATCAAGTAGAGAAGGTGTCAAAAAATAAGGAAGTCAAGATCTTGTGGGATTTCCAGATCCAAACGGACAGACACCTTGAATGTAACACACCAGACATTGTAGTAATAGAATGAAGAAATGTCCAGATCATTGACATTGCAATTCCAGGGGATGCCAGAGTTGAAAATGAAGAACTGGAAAAACTAAGAAAGTACATAGACCTGGCAATGGAAACATCTCAACTCTGGAAGAAACACACTTCATTTGTCCCTGTAGTCATTGGGGCTTTGGGAAGAATATCAAGACATTTCATACATTACGGAAGGCAGTTGCAGATCTCAGAAATCACACCATCATCAGAGCTACAAAAAAGAGCAATATAAGGACAGCATACATACTGCGTCTATATTTGACAGATACTTAGGTTTTTGGTTAAAACTTGTATCTGTTACATAATATCACTCAGTGTTTTTATAATTTGACTGCACCTGGTGCTTTTGGATGATGATGATGATGATGATGATGATGATGATGATGATGATGATGTGCTATCATGTCAATTCTGACTTATGGAAAACTTTTCAGGGTTTTCCAGGTACAGAATACTCAAAAGTAATTTACCATTCCCTTCTTCTGGGGCCATCTTGGGATTGTGAAGCTTGCTCCATTGTTACACAGGCTGGCTGTACTCACGGGAGGCACAGTGGGGAATTGAAGGCCCAAACTCTGGTTCTGCAGCCAGAGACCTAAACCACTGAGGTATCCTGCCAGCCTTACATATACTGTACCGTGGACTGCCAAATAGACAAGTAAGTGGGGTTCTACATGAAATCAAGTCTAAATTCTAAAATGACTAGGCTCAGATGACTAAACTGAGGCCATCACATGCTCAATGTGCACTTGATCAATATGCAGTATGCATAAGTGTCCAGCTGATTTCTCCCAACAGTAGAACATGGGAAATAGAATATTGCCTTATAGAGAGCTTGACCATTGTTCCATTTACTCCAGTACTGTCAAAACTTAAGTTTTTCAAGTTCTACCTGGAGATGTCAGGGATAGAACCTGGGATTGTCTTCACACAAATGATATGCTGTGTCACTAAACTACTTCCTGAACTGAGACTGGACCAGGATGCTTCAGACAGAAATGGGAAAGAGAAGGCAGTTTTCACAGATTCCCCTCACCTTGTAACATGCTATTCTGGTGGGTCATGCAGCCCTCCAAGACAAAGTATCAGGGGATATAGGAAATGAAGGCAGAAGGAATGGATGACGTAGACCTCTTTTCTGGTTCTGAATAAAAAATTTTTTTGCTGGATCAAAAGTTTTTCTGGATGGAAGGAGCCCTTCCATCTGTAGGAGGAAGATTCTGGATGTATATTAGCCATTAAATGTATGCTATACACAGAACAGAGAAGAGAAGGGAAACAAAATGCAAGGGAGATAGAGAAAGTTACAGAAAATTGAATGCAGACTTCCAAAGAATAGCAAGGAGAGACTAGAGGGCCTTCTTAAATGAACAGTGCAAAGAAATAGAGGAAAATAATAGAAAGGGGAAAAATAGAGATCTGTTCAAGAAAATTGGAGATATTAAAGGAACATTTTGTGCAAAGATAGACATGATAAAGGACAAAAATGGTAGGGACCTAACAGAAGCAGAAGACATCAAGAAGAGGTGGCAAAAATACACAGAGGAATTATACCAGAAAGATCTAGATGTCCAGATAGTGTAGTTGCTGACCTTGAGCCAGACATCCTGGAGAGTGAAGTCAACTGGGCCTTAGAAAGCATGGCTAACAACGCCAGTGGAAGTGATGGCATTCCACTTGAACTATTTTAAATCTTAAAAGATGACTCTGTTAAGGTGCTACATTCAATATGCCAGCAAGTTTGGAAAACTCAGCAGTGGGCAGAGGACTGGAAAAGATCAATCTGCATCCCAATCCCAAAGAAGGGCAATGCTCCAACTACCGTACAATTGCACTCATTTCACATGCTAGCAAGGTTATGCTCAAAATCCTACAAGGTAGGCTTCAGCAGTATGTGGACCGAGAACTCCCGTAAGTTCAAGCTGGATTTCAAAGGGGCAGAGGAACTAGAGACCAAATTGCTAACATGTGCTAGATTATGGAGAAAGCCGGAGAGTTCCAGAAAAACATCTACTTCTCCTTCATTGACTGTGCAAAAGTCTTTGACTGTGTGGACCACAGCAAATTATGGCAAGTTCTTAAAGAAATGGGAGTGCCTGACCACCTTATCTATCTCCTGGGAAATCTATATGTGGGACAGGAAGCAACAGTCAGATGTGGATATGGAAGAACTGATTGGTTCGAAATTGGGACAGGAGTACGACAAGGCTGTATATTGTCTCCCTGCTTATTTAACTTATATGCAAAATACATCTTAAAAAACAGGGACATCACCTTGCCGACAAAGGTCTGCATAGTGAAAGCTGTGGTTTTCCAGTAGCGATGTATGGAAGTGAAAGCTGGACCATAAAGAAGGCTGACCGCTGAAGAATTGAAGCTTTTGAATTGTCGTGCTGGAGAAGACTCTTGAGAGTCCCCTGGACTGCAAGGAGAACAAACCTATACATTCTGAAGGAAATCAACCCTGAGTGCTCACTGGAAGGACAGATCCTGAAGCTGAGGCTCCAATACTTTGGCCATCTCATGAGAAGAGAAGACTCCCTGGAAAAGCCCCTGATGTTGGGAAAGTGTGAAGGCAAGAGGAGAAGGGGACGACAGAGGACGAGATGGTTGGATAGTGCCACCAAAGCTACCAACATGAATTTGACCAAACTCTGGGAGGCAGTGGAAGACAGGAGAGCCTACTGTGCTCTGGTCCTTGGGGTCACGAAGAGTCGGACATGACTTAACAACAACAAATGATTATTTCACCATTAAAAATACTCCAATATCAGTTTGGCAGTGTGCAAAATCACCTTCAGTTTGTGCATGTATTCTTCATGCCTTCATGTACATCTGCATAGTTGCTGGTGTTAATGCACATTTTCTCATTCAGCTCATGTCCACCAAAGAGGTCACCTTGCTTAAGAAATGAATAACCATCTGAATACACATGGCCCCAGAAGACTCTTTAGAACCGACTTATTTGTCACATAAAATCATATACTCGTTGGAATTTTTATTGAATGTCTCTATTCCTAAAATATTTTGGTTTATATTCTTGTTTTTATGTCATCTAAAGTCATTTAAAGAAGAGGCATATTACAGAGCTCTGTCATTTAAAATAAAATTGCTGTTCTGTCATCCATAAAATTGCTTATATCTCATGGTCACCTCCAACTTATTCCAACTTGTTATTACATAGGTTTCCTCTGTTGCCTCCATTTCCAAAAAAAATGAAGCAGAGAAAAAAAAGATTTAAAATTCAAACCAGAAAAGCCATTAGGGAAACACATTTGAAAATGATGTTGTACTTATTGATCTCCCTCTCTCTCTTTCTCTGATCTGTGAGAAATCTTAAATATTATTGGCTGAATAACAAAAATGCTCAGCAGTTCTATGACCATTCAGTTGTTTGAATTGGCCTCCAGTTTATTAATTTAAGTATCAATGATTTCTGTTGACTCTTTCTGTGTGTTTTGTGCCATTGTTGGAACCGACATGGTTCCCCCATAGGTTTTCAGAGTAAGTGGGATATTTAAGGAGTGGTTTTAGCAGATCTGCTCCCCCGGTGAGTTTCCATGGCTGAGCGGGGATTTGAACCCTGTTCTCCAGAGTCCTAGTCCATCACTCTGTCCACTACACCACACTGGGTATCTGCTGCCATGATATATTTTGATCAGTAAGCCCGGGCATGTGTGTGTGGAATTATGACAAAACTTAGAAATCTAAAATGAAAGCTGTACAGCTAGATTTGTATTTCAAATAAAAATGAAAAGAAACTAAGCAACTGAGCCTTTAAGGTTCCTACTACTTCTAGTATGAACAGATTAGTGAAATATTTGAAAAATATTATTATTTGGGGAATTCAGTAAAGATTTAATGCATGGGTTGTATTCAAAGTAGCCATTCTAAAAATGAAAAGACTGGAAACCTGCAGAAAATTCTTACTCAGTATAGTCAACAGGAGTAAATAATTAAAGAGCAAAGCAAAGCATGTTGCTTATATACCACCCCATAGTGCTTCAAGCACTGTCTGGGCGGTTTACAAGTTAATTATGCAGGCTACACATCTCCCCCCCCCCCCACCCCCGTGAGCTGGGTACTCATTTTACCAGCCTCGGAAGGATAGAAGGCTGAGTCAACCTTGCGCCTGGATTTAACCCTGGGTCGTGAGCACAGTTTTGGCTGCAGTACAGCACTTTAACCACTGTGCCACAAGGCTCTTATAATTAAGTGAAATGTATTCTAGTGACAGACTAGCACAGGGATGAGGAGCTATTTTTCACTGATAAGCTGATCTAATCAATGAAGCTAAACAATCAGTGAACAATCTGTCTAATCAGTGAAGCTAAACATGTCAGCAGTGTGATCTGGTGGCAAAAAAAGATGAACAGGAGTGTCCAGATAAAGTGAAGTAATATCACACTGTTCTGATTAGGCAAGACCTCACATGGGACACTGTGCCCAGTTCTTGGTACCATAGTTTAAAAAAGATATGGTCCTTTGCAGAGGAGGAGGATGAAGTTGGTGAAAGATTGAGAAACCAAACACTACAAGGAATGGTTGAGGGAGATGAATATATTTGGCTTGGAGAATGGAAGACAGACAGGGGGATGTGATAATCATCTTTGAATATTCTCATCCGAGATCAAGCTAGCTCATCTGCTGCTGCTCCAAAGTGTTGAGCCAGAATTAACAGATTCAAATTACAAGCAGTCAGTTTTTAGCTGAATATTAGGAAGACCACCCTGACAATAAGAATCATTCCACAATGGACATTGAGAAATAGGGTACTCTACTTCATTGGCGGTTTTAAACAGCTTGGACAGTCATCTCTCAGGCATGCTTTAGCTATGGATTTCTTGTAATGGTAAGGGGTTGGCCTCAATGACCTTTCCAGCTCTACAGTTTTGGTATTCTGTTATTTCTCCTTCCTGCTCTACTGTCTTTCATTCTGCATTGGAACATTCTCTAGCCCTCCAGAGTAACTGTTCAAGGGAAAGGATGAATCACAATGATTGCCTTTGTTTTTTTCTTTCCTGCAAGTATGGACTGACTGAGGACTCCCTTGGATCCAGTCCTATATTTGGAATAATGTTCAATAGGATTATTTAAGACTGTAATCCTAAATTTGGCCTTAATAATGATGCATCATTCTGTATCAACATACATAGATTTACAGCACAACCTTTCCAGTAAATATAGTTTCTGTCTCTAGTAACAAACTATAAGTGCTTATGCTGTACTTTCATAGTACCATAATGAGACTCAGATCCATTTTATTACTTATGTCAAGTATGAGTTGTAAGATGTCAGTTAGCAGTTATACAACATTTAATCTTGGCACCATGTATATAGTAAGTACCAAGCTGAGAGAGCCAGCACACTGTAATGAGTGGGTTGTGGGGCTTGGAATAGTAAAACCAAGAGTCCTATCCTTGCTCAGTTACAAAGGCTGGTGAGCAACATTGGGCCAATCACTACCATTCATACCAAACATACCATTCATCAAATTAAACAGCCCATCAAATCCTCATTAATGTCAGTTTTAAACATTGTCACAGGAAATTAGAATTTAAACTTGAAAGAAACAAACAACTGGAAAACGATGACCTTCAAGATCATTCCACTTAAAAGAACTGGAAAAAGCTACTTGTAGCTGCAAAAATGGCAGTGCAGCAGACCTGGATGACATCCACATAACTCAATTAGAACATTATGGCATAGTAAGAAAAAAAGTTCTTAATTTCTGTCATAGTTGCCTTGACTCTCTTTGGTTTCAGAAAAAAATGAGAAACCATGAATGAATGCTATTTTGAAACCTAGGAAAGAAATCATAGATCTCCAAAACATCACGCCAATCTCACTACTTTGTCACCTTAAATGGTCCCAGAAAGTATTATTCTTAACCCTCTAACAGAAGTAGTGGACCCACTCCTCATCCTACAATAGGGTGGCTTTAGACCTGGGAAGAATTGGGCAGTGCAAATCCTACATTTAATACAACATACTGAGGAAAGCTTCAAAACAGGGAAGAGCACAATGACAGCCTTTGCTACCCATTCAGCCAGCTATAACACTAGTACTACTTTTAAGTATCTTTTAAAAACTTTTCTATTCTGTGAGGTCTTCCAAAACCTGCCAACTTAACAAGGCTGTAACTTTCAGCCTCTATTCAACTGCTGCCAGTTTTAACTGGTTTTAAATGTTTGTTTTTCAGTTTTATGTAATTAATTCCATGTATTTTGATTATGTTAATTTTATGCCATTTTTATTGTTATGTGAATGACCAGAATGATCATTAGTCAGATAGGTGGTATAAAAATAAAATAAAATAAATAATATTGCAAAATTGTATAATCTAACCAAGATATCCCAAGTAACAGCAACTGTTTTGCAAAACTGCAGATTTTGCATTATCTTTCAAGGACAATATAGTGGTGAGTAAATTAAAAGAATGGCCTCCCCAAGGGCAGTGTACTGGTTCCTATTTTGCTTAATACATCTGCCAATGGCCAACGAACTTTAACTCAACCATATTAAGACTCAAATATGTGCCTTTCATATGACAATCAAGCAGGCACCTCAGAAGCTTCAGGTTACCTGGAAGGATATCCAAATAGATAATAGTTTTGCCCCCAAATACCTTGTTGATACTTTGGATCATACACTGACTTACAAAAAAAACATTGCCCAAAAAAAGGAAAAGAAAAAAGAAAAAAGGTTTCCAAAAGCAACAATATTATTAAGGACAGTAGGTCACTTTGTGTTATAATTCTTGGGTCATTCTATTTGATAAGGTGTTGAAAATAGATTATCAGTAGTTTTATTCTTGGCTATATGCAGTGGCCAAAATCCTATTGTCAAATATTATCCAAGGTCCATTGTGTAAAGCAGTTATCACATTTGGCTGGCCAGCTGCCTATCATATACGTACTTGGGCATGCAATCAAGTGCACAACCCAGGCAAGTTTGAATAAACAATAGATAGCAGGCAAAGTAGTACTAGGAATTTTGGACATCTACAAGTCCAGTGAGACACTGGGTGGCATGCCTAGAAAGCAGGGTAAAACCACTGAATTAACAGTACATCTATCTTAGATTGAGGGAAGGGCAAAGGAGAAGTATGGCTTGATTGTACTTGATTTGCTCTTAGAAAAGCATTGGCTACAGCTTTAGTGTTTTCAGTATTATCATTTTTTTTTTTTTGGTATCTAGAAGATATAAAGTCAGTGCTGTGATGCTCAGTGTCTTCTCCTGTGCCCTCTGCACATTTTTTTTTGTGGTTGCTGACAGCACAGTTTATTGTTTTGTGGGCCTTGCACAAGGGCAGAATTAACCATTACACTACTTTTCTGTGGTTTTTGCTTCTGCATGAATAGGAAACCTTTAATCATCACAGAAATGGGAAGGGGGACCAGAAGAGAGGCTTTACAAAAAGACTTGAGCTCTAACATATTTTTTTCAAACATTGATACGATTTTACGTAATGAAGCATGTTTCAAAGACACATCTTTTAAACTGCTGTTTGGGTGAGAATTGCAGTAAAACCTGCTGTCATTTGTAACAAAGTGTGAACAGGATAGGCTTTGCGTATGTGAAAGAACACACACAGACACACAAAGATAGATAGATAGATAGATAGATAGATAGATAGATAGATAGATAGATAGATAGAGAGAGAGAGAGAGAGAGAGAGAGAGAGAGAGAGACACATACAAACAAATGCATTCACAAGAGGATGAAGGAAGTAGCCAGCAAAGACTTGAATAAGAAAACAAGTGTTTACAACCTTCCTAACAGAGCTTGAGCAATGTATTCTGCTCCACATGACTAATGCCTTCCTGTGATATAGAGCCTGAAAATAAAAGTCTGATTTTTTAAAAGTTTGAAATTTATGTGGGAAGGGAAGGGAGTCAACAAAGAGAAAATAATAATGGAGCAGTAGGAAAAGAAAACATCTACAGTACTGTATGTCTCTTGCTGTGTAGTTATGCATTATGCAACCTAACTGGTCCTCAGAGATTCCAGAATACCATGGGTTGTAGGTCTCAGAAAACTGTATTCTGTTTCCTTTTCTGGGACTTACACTGTCCTCATTAGGACTATGAAGCATGTGTGTGTATGTACATACCTATGTTGTCTGTCTGTCTGTCTAACTAGAGAGAAATGCAGGTCAAGCCTTTGAAGTGGAAGCTTGCAAGGCATAAAGAAATAGGTCACCGAGCTTTTTGGTGTACAGTTTTACAACAACATACCAGTGCTGGATATCCTTTCAAATTCATTCCCTCAATAGCTTGTTTGGTGTTCTAAAGAGTTTACCTGTTACTGACAAAAAACTTTAGGAGCATATATATCTGCACTGATTCTAGTTGATAACTTACAGTTGTAGAGTCTCTGGCATTCTGCTCCCTTTGTCTTCTCCGTATATAAGATAACATTTCTGCAGGTAATAAGACTTGTTGCAGCATCTGAGAAAGTGCAGCCTACTGTCAAGTTTATTTCAGACCACTTCCTTGCATGTACTTGAAAATAGGTCACTTTTCTCCAGTGAGAATTACAGTAGGTTTCTCTGCAGGGGAACATTGAGCACATGGACTGTGAACATAAGGCAAAATGTTTCTGCCGGCTTTTCCTCTGATTAGAGATGTGCCCTGAGTTTGGGGGTGAGAGTTTATGGTTGTTAAACTTATCAGAAGTTAGGAAACTATAGTCTGTAAATGATGACTGTTACAATGGTGGCATCATATCAAATTTGTCTGGGATCAAACAAATACTGTAATAATTCAAAAGTGCAGCCTGTGACTCCACTGCATGATTTTTGGAAGAGGATGGAGGAGGATACTGACTTTGTAAGAAGGGTAGTACTTGATCTCCTCGAAGCAGCAACATAATTACAGGAAGAACCTGGCCCTACTGCTCCCCTGTAACTCTGCTTACATGAGCAGCAATGTGACAGAAGAGGAGAATACATGTGGACAGGAACCCAGATTTCCCAGGAGTTTTCCTTGTATGTAAAGCCTATGCATGAGCTGGGCCCTTATCTTTTTCAAAACCATCACTGTATGTATGATGTTTCTCGATTACAGAATGTCTGAATCGGATTTTTCCATATACTTCTTATTTCTTACTCCTGAAAAGGACAGCAAGCAACCAAAAGTTGTTCAATTGGCAACCGAATGGATGTCTAGAGGTCTTAATATGGGATGCTGCTTTTTACTCTTTAAAATGTTTTAAGCCAGTGGTCTCTTAATATTTTAAGTTTAGTCACATTCCAGTATTACAAATCCCTGCATTCCTGATTTTGTGTTTAATTATTATGTAAGCTGCATTGGGAGAGAGGTGGCATAGAAATGAAATTAAATAAATAAAGGAAAGGAATGTACACTAAATCCAACACATAATGGGGGGGGGTCAGTTTCCAATAATTTCCCTTCCTCCCTACAGCCCCCTGTGCTTCTCCCCAGTACTACATTTTGAAGATGAATGAGAAGGGATTCAGTAAAGAAAATTTATGGGTAGGTTTTAATTATTTCAGTGTTTCCTTTTTTTCTTTATGCTGTTTTTCTTATTCTTGCTGGTACTTTCCCATTTTAGATGAGACAGTATTATATGATGAGTTTAGATGCAGGGTCATTCTGCTATAGAGATAATGGATACCATGGATCAACCGTACCTTTTTTGGGCATTTTTGAAATCATCTTATAACAATGAATGTAGAAATTCCCCAAACCTCCCAAGTATACATTTATCAACATTTTATAGATCCAAATAGGCATATGCCCCGTCCTTGGACAAATATGCCAAAATGGAAGGAACTGGAGCAATTTGTACTATTTGAGGATGGCTATGGAAAGGATGGCAATGGAAAGGAGCCAAGAGCCCCCAGTTTACCCCCGGGGCACAATGGAACTGCAATGAATCCTTCACATCCCATTCCTTAATCATAGGTAGGAATCTGGGTTGAGGAAAGGAGAAATCAGAAGTAACACAGCGGGTTAAGCTGGTGGCATCACAAGTGAAGCTGAATAATAGCTGAACCCCTCAACAAAGCCCAAGATCTGCCTGGATGGACTGTGGCCGGCGTAAATGGAACTCATGTGTCAGTATATGTATGCCCCATGCAACTACTCTGCCATCCATTTCTTGGAACTGTAGGGTGAAGAGAAAAATCTGTATCACTCTTTAGATAGCTTTTCTATATTCTGGAATATTTTCCTTTTCCTTTCCTCCCTCATTTGGTTAGTTTATTAAACTTTACTGAAATATTAGTTCACCATTAGGATTCATTGTGTGAGAGATTGTGGAAGGATGTTTCTTGTACAGGCTTTGAATTTATAGGTTGCACAATTAGTGTTAGGGTTGATTTTGCCTCCCTTCCCTGTTTTCTTTCTCTTTCAATATTTGGTCTGGCTGAGCTAGCCTTAGTGTAATAAGATGCCTGCACCTTATACCTGAGAAAATGAGCATCATATGACTGCCTCTTCTTCAGTTATTGGTAATTCGCCAATGTGATTTATGCAATTTTGCTTACAACAGTCCAAACTTGTAGTAGGATTCTTGCTTCAGTATTTAAGGTCTACCGCCTGCCCCATGTCAGAGCTGTTTGTGTTTTTCCCCAAATTCACAAGAGATTTGGAAATATACAGGTAGTGTCATAGATCCAGGAAATGGAGAAGTATGGAATGTCTCCTAAAGGGAACAAGGCAATTTGGCCCCAGTCTGTATGCCCTTTATTTGGGTACAGAGTAGACATGGGGCTTCCGTACATCTCTACATCGAAATAATTCCAAACCTTATTGCAGTCAGTTGTTAGTGGACATGCAGGAACCCGATTAATTCTCTGTAGAGTTCTTTGTACATGACCTTCTTCATTCATATACAGTATTTTATTGAACAACACACATTCCTAATCAGCAAATAAACTTCAAGAACACAACCACACCACTCCCAATTCAGGTCTTTCTAGGTAGAGAACACTCAGAAGTGGTTTACCATTCCCTTCTTCTAGTGGCCTCCTGGGATTGTGCAGCTTGTTGAAAGCCACACAGGCTGGCTGTTCTGGAATGAACAGTGTGGAACTGAACTCCCAGCCTTTACCTCTGCAGCCAGATACTTAATTTATTAAGGCCTCCAGCCAGCTAGGTGGGAATTACAGATATATAATTTCTTAAACTGCTGCACCAGTATCCTTAATTTCCTATAGGGTATTATAGTATAGTAGGCTTCATTACAAATAAAGTGTTAACAAGAATTGGTTGTAATTTAAGTTAGGTGAGTTTTTTGTACAGCCTAAATCAATTTTACGTTCTATCTATATCCCAAAATATGAAATTACAGTCAACACATGATCTGTAAATTATAAGTTGCAGTAGCGCAGGGACATATGGTGATGAAATTGAAGTGAAGTATAGACACATCAGCTATATCGCCATCCATCCTTGTCAACACAAGCTTGCTGTTTACATAAGAATGGCATTCTTGGTTGTTGCACCATTTCAGTTTTGCTTCTTTCAAGTCAACTTGAAAAACAAAGCATGTGGGAAAGACTTCATATACTAATTTACTTTGTTTTAAATCTTTGTGTTTATTTCATGTCTTCTGTCATGAGGAATAGAAGGAGACAAATACTCTGTCAGTTTAAAAAGTCAGGAAAAGCACTATATTAGCATGGACATGCAGATATGTGAATCTTTAGCAGGCACTTCCCAAAGGCAAGTATTTTTTTTTACAGAACTGAGGTAGTCAGTTCAAGTATGTTACATTTAACACTGGAAATTTTCCAGTAGGCACATCTGAGTATGTGCGAGTATGAAAATATGTTGACCAGTATTTCACAGCTATTTATATTTGGAATAACAGGAAAAGCATTTTTTCAGACAGAAAACCAGAAATCACTGTAAGCCCTTTATTCCAATCAGCTGATCTAACCATATAAGCCAACTCCAAGCTTCTTCCTCCTTGACTGTGCAATTTTTTTTAAAAAAATCAGAAAATAAAATACAATCCAAGGATTGTTCTTCCAAATGGAGATTACAACCCTCCAAATTGACCTCCTGATTCTCTTGAACACCTTTCCTCAACTTGGTTTCCATCCAATCTTGGGGACTTCAGTCAATGCTTCTTAGTTGTAACTGGCATGCCCAGTGCTCAGGAATTTTGGGAGTTATGGTCAAAATGTCACCAGTTTAGGGAAAGCTGTTTGGAAATGTAATCGTGGATCTTGATCTTGCAAGAGAAAGATGTACAACACAGGATGCGTACTAAAATCTTTATGGAATGTAAATCACATATATTGCCCTTCCTGCATAATAGTAATGGACAATGGAAAAGTTCATAAAGTGCTTAGGAGTATTCTCCATTTGTGGCACTTCTATAGAAATTAATATAGATTCTAATGAACTTTTTCAAGCTTTCCACCAACGTAGTTCTGTGTAGGCATTCAAAAATTGTTTTAGGTGTATGTTTAGGTTTTAGGGGAGGAGAGGGGCTAGGAACTGACACAAGTTAACTCCCCTCTGTCCCTGTCTCCTAAGTCATAGGGATGGTCTTCACACATATAGGAAACCCTATTTTATAGTTAGCTACCATCTCATGTCAAGGGTGATAAAAAGGGGAATAGAGTAGGAACAACATACTTGGGCTGACTCCTGTTTCTTACTTCTAGGCTGCTCGTGCATTACAAACAACTTCATTATCTAGTTTTGGGATATACCATATGGGATGCATACACAGGGAAAGATCATTTATTGCAAAGTAGCTTTTCATGTGTGGAAGTATTCCTACTTCTTCTCCAGGATCTGTAGTTTAACTTGAGAGGACACAGACAAGGACTCTCCATCTGCCAGCTTTATGGATGATGCAAAGTTACTCCCTTCCATGGTTGACTCAAATGAGTTACCATTAATGTATGTATATCATCGCTCTCCCTCACTGTTTCAAGGTCTGTTTCTTTCAGGTGAAGAATACTGTTATTTGTTTGCATTAGTGTCATTGACTTGGACTAATAAACAATCACCTAGAGAATTTTCTGGACCTTTCCCATGTGGTTTTCACTATATTAGATGAGAAATGATCCACCTCCCCACCACCACTTCCTTTCTCTCTCTGTAAATCATACCATAGGGAAAGTGGATGTATATAGGTACAAAATACACTGTATTTTTGCTATGATCATATTAGAGTCATAGAGTTGGAAACAATCTCAAGTGCCATCTAATGTGCCCCCACCCCATCCTGAAGGAAATTTGCTATAAAAGATGGTGATCCAGCCACTGCTTAAAAACCTGTTAACAAAGGAGGATCACCACATGATGCTAAGCAGCTTTTTCCAGGTTTAGTCTAAATATTTTTTCATCTAATTTGAGTGTTTGGGATCACATTCCATTCTTTGAAACAGCAGGAGACAAATTTACTCTAAAATATGTGGGTCAGCAATATTCAAGAATGGCACTCATATTGGTGGAGGACAGTTCCTTCAAAGAAGGCAAGGAACTGCCCAAACAAAATGTAACAAGAATTTGTATTAATTTTACAAACTTGGGGGGAGGCGGTACTCAGAATACCCTGATCCATTTACTTCTTCATTTGAATTATGCTATGACTGATTATTCTGAGAGTATTTTTACAACAGGAAATACACAAAAACTGCAGTGCCTGTCCTCCCCCCCCCCCCCCAACATTTTACACTCAATGTAACTTTTACCGCCCTGGAGGATTGATGAATAGAAGTAAAAATATATTAATAATTTAAATTCCATTGGGGTATTCTTAAGTACCTTGATAGACTGATTGACAAGAAGTAAATGTGCAGAGAAGAAAGCCCTAAGACATCTCCCTCTTGAAAATATAATGTGAACTAATATATCAGCTGGTGGCATTAGTTTTATTAGTGTTTCTGGTCAACTTGTTTGCTTCTTCAAGAATTCTGGGATCTTTATACTAATGTTTTTGTGTATGTGTGTTTATCTTACCCTCCTTTACTTGGTTATACCCAATATAACTAAGTAAAGGAAAGATGTTCTTTTTTCACTCACTTCCAAAGGAGAGAAGCTGGCACAACCTTGACACTTCTTGTGTCTGCTGTTTATTTATTTGATTTATAAGCTACCCTTCTAGCCAATCACTACTCTGGGTAGTGTAAAAATGTATATAAACCATAAATTATTTAGTTACTACAAATACTAGATAGTACCACAAATAGAAAAACAGCAAGACAAGAGGCATTAACATTTTCAAATCATAGACAATGATGTTTCTCTCTACCTTTATCCACTGTCCGTTACTTGGAGAGGACCTCCCCAAAAGCTTTTCTAAACAACTCACTTTTTAAATATGTGAACGGCACTTGCTGTACCTCCTGTGGGAGAGCTTTCCACAAAGAAGGTGCCACTGTGGAGAAAGCCCAGTTTCCAGTTTTCATTGTCTGGGTTTCTTGAGTTATCAACGACTGCAGGAACACTGAGTCAGATGGGCAGTCAAGCTTGGTAGAAAATGTTCAGAGTAGTACTGTGGTCCCAAATTGTGTAGGGCAGTATTTCCCAACCTTTTTTTTGAGTCACAAGACCCTTTTATAGTAGCCAAGTAACCTGTGACCCACACCACCTTTGCATAAACGTAGGAGTGATGCATATGCATGAAAAGAAAATCCATCCAAAGGGGTACAGAAATAACTAATAACACTAAGTTGCCTGCAATTCTAGTTGAGATTATCTGTGGACCAAGTGGATTAAAATAAAATAGCATTGTGTGTATCATATTTAATATAATAATGTGTATATCATATTTAATGTAATAAATATAAAAATAATTGCAACTAAAAATAACCATGACAACCCTGCAGAAAACCATTTGTGACCCACCAACCCCTTTGTGGCTTTGTATGTTAGAACCAAAACTTGAACATGACACAGAAATGGATTAGTAACCAGTGCAGGTAGACCCAAATTGGTCGGATTTCCTCAACCCAGTGACTAATCTTGTTGCTGCATTCTGGACTTCCTGAAGCTTCTGTTTCAACCTCAAGGGGAGCCCCATGTAGAGTGTATTACAGTAGTCAGTTTTTGAGTCTACCAGTGCATAGACCAATGTTGCTAGGGTCTTGTTGTCTGGGTAGGGATGCAGTGCAGCATTCTTTGTCACAAACATGATAGCCAAATAGCCATCTATCCATTATATTCTCCACTCTATCCATTGCACAGGCCACTGACAAGCATGACAAAGATGCAAAGCCATTTCTGCATTAATAAACCTGGCCTCTTCCTTTTGTTGTTTCAAAACCACTGCTGTGTCTGTGGATGCTATGGGTTTCCTATTCCTCTCTTCCTTCCTCCTGAATCCAATTCTGTATTGTTTGTTTGCTTACTTGTTTGCTTTTAAAAAAAGGGAGAGAGGTATGTATTACTCCTCTCCCTGCCATGCTTTAGAAAAAGGAAGAGGCATGTTGCTTCTCCACCTCCTTTAGTATTCCTGCTAGAGGTGGCTATCCAAGGATCTGTTGGGTATAGATGGCAATAGAAAGTAAACAGATACACTTGGGGATGCTAGTGATGGTTGACTGTTGGCTTGAAAGTTGTCCAAGGTCTGGGGAAGTGAATAAAGTCCAAAGGGTCTTCAAGGAGCACCTCCTGCCATCTGCTCCTTTTCCTGCACCATTCTGAAGACACTTTGGAGTAAAGAAAGAGAATGAAAAGGTGCTCCAAAGTGCCAGTGAAGTATCTTTTTGCATCCATGTCTGGAAGTACTAGGAAAGTACTAGAAATGCCCATGGTGGTGGTGATTGTAACGGTTCAGAATCCCTTCTGGGAAAATGATTATGCATGTGTTGTTCTCCCCATCTTGTTGATTCCAGTCCCTTATGGGAAAATATACTCTTGCAGTTGTACTGCTACATTAGCCATCATCTATGCCAGTGGTTCTTAACCTTGGGTTACTCAGGTGTTTTTGGACTGCAACTCCCAGAAGCCTTTACCACCAGCTGTGCTGGCTAGGGTTTCTGGGAGCTGCAGTTCAAAAACACCTGAGTAACCCAAGGTTAAGAACCACTGATCTATGCCATATAGTAAATGTATATATCTTGATAGGGAAGGAAGTGGTTCACAGACTTTCCTTGTATGCTTGCAGCACCACCAGGATGGACGGGTGGGAAAACTAAGGACATTTCCTTTCATTAAGAACCACAGCCTTTAAAAATGAAGGTTGTTTCTAGATGCATCATTTTTCATTCTGGTCTCTATTTATTTTATTTATACCCCGCCTATCTCGTCATTTTGACCACTCTAGGCAGCTTGACCACTCTAGGTGGCTATCCCTTCCTCAAGCTATAATGATCCAGGTCTGTTCTAACCAACATAGCATATAGTGGGTTAGTCTTGTAAAAATGGCCAGAGAGAGAAGCTGTGCGGTGAGGAAGGCAGGCAAATGTTGGAACATGAGGCTGCCAAGGAGACAATTAGAGATGGGCACAAATTAAAAAATGAATCACCACATTTGTTTAAAAAATAATTTGTCAATTCATATTTGTACAAATCAATACCCCCAATGAATCATGAATCAACAAATTTAATGGTTTTTGATTCATTCGTTTGTTTGGCTATAAAATGACTCTGAAGGAACCTAGAGACATCGATTTGCAGGGAAGCTTCCTCTGACTCTACTTGCAATCCCTCCATTTATTTATTTTATTAGTCTACTCTGGGTGGATACTCTTCTCTACAGTCCCTCCAAGTTTGGTGAAGATTGGGTTTCCAAGCCATCTGCTTAAGGTCACTTTCTGAGGGGGATGCACTTTGTGGGTGTATAACCAGGATGTCTGAAATTGTAAATTCGTAATTTGTCAACCTTGACAAATTTGTAATTTGTTGACCTTGACAAATCAGAAATCAAAATGAATCACCATTTTTCTGATTCATGCCCGTCTCTAGAGGTAAGTATTACACAGATATTGTATCAACTAACAGAACCTTCTTGTAACATGTCTGGTAACCTCAGCCTTCTTATATCTGTGTAAGCTCTGTTCTTGCTAACGTATCAGCGGGGGGGGGGGCTCATCTTCAGGAGCTGAGCTTGAGGAAAAGAAATCTCATGCTACCAAATGAACACCTCAATTTATAAATAGTTCAGTCTAGGTTTACAACTCTTTTTTTTTCCTCTTTGGGATCCAGAAAGTGATTATGGACATCCTGTGGCCCAAGTGAGCACTGGCTTTGGAGTGGTTAGTGTTTCTGTGAGTTCCTGTCTTAGAACAATTCAAAAGCATTCTTCATTCCTGCTTGGGTGAAGGCCTGACTCATCTCCTTTTTTAAAAAAAAGAATATTTGTTTGCCTCCAGCTATGACAGGTTTGGACAGGCATTTCTGTTTGCAGAGATATGTAATCATATTCCTTAAACAAGGAACATGATTCCAGTTACAGTAACAAATAATAATTAGTAGGTAACCTCTCATATCAAAATGGCATGTTTTAAACTTGTTGTTAGTATCTCCAGAAAAATACAGAAATACATTAGAATATGCAAGCCATCTATATGTCCTTTAGAATACCTTATGGTTTAAATGAATCATTGGCATACAAATGGAAGTCAAAGTGTAAATTTATATTGAATTTAGATATGTGGTCTCTCTTCACACTTCAGCTGCTGTTTTTTTTTTAAAGTATACTATTTCCTTTTCAAAATAGTGAAAATAATTTTACAAAGTCAATATGCTTGCAGTCCATCTAACAGCTCTTTCCTCCCACTCCCCTAGACTCTTATTTTCTCATCAGTTTGGACAAAGCAGTAGGTGCCAACTGTGTGTGCTTGAAAATATCTTGAGTGTTGTGTTTTGCATACAACATTATATTGTATGTGTGCGCAGAGGCATCAAAATTTGATTATATGCAGAACGTAATCTCTGCACTGCACTATCCTCACTGAACAGTGTATTTCAAGAATATTCCAATTGATATTCTGAGTGGTATATTTCTCTTCAATCATCTTTCTGAATGCTGTTCCAACCAGGAGATGATCAGAATGCTGAACTGCATCAAAATGTATACATTAAATTGGTTATTCAAATGTCTGGCTTTGATGTTTGCAGAGAATTTAAATAGCGGGCAGCATACCCTGCATTTTGTTTGATGAGTAAGAGATGCTACTAACAGCAGAGATTATAAACGCACATAACATGCTGCAAATGTGGAAAAATGCAGATTTGAGCTATTAGTTTGCCCAGCTGCATTTGCATAATATCATACCAAAGGCTGCATGCCATTTCATGTAGGAGTCATCATTAAACATATTAATGTTGGAATTGTTCTTTAAAGATATCTCAGCATCATCTCTGTTGGGTTGGTAAAAAAATGAATGCTGCTGCTATTAACACCTTTGAGGATTTCAATCGGTAACAACACTTTAAGGCAGCACAGCAATGCTTATAATTTCTGAAAAGGCAACCAGGGAGAAATACATGTTTGGAATCATCAGGTGTGAGCTTTTCACTTGCTCTGCTGCATTCCCCACCCTGCTGCTTGTTAAAGGCTGGTGCCTTTAAAGCTCTGTGGGAGGAGAGACTTGGGTTTGGAACCATGGATGAGCTATCCTGCCCTGGGTTAAAAAGTATTGCATGGAGGGCATCTGTCTCTGGATTGGCTGCCCAATGGCCAGTATATGAATGCCTGGAAATTCAGTTTGACTTGGGGAAACCAGAAAAGTAGTATGTTTGCCTCTGGAATACTTGCCTGTGGAGTGGGAGGGGAGGCACTGCCATCCTGGTAGGCAGGCTCCTTTATTTTCTGCTGTAATGGAGAAACACAGATCAGCATGCACCAGCAAGGAGCCTTAGTCCTATGGGGTAACTCGTTCTGGGTAGCGTTACCACCATAAAGATTGCTCTTGATGGAGTTCCCCTCTCCTTACTCCTGTCTGTTCTTTTCCTATTGAGATAAATTACTGTGGCTGCATGGTCAGTTAAATTTGCTTTTAAATTTATATTCAAGGGGCCAGAACCTCTGGAATTGCTCTGCTTCTTAACTGCACAAAGCAGTTACACAACACAAGTGCCTGAAAAAGCTGAAATTGTGATAGGCAGTTTGTGGTGTCAAAGAAGGGGATACAGTATAAAGTTCCCTCACACCACATCCCATGTGCTCTTGATGAGACTCCTGAGCAATACAGCTGTTAATATACTGTTAATGTTTCCTTTGTTCTTTACAATTTTCTATAACTGGATGCATTTTTTGATTTCACATTAGCAATTATAGTAAATGCATGCAATGTTTCCAAAACGCTTTCATTTCATTGGGTGGATGATGATACTGATACTGTATGTAAGAGGACATCATTCTAATTTGATTGAATGCTGTTATTTCTGAATGGCTAAATGCACATTTCTAAGAATGTTTTCTCAAAATGTTACTGCTGCCTAACCACGTTCCAGACTGCCTCCCTTCAAGCTCTCCACTGGAGTTCTCATATTAATCAAAACCGTTTCCAAGTATTATTTGCCCTGCTGCGATAATGACATTTATTCCAGGCTGCAAACACTAGAAGGTAACAGTATAGATGCTTATATAAGGTGTTACAAATGAAATGGATTATCAGCTTTAAACAACAGTAGGAGCTTTGCTAGAATGTAAAAGACCTGTGAGATCAGATCACCATCTACACTCAACATTACTGAAAGACTAGCAGCCGAAAGAGATCACAATAACCATGGCAACAGTTACATTTCTCAGCACAGAAGTAAATATTGCCCTCCAGTTTGTTATGTTATGGTTTGTAATACTAACAGCCCGCCTCCAGAGCTGCATTTGCTTGGCAGGCAGTGTATGGCAATTTTCACCTCTGCTTTCCAGTTCTGCATATTGGCCATACTAGCAAGCATGAATTTTTCACATAAATCATTACTACTGAATTATTCCTGTTAGCAGTCTAAAATGTGCTATCTCTCCTAGCAAATGAATGTCTTTCCTTCAAAGAAATGTTTTATGCGTAGATTTAATTATTAGCACAGGTATTCTGTAGAAATCAGGCATTACATTTGGGGCTGTAACTATGAAAACTTTTAAGATAAAAGCTGGTTTACTCCCATTCTCACTAAAGAACATTCTTAAGGCAGGCACTTGTTTGGATGAAACACTTCGTTACATGTCTGTATCATGTTTTAAGTCTACGTCACTGAAATCCTGCTGCTTAGTGCAGTAAGGTGCCTTAGAGTAGGCCTACTGAATCAATGGGGATTTGGTGAGTCAACTCCTCCATGTTCCATTGATTCAAATGCTCTATTGTAGTAACAACTTCCTATGCCCAATTAAATCACAACTAGAGTAGGCCCATCTGAACCAATGGAACGGACAAAGGAGTTGCCTCAGCAGATTCTCATTGATTCAATAGCCCTACACTAGTGTGGTTTATTATGCTAAACAACACAACTTCAGCCTTCATGGCCAAGAGAAGATTTTTCATCTATTTACCAAAGGGTTTTTTTTTAAATAAATAGTCTGTATTGCTGAATAATGCTCTGCTGAGGAGGCACACAACTTGCTCTTTTAGTGTTGTCTTCTTTTTTGCTCCCCAGATTCACTCCACTCCTAAGACATATTGCTGCTTAACACACTGTTCTTTCAGTATAAACTGGTTCATGCACTATCCATTTTTAACTAGTGCAATTACCTTTTCTCTGTTGTCTTTTATCATCACATCTTGGGCCACCCGCCATCCAAACTTTGCTAATATAGAAATTTTAAATTCCCACATTATCTTCACGTTAACGCCTTGATTGTGTTTAGTTTTTTACTTATTAATCATTTATTGTTGAATCATCTGGGCTGGAAATGGAAACACATGTTGGTAGATCTATGAGGGTTTTTTAAAAAATATATAAAAGCTAATTCTTAAGTAACATACTCATCTGTGATATACAGTAAAAAATAAGCATATCACCCTACTTTCTGTATTTATGGATAGTAATACAGTAGGTAATCTGTATTTAGCATTATTTATTTTTCATTTAGTACGCCCACATGGAAGAACAATATGAAAAAATAGGTCTTACCTTACCTAGTTCTGTGCCCACACATCTGGGAGAAAACCCCACTGAACTCAGTGTAACTTACACCTGGTAGACATGTATAAAACTGCATTGTGAAACTACTAGGATAGTTACTTAAGGCAGTGTGTCCCTATTCTTCTAAAGTCACTTTTGAAATTCCTTTTATATTTCAAGACAATATCTTTGTAGCCCATAATTATGCAGCTGAACTATGTTGCTCACATAATTTTAACTTTGACTAGGAATTTACAACACATCTACAAAATTCATGGTTTCTGCATTTATTCTACCATAGGACAATGATCATATATTCATTTATGTTTCATATTTATATTTCACTTATCCAGACTGTACAGATCGCTGTTGCGTGAACCATGTTACATTAGACACTTTATTATATGCCTGTTGCTATGCTTGCAAAACACCCACGCGTCCCTCTTTGCTTTACCCAAGGAAATGGGAATTTTTATTATGTATTTTGTTTCCTTACAGAACTTAAGATGCTTCTGCTCTCTAGTATGCATATCAAGTATACTATGAAAAATTCCTAGAAGGTCATAAAAAGCTTCAAAAATGATGCTCTGTGATCCTGCACAATGGTTAGAGGATGATGGTAGTTCTCAGAGTATAGCAAAAGCTCTACAACAAAGTTGAGTAATCCAAACTACCCATTACCGGAAAAACCATAGGAATGCTTTGATAGAATTGCTCTTCTCAACTGACATAAAGTATTTTCCATTCATCCATCAGTTCCATTATTCCTCTTATTTTGTATCCATTCAGGACTCCATCATTCCATTATTGACCTAAGCTTAGACTTTGACTTCTGCTTCAGTATATGTCAGTGATATTGGCCTGGCTCAACTTCTCATGTCTCCTTGTGAATAATCAAATCATGCATTATTTTAATTATACACCCACTTGTTTATGTGGGAGTGAGTTGAGAGCATGGGTTTTCCCCTGTATACATGTAACATAATTTTAAAATTGTTGATGTGTTTTCATGATGAAAAAAAGTATCAAGATAAGAACAGAAGGCCCATATCTATAAAATAAGAGTAAGGGAAAGTGCACTCATAATTTTTCTGGCTGTTCAAGGCTCTGATATACCCTGAAGAATATATTTTAAGATGCCCCGAGGAATTCCCATGACTACTTGCCGTAATAATGCACATTCATGGCCACTCGGAAGATACGTTCCAAATGCCATTCTGGGCCTACAGAGAGATGAAGCCGTCTGGAGGCCAGACCAGTTAAAAACTCCCACTGTGGGCTGAGCTGGGGGTGGTTGAGGTGGGGCGGACGAAGGAGAGCTGTTCCCCTCAATAGACAAGAGGAAGAGTGGGTGGTGGAGGAGGAAGAGGCCCACTATGTTCCAAAGGCCATTCTGAATGGAATTATCACGTTTCTGTGGTCATTTAAGACCATTTGTTTCCTAGGCATTTCTGTACATCCTCGGAAACAATGCAAGACAATTAGCTATGTGGGGTGAATAGTTTATGTCTTTAAAATATGATTGAGGAGTACAGAATGTGGGAAATGAATGCCTTTGGACAGATCTCTGACAGGCTGCAGTTGAAGTGCAATCACCACCACTATTAGATGAGGAACCTCCCCTTTTCAGCATCACTTACTTACTTACTTACTTACTTACTTACTTACTTACTTACTTACTTACTTACTTACTTACTTACTTACTTAACTTATATGCCGCCCACTCTACCCAAAGGTCTCTGGGTGGCTTACAACAATTAAAATTCAATTAAAATGCAATAAAAGATAAAATGATTAAAATACAATTAAAATTGCCATCAGGACCCACAGTTGATGTTATTTCAGCAGCACCCATGCCCTCTTTAGACCACACAGAGAGTGCAGACGGTATGGCACAGTACCTTTCCTACTTACTTAACCATCAAAGAGCTGCCTCTAATCCTTCCTCTGACCTCTTTGGCTGATACAGCAGTGAGGATTATAGTAAGGCTAACCAAAGAGCACAGGTTGTTGACCTTCTCTTTGGTAGAATGGTGGTTTGACAGGGCCAAGCAAGGCAACCTGGAGAGAAGGTATGAGCCAGGGAAAGTGTTTGGTCCATGCAAGAGCATCTGCAGCATATATGGGTTTATCTCCCTTCTATTTGGGGGCTGGACAGATTAGGCACATTGGGGTCACAGAGAGGGACAGAGCAGGTAATAGTAAACTGTGTTCTAGGAGGAACAGCTAATTACTCTCTGTAGGCCCAGCTCACCTTGTGAGGTTAAGAAGAGAGTGTTGCTCTTTACATCAGGGTTAGGCAGACTGCCTTCTGGGTTCTACTTTGGATTTTTAAAAAACGTCATCTTCTATTGTTCCATTCCTACTGGAGTTACGATATCATTTTATTTATTAGCACCCTGCAATCTACTAACGACAGTGTGATGTAAGAGTAATGCACCTAGAATTAAAGTTTGAGACTGAGAATTTATTTTGAGGACCAAGGTAAAGGTTCCCCTTGACAATTTTTGTCCAGTCGTGTTCGACTCTAGGGGGCGGTGCTCATCCCCGTTTCCAAGCCATAGAGCCAGCGTTTGTCCGAAGACAATCTTCCGTGGTCACATGGCCAGTGCGACTTAGACACGGAACGCTGTTACCTTCCCACCGAGGTGGTCCCTATTTATCTACTTGCATTTGCATGCTTTCGAACCGCTAGGTTGGCGGGAGCTGGGACAAGCGACGGGAGCTCACTCCGTCGCGTGGATTCGATCTTACGACTGCTGGTCTTCTGACCCTGCAGCACAGGCTTCTGCGGTTTAGCCCACAGCGCCACCACGTCCCTTTGAGGACCAAAGCTAAACTAAATGTTACAGTTCTTCTGCACAAAACAAAACAAAACAAAACCAAACCACTCCTGGACCCCACACTTTATTTCACCAGAATGGTGTGGGTGTTTCCAGATCATCCTGGTGCTGGTAAGGTCGAACAATTTTCAATCCATGATTGCGACTGAACCTACTGAATCAGGCCCATTTGTCCACCAATGCTTTACAGGAGCAGTGCCCAGGTGAGAAGAGAAAGTAGTTGATGCTGTCAGAACTTAAGACACCTATTCTTTCCACCTGCTTCATGGCTAGGCAGTGGGGATCTTGCAGTGGGTGGCCTCCCTGGCCCCATGGCTCAATCTTCTCTCTTTATTGTAGGGTGAAAAGGAGGGAGGGCGAGGAAGAGACGGCAACAGACCCCATTGCATGCCCTTTCGTGGGCGGAGGGGGCCAATTCCACACTGCCAAGAAAAAGAAAGGGAATGATAGGAAAGGGCACTGCTCCGTTTGGGCGGGCGGGGGGGGGGGTCAGCTTGCTTAACAGCATCCTCCTCTTCAAGAGGGCCTGCCCGACCCAGTGCTCTCCGTCCAGGAGGGAGACACCGAGCCTTTTGGTCCGCACTTCGCCCGAGCGGCTGTCCCAACTGCGTTTGCCTCGCTGGCTCGACCTGTTGTAGGAATGGCGGTGGAGGCCCGCCACCACGTACACTCGTGGGCCAATCTTCCCCAACGGAAGGACCACTCTGGGCCCAATCCCAGGCCACCGAGAGAGGGAGAGCGAGGGAGGGAGAGGTGAGCCAGTAGGAAAGACAGGTAGGAGCCGCTCGGGCATCTTAACCTTCAAAGCCTAGCTCTCTGTCTCGGTGGTCTGGTTTTGGAACCGGCCCGCTGCGATGAACGAGGACGGGGAGTAAGACGGGGTGGGCGATCGGCCCCTCAGGGCCCCTTTCCCGAAAGTTGTCCGCTGCCCGGAGCTGCTCCAATGACCCGGGGCCGCCACCCCTCCCCGAGCAGAAGTCCGCGGCGCTTCCCTCCGGCTTTCGAGCGATTCTTTCCAGGTTCAGGCTCGCTGCGCTCGGTGCTCGACTCGTACGGTTTACCCGAAGCCCGAGCGCAGGCTGCCTCGGCGAGAGAAGGCTGCGCAGCTCAGCCCAGCTCAGCCGAGCGCCGAGCCGGATTTTCAGGAACAATAACAGAGGCGCTCAGTGCTGAAGGAGCGGAGCTGCGGGGCCCCCCCTCCCTTATCCGGCCAGCCCGCTCGGTCGCTGGCTGGCTCGCCCGCCCGCCCGCCGGGCAGCCTCCCTTGCAACCCCCACCCCCACCCCGCCGCTTCGCTGCCCTGCTCCATAATGTACGCCTTCGTGCGGTTCCTAGAGGACAACGTGTGCTATGCGCTGCCCGTGTCGTGCGTGCAAGATTTCAGCCCAAAATCCCGGCTCGACTTCGACAACCAGAAGGTCTACACCGTCTACCGCAGCCCGGCCCACGACCCCGAGGACGGCGACGAGAGCCCCGGCGAGTGGGGGGAGCAGCAGCGGCCGCCGCTGCACAAGGCCCAGATCCTGGCGCTTGCAGGTGAGGCGGCGGCGTGGGACGGGAGACGGGGACCGGGTGGGTTGGTAGGGTGGCGAGGGGACCGGCCGAGCCCTTGGAGGTGAAGCCGCCTGGAGGCCAGACCAGTTAAAAGCTCCCACCGCAGGCTGGGCTGGGCTGGGCTGGGGCGGTTGAGGTGGGGCGGACGAAGGAAGGAGAGCTGCTCCCCTCAGTAGACAAGAGGAAGAGTGGGGAGGGAGGAGGACGAGGCCCGCTATTTGTGCTGCGGTCGGGCACACACCTCTTCCGTGTGTGTGTGTGTTGCTGAGGGAGGGGTTTGACTGTCTCGGGGGAAGAAGCAGGAGGGCCGGATGCTGCCGGGGCCTAGGCGGCGGGGAGGGGGGGGGAATGTTCCCTCAGCATCCCTGGGTTCTCACAGCCACAGCCGTTCTCAGTTGCAAGAGGCTAAAACGAAGAAGAACTCGAGAGCGGATCTAGGGCTGATTGCTCCAGGGCTTGAATGGACATGTGTGGAAGAGAAGTGGTGTCTAAGAAGGGGGGGAGGCTGGGGGGGGCGCGCGTTGTTTAAGGCTGGGAGGTGACAGAAAGGCAGAATCGATGTCATCACAAGGACTGAGGAAGGGGGAGGTTTATGGCAGTTGGAAGACAGGCATGAGATATGAAAATGTCAAGAGTTATGGATGAAATGGATGAGAAGGCCATGGGCCTGGGTGGTGGTGAGGACTCAGCAGGCTCATAGACAAGTAGCAGAGAAGTTAGGAAAAAGGATGAAGTTGCCACAAGAAAAGGCAGGTGTTTGGGCAGAAGAATCATATTTTGGGTCATACTGAAGGCCCATTTCACCCAGCGTCATCTTTCCAACAGTGGCAAGCCGGGCGTTTTCAAGCAACAAAGAAGAATAACATAAACAATCGTCCTGTGCTTTGAGGAGTTTTAGTACAGAAGTATATTGTGGCTAAGCAGTTGGTTCTGTGGCTAATAGGCATTGGCAAACTTACTAACTATGAATTTGTCCAGTTATTTAAAAAATTTGTCATGTCCTGCACCACATCTTATGGCAATGAGTTCCATAAGTGTGTAGGGTTTTTTTCTTTTTGTATAATCTGGATCTGCTTTTTACTCGTTCCATCAAGTGTATTCTAGTTATATGTGAGTGGGAGAGGGGATATCACTTCTATATCTTCCAAGTGTTGCATAACAATGAATCACAGAGAGATGTACAGTATGTGTAGCATACAGGCCATGCTGTTGTGATCATTATGCATCCTGTGATCCAAGAGCTGGGCTAAACTGGATATATAACAGTACTGTATTGTGATTCAATTGAAGAATAAAGAGAAATGTTAGCAAGTAAATTTTCATAAAAAGTTTGCTAATCTGGAGACAAAGTTACTTAGTACAGTATAATCACATTTTAGCCATGAGACAAACACAGCCTACATGTTCACAGGCGACAAAAACAAAAATAAAGTCTGTGCATGTTCAGTCCTCCTTATTAGGTTCTGTGGCAAAATTTGGAAAGATTAGAATAACATTGAAGAAGAACACCCCCCCCCCAAAAAAAAAACCAGAAGGACGTGAGTGAGAGATTATTTTTGGTCCAACTCTGTGTCAGTGAGTGTTCCACTACCATTCTGTCTGCTCAGCATCACCCAGAGTGACTTTTTTTTGAGCATTGAGATGACTGCTTCAAATTGTTTCACAGAGTGATCAGAAATAAGTATTGAAGACCTAGTGTGACTTATTTGTGTTACTTCAGGATAAAATAGTACATGTCTTTCACTACTTAGCACAATTACAGTTCATTGACAGTATGGCACAAATCTTGTTTAGAGTAGTAAGTCACACTAGAGTAGGACCATTGAATTGGTAGGGATTTGATGAATGAACTCCATAAGATCCATTAATTCTAGTTGCAGCTTACTATGCTAAAGTAAGTCACAACCAGAACAGGCCCATTTCAATGGAACTATCAAGTCCCCATTGATTCAGTGGTCTTACTCTAGAGTGGCTTACTATGGTAAGCCGCAGGATTTCAGTCATTGTGTCTGGTGCTGTCTAATCCTTTTTGATAGGTCTTACCCTTGAAGGGGTTTTTCTATCTATTTTCGGGTCATAAACATTTGTTTCCTGGGTAAGATGTTCAATCCACTGTTGGCTAAACAGCTAAACACGTTATTTAGATCACTGGTTCTTAACCTTGGGTTACTCAGGAGTTTTGGACTGCAACTCCCAGAAGCCTTCACCACGAACTGTGCTGGCTGGGGTTTCTGGGAGTTGCAGTTCAAAAACATCCGAGTAACAAAGGTTTTAAGAACCACTGATTTAGATGACCCTGATTATCTAGATTTGGATTTTTTTTTTTTGTGAAAATTGTTCTGAGGATTCTGATAGTCCATGGAGAAGACAGAGTGAACATCATCCTGCAGTGCAGCACTCCATATCATTAACTGCACCATCTAAGATAGAATGGTGGTAATGATGGTGCTGCATCCTGCTGGTTCTATACTTAGATGGTAGATAGAGTCTATATGGTGGTCTGTAGGACTGTTGCTTTCTTAAAGGAAAAAATGACTAATATATTGAAAATGAGTCTAGACAAGATGGTGGATTGGTGACAAATTGGTTGTTAGAGTGAGAAGATTGTTCTGAACTTGTGGTGAGAAAGACTATACTCCCTAGTGAGTCTTGGGAGTGCTGTTAGATACAGCCTTTGGCTTTGGGTATTCAAGTGTTCTCTGTGGAATGAAGTGTCTTTATTGGCTTAGACTGCTGCATCAACTCTGATTTCTCTTGGATGGAGGTAGTTTGGCCACATTCATCCATATGCTCATCCAGACATGACTATTGCTTTGTGAGGCATTGAACATGGGGGTCCCCTCAAACATATCGTAGGAGCTTCAGCTGTTCAAATCAGATGTGGTAGCCTGTTGGTAAACTGGTTATGCAGGTCATATGTCACCAGTTTTGAAACATAGGCTTTTTATATGTTTCTTCGTATTGGTGTTACCTGGATACCAAGCCTTTATGGAGATGTGTAGGTAATGCCAAGGATCGTATGTTATGTATTACTCTGCCCATACACTACAATTATCTGTTAAGCATTTCTTCGTTCTCTTGTTTGTTGAAGTTATGCAGGTATTAATGAAAGCGCATATCATTTTGTTGTAGTGTTGTATTTGTAGTGCTCTCCCTGTGTTTGTATGCCAAGTGGATGCTCATGATTTTCTGATGTCAGGTAAGAATTTTTGTTAATCTGCTCAGGAATTTTGACTCGGTTTCTTACTGCTTTTAATTTCTACAGAGTCCATAATTGTTTTGAATAATTATTCATGTCTTTTAGGTGTTTTGGCTAGTTTTTCCTATTAGTTCTGGATTTGATTCAGAGTTAATCATATTTACACTCTTGAAATCAGTGGCACGTAAGTCCCACAGATTTCAGTCCCACAAATTTCAGTGACTGTATTTAAGTATGGTTAAGTATGGTTCTGACCCAGAACCAGGTTTTTTAACATGTAAGTTGCCACATCTCTCACTTTCTCAAGTAATAGGATACAAACTGAACAAATTAGTAAAAATAAGTGTGTGGAAAATTACAGCCTCTTTCTGCTCACCCCATGCTTATAGAATGCAGAGTTACAGAGCAGAACTTCCATTGTGAATAGCAAAGCAAGCTAAAGAAGGGAAAATGAACCTTTTTGAAGTCTTGAACTATTGAACCATGATATCTAAACCTAGAAACAGCAAATTAATATTATCACCAGGGTCTAGTCTTGTTTAAAATTACAAGTTTATTTGTAGTGTTGAAATAGTGTTTTCTGTGTGACAAGTGTTTTCCTTCCCCTTCAAGACAAGGGGAAGAAAACACTTGTCACACAGGGGGGAAAATATTGATTGATTGATTGATTGATTGATTGATTGATTGATTGATTGATTGATTGATTGATTGAGCTTATATGCTGCCCAGTTAGACATAGTCTACTCTGGGCGGCTCATAAAACATGTAATAAAAACAATATCTAATAAAAACAATTAACAATTAAAATAACAGTTTGCAACATTAACACAAAACAGAATAAAGATAAAGAGAGAAAATTACGTAGTGTCAGGAGGGAAGGCCTGTCTATATAACCAGGTCTTGAGTTGGTTTTTGAAAATGTCCAGCGAGGGGGCCAGATGAATCTCGGGGGGGGGGTGTTCCAGAGCCTGGAAGACACTGCCAAGAAGGCCCAGTGTCTTGTTTTTTCTTTCTGGGCCTCCCTCGGCGTTAGGCTCCTCAGTCACCCCTCCTGGCTAGATTGGGTGATACAAGTAGATCTAGGTGGGAGGAGGCGTTCCGCCAAGTATTGAGATCCTAAATCGTTTAGGGCTTTGTATGTGATCATTAGAACTTTGAAATCAACATGGAATCAATGGGCAGCCAATGCAATGCGCCCAGAGTGGGAGTAATATGTTGATGTTTCTTCACCCCACTAAGAAGTCTGGCCGCTGCATTCTGCACCATTTGTAGTTTCTGCATTAATCTCAAAGGTAGCTCCACGTAGAGCGCACTGTAGTGGTCTAATTTCGAGATTACGAGCACATGGACCAAGGTGATGAGTGCACCAACGTCAAGAACAGCCGGGCAATCTGCCAAAGATGGAAATAGCAGTGCGGACCACTGACGCCACCTGAGTTTCCATGGTGAGCTCCGGGTCCAGATGTATCCCCAAACTGCGAACCTCATTCTTAGCAGTGAGAGTCATTCCCCCCCCCAAAAGAGAGGGAGTTTCCCAAACCACTGACAGTGGGTCCCCCCCCCACCCTTAGGACCTCCATCTTGTCCGTGTTCAGCCTCAGCCCATTCCCCTATCCAGGGGGAAGGGGTTGGTATTTTGAAAAAGTGATTGCTTGATCAGAACATTGGCTCTGTGAGACTGAGAAAGGAAGAAGCTCTTTTTCCAAGCTTTCATTTTCATGTTTACTACAACACTATTTTATATAAGGAGCTTGCAATCCAGATGCACAGAGTCTATTTTATGGACTGCAAAAGCAGAAATGCCATTCAGTCTGCTGTGATTGTTTTGATGCTAGAGCTATGCTGAACATATGCTGTTTAACAGTGCTTCCAGTTTTTTGGAAAAACTGAGAAAAAAAACTATCTCACAAGAGCAAAGCCTTGTAGAAGTGCCCTACAACTTAAATGTTACAGTAGAATTTGTAGAAACATACAAGATAACAGTGTCCAAAATTATGAGATTTCTTATGTCATCAGTAACAAAATTTTCTAAATTCCATGTTAAATATGAGGTGAACATAATGGTTAAAATCCTGTTGCTTTTTTGCACATGTGGAAAGCGAATAGCACAATATACACTTGCATCTAGCCAGCAAGTAATTTGTCTCTAGTAGTGTTATTGAGCATGTGCAAAGCTGTAATGTGTACGCACCCCTGTGAACAGCAGTGGCAACTTATTATTTGCCACCTAGAAGTGAGTGAATGTTTTGTCATTTGTCATTTGCATTTGTAAAAGGGCAAGAGGATTTCAGCCAATGTCTGCTACAGAGCAGAAAACTGAACATGATAAATACTGTAGTGGTTAACGACAATGGCAACAGTTTCTTATAATATCAGTTTTTTTAACCAGGGTGGTTGGTATAGTGATTTCACAAGTATAATTCAAACATTTGTTGCCATTTCAAACTTTTACTATTATTTTCCTCACTCTTACAACTTTTATCTTATACTGATGTCAGTTGTGAGGAACATCTGACCCTTTAGGTGTTAAACTTCATTTGGCCCTGGCTGGTATAGCCAGTGTTGAGGGATGGTGGGAGCTGCAGTTCAACAACATGTGGGAGCTGAGATGACCTCTGTCTCTACTCTATGTCCACCAAAACGCAGCACCAGTTTGAAACTGCAGCATAATAATACTTCATTACCCAAGCAAATAAGAAGTGGTGGTATTTATATGATGTAAAGATGCTACTACTAGGCATGAGGCTTTCAGGGTTTTTTTAAAGCTCCCAGAATGTAGTAGGAATACTCTCAGTCAGAATGCTGGGAGCTGCAATAAAAAATTCACAGTCTACAGGGCAACATTCATTAGTTACCCATGAGATCCCATGGGCCTCTTGAGCCATCACTATCTAAAGAAGGAAGTGGCTGGACGTGGCAAAGCTTTATGGGAACTGTAGAGGATTATGGGATATGTTTATTTGTCTTTTTTGTCTTATGTCTTGCCTCTCAGCCCATTAGACTCTATAAAGAATATTTCTTAAAAAATGCCTACCTCACAATCCATTGCGGTTCCTGTGGAGCATTGCACACCCAGTCACTTCCCTTTTTTCAGAGTCAGTGACAGCTCCAGAGGCCCATGGAAACCCACATGTGACTAATTAGCATTGCTCTGCGGATTCTGAATTTTTGGCTGCAGCTCCCAGAAATAATGCTGAGGGAATTCCCAACAAATACTGGAAGCTGATGCCCCATTATCTGAAAGTCCCATGCCTATTAGTTACATATGAAAACTTGTCATTAACTTGTTTCACACAGTCTTGTGATTTATCCATGTCTTTGCTTTGAACTGTTCAAATGTTCCAGTTGGAATTCTGATGATTAAATACTATTTTTATTATCCCTTTCTTCTTTCTGGTGAGTCTTACTTTTCATAGAGGAATGTTTAGTTACAAAGTTAGTAAAAGAATGTAAAAATTCTCAGTGTTCCACATTATCACATTCATTACTCTGTATCAAGGGTCGTGAACGTTGTTGCTTCTTCAAAGAGATCTCAAGCCTCCATTGGTGTAGAATTTACAACATGGATGAGGCTGACAAAAATTTGGGTAGGGAGAGGAGGATTTCTTAGAGTAGATTGAACTAGCTGTATACCACAACGTCAAGAGTCTTTCTGTGACTTTAGTGATGCGATGTTTACAAATGTTCCACACTTCCTGACTGAAATTCAACCCATCATGAGCTAGTTCTGTCACCTGGAAAATAGCAGTTGAAAATGCTTCCTTCTTCAGACTTGTAATTATGCCTTGAATTCTCACTGTTGATGGTTCTTTGATGGATGTTCAAAAAGATCTTATAAGTTATCCTTATCTCTGAGGGCTTCTTCACACATTCCCCTCTCACAATTTTTAGACATCTAAAATGTAATGTATGAATGAGAAACCTGGATGCCTTTAGCACTTACTGGAGTGCTAAATAGGCATTAGTTCTCTGTTAGTGCCAGGTTGCAGTTGGTTGCCATAATATCAATTTAATGTAATATAATTTATATTTAATAAAAAAAACTAAGATCATGGCCGCTGGTCCCATCACCTCCTGGCAAATAGAAGAGGAAGATATGGAGGCAGTGACAGATTTTACTTAAAAAACAGAGACATCACCTTGCCGACAAAGGTCCACATAGTCAAAGCTATGGTTTTCAATAGTGATGTATGGAAGTGAGAGCTGGACCATGAAGAAAGCTGACCACCGAAGAACTGATGCTTTTGAATTGTGGTGCTGGAGGAGACTCTTGAGAGTCCCCTGGACTGCCAGGAGAACAAACCTATCCATTCTGAAGGAAATAAACCCTGAGTGCTCACTGGAAGGACAGATCATGAAGCGGAGTCGCCAATACTTTGGCCATCTCATGAGAAGAGAAGTCTCCCCGGAAAAGACCCTGATGTTGGGAAAGTGTGAAGAGAAGAAGGGGATGGCAGAAGACGAGATGGTTGGACAATGTCATTGAATCTACCAACATGAATTTGACCCAACTCCGGAAGGCAGTGGAAGACAGGAGGGCCTGACGTGCTCTGGTCCATGGGGTCACAAAGAGTTGGACATGACTTAACGACTAAACAATAACAATTTACTGGTTGTTGTGGGTTTTTCAGGCTCTTTGGCCGTGTTCTGAAGGTTGTTCTTCCTAAAGTTTCGCCAGTCTCTGTGGCTGGCATCTTCAGAGGCTATCTCTGGAAAACGGGATGATCTTTGGAGATGGTTCATCATTTTTGAAAAATCTAATAGATTGAGTCTAAATATAGCCATAATTAGAATAGAAATGTTAAAGTAATTGAAACTTTGTCATGAGTGACTAACTTCAGTATAATTGGATTGAATATGTTATGTTGGAATCTATATGCAACCACCTATTTTTTATATATTAGAATTTTAAACATAATGTTTATTGTGGGAAATTACAAATGCTATAGAAGATTAATTGTGTAACTGTCTTTGTTCCTTTACTTATAACTCCCATCAAAGTCCTTTCATTCAAACAGAGGACTTCTAGAAAGAAACATTATGGTGGTGGAGGGGGAGATAGTGGATCAAAATAGACTTACTTTTTAAAATGCTTATTCTTGAAATATTGAAATGATAATTGCTAACAAAGTTTAGTATTTCCTTTTCTGTGCCAGGTATTTATCATCCCTTACCTTTGGTTTTGCTGGTTAGGACTGGTAGGAGTGGCAATCTAGCAGCAGCTGGCTGGTCCTTTCATACCCAAATCCTGTTGTTTGCTGTCTAGACCAGTGGTTCTTAACCTTTTTGAAAGAAACACCCCCTTGAGCCATTGAGGAAGCTACTGTATCATCGCCCCCCTCCCCGCAGTGATGATATCTTTTTATTTATTTATTTATTTATTTATTTATTTATTTATTTATTTATTTATTTATTTATTTATTTATTTATTTATTTATTTATTTATTTATTTATTTATTTATTAAGACACTTAAATCCAATGACCCCTGAAAACAAAATTAAATTCCAAGAAAATGAAATGCCCCCCCCCCCAAAAGTAACATTTAATGATTTAGTTGCAAGTGAATTTTAAGATGCAAAAAGAAATATAAAAAGGGCATAAAAACAAATGCAGGAACTAAAAATTTCAAGACAAAAAGTCTGAAACTAAATTAAAATTGGAGGAAAATATATATTCATGCACACTGTAAAAAGACTGCAGCCATCTTCACAGGTTGGCTTGCTCCAGCGCCCCCTACCGCCCCCTTCTGCTCCAGCGCCCCCACGCCGCCCCTTTTCGTTCTACCGCCCCCCTGAAAAATGAAATCGCCACCTGGGGGGGCATTATCGCCCACGTTAAGAACCACTGGTCTAGACTAAACCTTTTCCCATTGAAATTAATTACCTGCCCTGTTCATAAATGCTTCCCTAGTTGCAAAGCATCAATAGGTCTGGATACAGACTTAGGTTTGTCTTTAGCAGCATAATGCTCCCCGGATGTTTTAACTGCTATCTCTAGGCTGCAAGTAACCTAGATTAAAATTTGGATTCACCAAATTTGGATTGGAAAAGATCACTCTACATCCCAATCCCAAAGAAGGGCAGTGCCAAAGAATGCTCCAACTACCATACAATTGCACTCATTTCACACACTACAAGGTTATGCTCAAAATCCTACAAGGTAGGCTTCAGCAGTATATGGACCAAGAATTCCCAGAACTACAATCTGGATTTCAAAGGGGCAGAGGAACTAGAGACCAAATTGCTAACATGTGCTGGATTATGGAGAAATCCAGAGAGTTCCAGAAAGACATCTACTTCTGCTTCATTGACTACACAAAAGCCTTTGACTCTGTGGACCACAGCAAATTATGGCAAGTTCTTAAAGAAATGGGAGTGCCTGACCACCTTATCTGTCTCTTGGTAAATCTATATGTGGGACAGGAAGCAACAGTCAGAACTGGATATGGAACAACTGATTGTTTCAAAATTGGGAAAGGAGTACGACAAGGCTGTATATTGTCTCCCTGCTTATTTAACTTATATACAGAATACATCATGTGAAAAGCTGGACTGAAGGAATCCCAAGCCTTGCCAGAAGAAATATCAACAAATTCAGATACGCAGACAATGCCACTATGATGGCAGAAAGTGAGGAGGAATTAAAGAACTTCTTAATGAGAGTGAAAGAGGAGAGCTCAAAAAATGGTCTGAAGCTCAACATAAAGAAAAAAAGCTCTGAGATCATGGCCACTGATCCCATCACCTCCTGGCAAATAGAAGGGGAAGATATGGAGGCAGTGACAGATTTTACCTTCTTGGTCTCCCTGATCACTGCACAAAATTAAAAGACACCTGCTTCTTGGGAGAAAAGTGATGGCAAACCTAGACAGCATCTTAAAAAACAGAGACATCACCTTGCCGACAAAGTCAAAGCTATGGTTTTCCCTGTAGTGATGTATTTAAGTGAGAGCTGGACCATAAAGAAGGCTGTCTGCCGAAGAATTGATGCTTTTGAATTGTGGTGCTGGAAGAGACTCTTGAGAGTCCCCTGGACTGCAAGGAGAACAAACCTATACATTCTGAAGGAAATCAACCCTCACTGGAAGGACAGATCCTGAAGCTGAGGCTCCAATACATTGGCCATCTCATGAGAAGTGAAGACTCCCTGGAAAAGACCCTGATGCTGGGAAAGTGTGAAGGCAAGAGGAGAAGGGGACGACAGAGGATGAGGTGGCTGGACAGTGTCACCGAAGCTACCAACATGAATTTGACCCAACCTCTGGGTAGTGTGGGTGGCATATAAATTTAAAAAAAAAACTCCGGGAGGCAGTGGAAGACTGAAGGGCCTGGCGTGCTCTGGTCCATGGGGTCACAAAGAGTCAGACAAGATTTAACGACTAAGCAACAATAACAACTAATGTTTGCACCATGGTGTTGTCTAGGCTTAATGAAGCTTAGCTGTTGGCCCTGCTGGTGATAGTGAGAAGGTATATTCTCATGTCATTGCTAGCAGGAGCTGGTGAATGTGTGATTCAAATATATTTGAATCTTATATAATCATTTGAATCTTATATGAATAGAAGTCTTTGTTATATATGGTGAAAATAGAGATCACTCTGGTTTGGTTTTGGATGTTGCCCTAATTATTGAGTTTGAGGGCCAGATTGTCGTATGGCAAATAGGCTGTCTAGTGAAATTGAAGCACCAAAGTAAATCCTGTGAGAGCCAGAAAAAACTTCTTGGCTGAAGTAAGCAAAAATTGCTTCCAATTAACCAAGGAGGCAAGTCATTAAATTGGAGCAGTTTGTTTCTCTTTTCCTGATGTATAACAGTTGCCAAGCACTTTAATGTATAGGTTGAGGCTCATGAAAATTTTGTGAACCCATAGCTCATCTGGTTGATCCAATTTCTTAAGAAAGCTGATTTGCAGGTCAGTTAAACATTACAGTATCTGCTTGTGGGATCAAAGGGAAGTCAATAAGAATCATGTGCTTAATATTTAAAAGGGTTTTTAAAAAGAAATCTATACTGAATGGTGCATTTTTAATTACATTTATAGGCCAGTCTTGGGCACACTGATTAGATTTTTTTTTCTTTTGAACAGCAGACATGCCCCCACCCTACATAGCAAAGTGCCTTTGAAATATCTCTTGGTTTGAAAGAATGTTTTCTAATCAACAGGTTGTATATAAGGGGAGCCTTCTATTTAAGAATCATAGATATCTGAAGTTCTCGGGTATCCAGAATTCATTCCTTCAAACGTAGCCTTGTTTGTGACATGAAATCTACGTATGCTATGCAGGAATGCCTTTGCAGATGCAACAAAGGATAGGTGTGAGTGCCATCCTTCAGTGTTATTTATAATACCTTAGGAGTTGAAACCTTGCTAGAGTTTATTATGTTTTGTTCTTGTCAGTGAAATAGTATTTCTTCAAGGCATGCTATGCCTGGTCTTATGTATCTAATATTGTAAGTCAGAGAATATACTGTTCATATTGTAGATGAATTGCAAGTGAGGTGTGTTTCTTCTTGAAGAGATTGTTTTTGATTTTTTTAAAAAAACCTCCTATAAATCCATGATGAGGTCCATCTTAGACGTTACTGACTGGAAAAAGGACATGTGTCTTATTGCACACACAGAATAGTCTAAGAAAAGTTTTATAAAGGCTTTTGAGACACTTTCTTATGCTGTGATGTACTTAGCTTCATTTTACTGAAGCAGTAGTTTTCAGTGGGTTCACAAATGATCAGTGATGACTGTGGTGGAAAGGGAAACACAAGGTAAACCAGTTTTTATTTAGAAGTTACATGTTCATCAGTAACTAATTGCATAAATGAATAATTATAGTATTTTTGTCAGACAGAAACAGGATGGATAAAATCAATGATTTTTTTTAAAAAAATCAAATTGATTTGTATCATGATTTAAATCAAAATTTGATTTTTTTATTGAAATCATAAAAATCTGACTGAAAAAATTAAATAGTTATTTAAATCAAATCCACCTTGAACAGAAATGAGTCTCAACTACTGCTTTGCATTGGGACCCAATAAATACTTACAAAAGTTTTTTTTTAAAAAAACCAGCAACACACAACATGAAATCAGATGCTAATAATATTAACCCAGGTGCAAGTAGAAATAAAAAAAATCAAAACTCTAAGCCACAAACCAGCTGTGACCCTGCTGTAGTCTTTTGGGGTTTTTTTGTGACTGCCATTCTAACAAGATCAGTGTGACTGCTAGGTCTGGAGAGTCACATTTTTGTTCCATAGAGGAAAGCTTTGAAGGAGTCAGCAGATTAATGTCATATATGTAAAGAGTAGGAAATTAAAGCTTTGCATCATTTAGAGAAATGGGGGGGGGGGAATGTTACATTAAAGTAGCAGAAAGGAAATTACTGTTAAATATCTGTCAAAATACAAGGCCATTTGTTAATATAGTATATCAGGTAGGGGTACTGAAATGAAAATTCCCAAGTGATATAAGAAAGCACATTTCCTTTATTTCCTTATCAACGAGAACACTCGCCTTATCACAGAATTGTAGGGATTTTTTTTCCCTTGGACTTGTTGAGCTGGAGGGGAATCCTAAGGTCCTGAAGTTGAGCCTTTGCTGAATCAGGAAGGTAAAGGTAAAGGTTCCCCTTGACAGTTTGTCCAGTCGTGTCCAACTCTAGGGTAGGGGTGGATGCTCATCCGCGTTTCCAAGCCATGGAACCAGTGTTTTGTCCATAGACAGTTTCCGTGATCACGTGGCCAGTGCGACTAGACACGGAACACCATTATGTTTCTGCTGAAGCAGGAAGTCCTCAGCTAAATTATCCATGACCAGTGACTGTCCATCCTCAGTTTAAAAATCTCTAGTGAAAGAGATTTGTCATACAGTTGTCACTGTCAGGAAGTTCTTTGTAATGTTTAGTTGAAATCTCCTTTCTTGTGATTTGAACCCCGCCATTAAGGCCCTACCCTCTGGAACCACAGAAAACAAGCTGTCTCTACCTTCCATGTGGCCACTTGCTTTTCGAATATGTGAAGATGGTTATCATATCACCTCTCAGTCTTCTTCAGGCTAACTGTACTGGACTCCCATAAACCATTCTTCATAGAGCTTGGATTCCAGAGTTTTTGTCATCTTTGGTTACTCTTCTGGACATGTTTCAGCTGGTCAGTATCCAACGTAGAGTAGAAATTATGGAATGTTGAAAATTATTAGATAAAATCTGGAAAACAAAAGGAACTAAACAGTTTATATTAATAAACTAACTTTTTGGAAATAAGGGGAGAGGGATATTAGGAAACCTAGTTACAGCCTAGAGCTGAATATAATTAGTGGGCAATTGGGAAGCATAGAAAGATTTTCTCAGTGGAGTAATGTGGGTTTAGAGAGGTCTTAAGTGCACTTGAAAGATTAATTCATACAAGGCTGACATCCCATTGCTTCCTGTAGTACAGAGGTCCCCAACCCCTGGTCCGCAGCCCGGTGCTGGTATGGACAGGGCCACGGAAACAGGCCTCCTCCCCCACCCCCGCGTGCACTCACCCCCACACAGCAGATTTGTGTGCGAGTGCTGTGCCGCCATTTGCACATGCGCAAAAGCACCCGCACAACTGCCGCACTTTTGTTTGCGCATGCACATGAGTGTGTACATGCCTGCACAAGCGCCGCACCACCATTTGCGCATTCGTGCGAGCATGCCTGCACAAGCCCCATGCTGCCGTTCACGCATGCATACAAGTGCATGCTTGTTCACGCAAGAGCGTACACGTGCTTGTTCGCGCATGCGCACAACCGTGGAGGGGTGGTGCCCTGCCTTCCCCAGCTGGTCTGCAGGGTGAAAAAGGTTGGGGACTCCTGCTGTAGTAAGTCACATGGAGTCTGTGGGGATTTTATGAGTAACTCTTCCACAAGTTTAATGGTTTCAGTGGGCCTACTCTACTTGTGACTTACTATGTTAAGCAGCAGGATTTCAGCCTGTTAGTCACTTTGCCTCTCAAGCCATCCAGCTTCTGTAGTAGTCTGTTTTCAAAGCTGCTAAAAGCAGTTCAAGCCCTCACTTTGTGTCACGATCCAGAAGCAGAAATGATGGGACTGTAACACGTTCTACTTTAAAATACTTTTTTTGGAAAAAAACAGCTGAGAACTTCAGCCTCACCTTTTGTGTATTTACATAATGGGCATTTTAAATATTAGCCAGTTAAATTAGTTGAACGCAAACAAAGCATTGGTGGCTGTATTTTTCCGTCTTGTAGAAACAGGTGCAAAAATATATAGAACTGTCTTCCCTCTTCGTTTCTTTTTTGTCCTTTAGACTCTGTAGAGCAGTTGAGTTCCACTGAAAACATGGGAAACTTTTTAAATGGTCTGGCCTCTGTCGCATTTTATTTGAATGACCAATTTAATGAATGTGACCAATTTTATTTTTATGTAAATTTACAGAAGATAAAACTGACCTTGAAAACAGTGTGATGCAGAAGAAAATTAAAATCCCCAAGCTGTCTCTCAATCATCTAGAAGAAACAGGGGAAATTACAGATTATGGGGATGAAGATATGGAGCTTAGACACTGTAAGGTATTGAAGTTTTGTTTGGTTCTTCTTTTTTATCAGTTTAAAAGTGATTGATTAAACGACAAGCCATTACTGAACTCTGGCTGTCTTTCAGACCTTAGAAAGGAAAGTGACTTTCAGTCTTGTGCACCATTTCTGAGGAGTCAGGTGTGTTAAAAATGAAACTTGCTTCCAGTTAAGCATATAACATCTTGTTGGACTAAGACTTATGGGCATGGATATATAATATGATGAATTGCTTTAAGTGTCATTTTAAAAAAAATCATGTATTCATTGTGTATCCAGGCTCCTTTATTTGAGTGTTGTTAAAAACCCTTTCACTATGGCTCAGAGGCTTGGGTTTGATTTTTAAATGAAGGCCAACAATCCACCCTTTGAATAAGAATTTGTAAAGATAAATGAAGAAAGGATTTTTTGAAGTGTTTTAAATGGAAAAAAAGTTATGTGGCCAGTTTGACTAACTTCTGCTGCAAGACATGTACAGGATCTTTAAGTGTTTCTTTTTTTTCAGGCATTAATGCTCACAAATCTCTTTGTGGTAGACCAAACTTTGTGAAGAATGGGAAGCGTAGGGCCCTTAGGTCACTTGTGTCCCTCTGTTTGTTTTACAGACCTGGGCTCCTCCAAGATATCCCTGGTAAAAAAAATGTTTTTAAAAAATCAACCATCCTACTCAGTGCCGTTGTCATCACATTTTAATAAATGATGGAATTACCTGTTTTTAAAAATCTTTCTTCTCATGTTGCCCATGTCTGCAGAACAGCCTGGTAGCAATACAGCAAAGCATTAATGTTAGACTGTTCATTAAATTGTAATAATATAAAGTATCATATGAGGTGTTAAACATCCAGGTGAAGGCAAGTATGTTTTCTCACAGATCCTAGATGTAGCTAATATTAGAAGAAACATTCGCCTTTCTTACCAGATTTCTTCATTATAACTGTTTGGGATCTCTCTCTCTCTCTCTCTCTCTCTCTCTCTCTCTCTCTCTCTCTCTCTTTTCATTTTTGTGATGTTAATCAGATTCCTCTTGTGGAATTATGCCAGTGTAACACTTAACACCAAAACTTTTGGAATCAAATTAGCTCAGTTGAGAAATCTTTATAGACTTAACATGTCATACTACATTGCTGTAACTATGCAATAGGATTTTGACTGTTGATGCAGAATAATGGGTTAATTATTTCTTTTATTTTATTTTTTCCTGGAAGTGAAGATGTTACGGGAAAGGAGTCACAAATTATGTAGAACTTTTGGCTTAAAATTTGAATCATTTCAATGATATCATCTCTTTTGTGAGGCACAGTCTCTCTAGTGGGAGATGTCTGATACATTTTGATCTTACATTGTGATGTCAAAATCACAGTGTACTCCTTCATGCTGATAATTAATGGCTAAAAAGTACATTTTCTCCCTTTTATTTTTCTCCCATTATCAGTAGTAGGATTTTCTCATTGCTGAGAACATAATGCACCAAATTAAGAAGACTGCATAGAGGCTTTTGTATATTTCTGGAATCCTTACATTGAATCAGCTAGAAAAATTGATAAATCAGTATTGCATCTTGAAAAATCGAGAACAGAATCTCCCCTCAATTGTTTTTATTATTCAAATTACTGTGCTGTGCCCTCTTTATAACTGATACATAAATTATTTATGAGTTTTGTTAGAAAATCTTATTTAAAAATTTGAATTTTAATAGTGGACCCCTCCCAATATGTATCCTTTGATATGGCAGAGTTCCCCCCCCGTACATTATTTAATACATAGGCTTCACACATGCAAGAGGGATGACATCAGGTACATCTGTAAACCACTGCCAATTAACGTCTTCCTTTGGTAATTTCAGGATATATGCAGCTTGGCTGCATTGTGTATGAGTTGTGTGCACACTAGAATTGCTTTAATCAGTTTCCTCACTTGATGAATAGACGTCCATTCACACAATAGGATGTCCCCTTCCTTTTTCCAATCTGCAATCGCCTGTGTGCTCTGGAAATTGTCTGGAGGCAATCCACTAAAATGAATTTGGGAAACATCGCAGTGGGAATCCACTTGTCCAGGGATGTCAGTTCTGCTGGCAGATTACCATTGGATAAAAACCTGTTTAAATTAAAGTTTTACAAAAACAGCTTTTATGACTAATACCAGTTTATGAAGCTTGTCCACATAGGTCCTCTGGTTGTCTTCAGAAGCATGCTGCACATGAAGCAGAATCCTTATATCACATTTGTTGTCTCACTGTCACTCACAGTAATGATAGTATATATACGCTATTTAGAGTGTCATATGGTTGCCAATTACTCTCAAACTTTCATCCTTCTAAATGGCATATAAGAAGTCTTTCCAAAGTGATTTTTTAAAATTCTTGCTTCAGAAGGAAGGTTTCTCCCTACACAACTGTAGTCTTCTGATAATTCTTAAATATTTTAATAGCTGAAAAACAGCCACCTGCGCAGTGCCATTATTTCACAATTCTTTATGCTGATGGCAGGGTGCTGAATCATGCTGCAACCATAATGGTTTTATTTATGCTATGCTGAAAGCTTAGCCCTGTTCTGTACAATGTGTCTATGTGCTTACCAGATGTTGAAGGAACATCCCGTACATTGTTGATAAGAAATGGTATAATCAAACATTACAGTATCGTTTTCTGGAAAATGATCTACAATGTGATATTTATAAAGAAAAGAGCTACTTATTGGGCACTATCAAGATGATACGAAACTGCTCTTAAAAATAGGATTTCCTTCAGATTAATTCTACCACTGTAGCCTATGAAAATTATTGCCAGACATTTTCTGCATGTAGCACAAAATAGTATAATTGCAGGAAATACTGCTTTTGTTTTAATTTAATTTCAATATAATATTTTTGGACTGTAGAAAACATAGAAACACCATTAAAATAATAATTCGAAGATCATAAATAAATAAAATAAAATTAGAATAAAATACAATTAAATCAGCAAGGATTGGCAGTTAATCAACTGTAGTGCTTGTCTGTCCCTGAAAAGCATGCATAAGTAAATACATTAAATTCAGTGGATCATTTTGAGACTTGCTTGAATAGTTGCTCTCTTTATTATAGCACCTCACAGTTCATCATTCATCTGTTGTTAAGATCATCATTCTGCATAGATATAGAGCCTGTTATTTCGTTGTATTGTCTCCTTGAAGATATTCCTTCATGTTTTGACTATCAATCTATAGAGTTACTCTGTTTGCTGCTGCAATGTTCTTCATATGCTTGATTACATACCATTGAAGATTTTTTTTATATACCTCTTTGGAATTTCATTTGCCTCCTGTCTTTCCAAACTGAATTTGTTATCTTGAATTTTCAGCTGGGTGAGCTCTTCTGACCTGGTAATTAGTAAAAAAAAAATTCTAGGACTTTCCATAGTGAATTCTTAGGACTTTGTATCTTTTCACACTTCTAGAAATTCTTGGGAAAACAAAGCCCTGGAAAGGGCTTCTTCCCAGCATTTCCTATCAGGTTTCTTGTCCACCTGTACCTCCCAAATATTCATCACTCTTTGAAAGAAGATGAGCCAGCAGTGCAGAAAGCTTGCTGAACAATGGAGTTCCCGTAAATTCATCTTTAAGTGCTCTTAGGAAAGAGCATGAATTTGACCAAACTCCGGGAGGCAGTGGAAGACAGGAGGGTCTGGTGTGCTCTGGTCCATGGGGTCACAAAGAGTCGGACACGACTTAACGACTAAACAACAACAAGGAAAGAGCACGATTTCCAGCTAAGGACCATAGGAGTTGCAATTCCTCATGTCTTTTAGCCCAATCTATTAAACTGAAAGCTGGGTGGTGGTGGTGGTGGGGGAATATAAGATCCATGTTCCAAAATGGCAACTTTTAAGGATGACATTTAAGGCCTCAGCTGATTTCAGAGATTCTTCCTTGTCACTGGTTGTCCCCAAGTCCCACATGGGTAGGTTTGTTTGAACGAGCATTTGGCAGAGAAGAGGATGATAGTAAATCCGTTATGAGCCTGAATTTTATAGGTGGGAGTGAACTTGACATCTGAAATGTGACATAATTAATATTGCTGGGTATTTTGTTTCATGAGCGTGATGAAAGCTAGCTGACGTAATGAATTATCCCGCATGGACCGCAGTGACAAGAAATAGATAACTAGAAGATAACAAGCCACAACTAGATGTATGCATTGCTTGAACAGAAGATAAAATTCTGTTAATCATTTAAAAACAAAAGCACTGTTTTCTTTTTGACAGTTTTTGTGTTTTGATTTGTTCTGGTTGTTTTCGTCATAAATTAAGAAAGAAGTAAAAAGCTGACATTACTCTAATTTTGGTGTTTTTTTTAATTCTCGGAACAATGATTTGATTTGTGCATATTTATAGTGATTTCAGGAAAGACTTGAACTTCAAAGGGTATGTGTTATATATGCTGTCATACTAGTTGAGATTTACAGTGCTAAGCTACCAAAACATGTTGCTTAGTGACTAGCTTTTGAATAGATTTACTGTGTTTTTAGCATATGTTACTTGTCAGTGATAAAGATTGCTCAAATCTAAGCTGATCTCGTATAACAAAGCCTTTTTTAGAATACAGTGGTGCCTCGCTTAGCAATGTTAATTTGTTCCGAAAAATCGCTGCTAAGCGATTTCATCGCTAAGCAAAACGCAGTTTCCCATTGAAATGCATTGAAAACTGGATAATCCATTCCAATAGGAACAAATTGCCGTCCTTAAGCGAAAATCGTCATAGGAAACATCGCTAAGCGAAACGCAGTTCCCCAATTGAAATGCATTGAAACGTATTATCAATGGGGGGAAAATGCAACAACAAATTAAAAAAGAGTCAGAACAAAGTTAAATTTGGTTAACAAAGGGTTTATTAAGTGCACTTTATGATTTCAAACATTTTAAACAGTAAACTTTAACTTTATAAATAACAGAAAAACATTTAAAAATCAGCAAACATGAGGCTGTTTAAACCATTGTTAAGCGAAACAGGGGACCCAAATTTTAATTGTTATGCGAAGCATGGTCCCAACCATCACTAAGCGAAAAGCGCCCATAGGGACCATCACTAAATGAAGTGCAAAAACGCTCCGAAAAAGTCATCGCTAAGCGATTTCATCGCTAAACGGAGCACCCGTTAAGCGAGGCACCACTGTACTGGATCTCTCTATTGGTGATATCTCATTTCAGATTAGGAGTTGAAGGATTTAAAAATCTTAGAGCTATGACAGTTTGCTTTCCAAACACTACATATGAACCATCACTGATAACATGTATAAAAGTATTCAGTTCAGTTCTTTTCACGTGGATGAGAGCACAGTACCTCTAAGACATATAATAGAATGAACTCTTCTAAATATTAAATATTGTTGTCAAAATATATTTGCATTAATTTTACTTTTTATTTATCCACCTGTTCTTTCCGTATTGCACATTAGAATAAAATTGCACTGTAATAGAAAGGTAGGACTAATACATGTTAACATGTCTGTTTCTGTATATTTTGTTGTTTATGTATAGTTTTTCATCTAAGCCAATAATATTGCTCCTCAGTTGCTTAGTTGTTTTTAAGCAAATTCCTATAATTACACAGATTTGATCCCCATCTGCTTTGCTTCAGCTTAAAATGGGAAAACACATCCAGACAGTTGTAAACTGTGGAGGATAGTGTGCTAATTTCCTCAATCAACATACCCTCTAATTTTCAGCCCCACTGGGTAGGGCTCCACCTTTAGTGCGCAGCTTCGCCCCTGTGTGCACACATGACTTTGCCTCCCCCCCGCCTACTTCATAACTGGAACCTAACACTATTGCTGCACGGAGGAGGGAGGCAGCGTGCACCTGGCTTAGTGGGAACCTTGTCTTGAGTCATTGCTTTACATAAGCAAAAGTAGTATGGTTGAGGAGGACAGTCCTTGCTATCTACCGTGTTTCCCCCAAAATAAGACAGGATCTTATATTAATTTTTGCTCCAAAAATGCATTAGAGCTTATTTTCAGGGGATGTTTAAATTTTTTTATGTACAACAATCTACATTTATTCACGTACAGTCATGTCATCTTCTGGTTGCTGCACAATGGTGGAGGGTGGGTTTTGCTTAAATAGAGCTTATTTTTGGGGTAGAGCTTATATTACAAGCATCCTGAAAAATCATACTAGGGTTTATTTTCAGGTTAGGTCTTATTTTCGGGGAAGCAGGGTATAAGGTTTTGTGTTAGCTAGAATTCCAGTTTTTTTTTAAATGTTCTGGTTCACATACAGCACCTCTATGAACACAACAGACATTCCTCTTTAGACACACTGCTTTTGTGTGAAGTGGTTGTCTGCATTCTCTTATGCGTGAAGTACATGTACTTACAAGATCCTTTGAATAGGACAAATATCTGTATATTTTTAATATTACTGCTGATAAACTAAAAAGGGAGCAGATAAATTTCCTTCAGAAGATTGCAGACATCACTAATTGTTGGATAGTTCTTTATTGTATTTCCTTAAATTGTAGCTTTGCTGGATCCAAATCAGTTATATAATGTGGTTTAGCCCAGGATGGCCATTATGCCACAGCCAGAGGTAATTTTGAAATGTTTTTGTGGCCTTAAGGCTACCCTAGGGGCTTCCTAAAAAGGTTCTAAAATCTTTTTTTAAAAAACATTGTTTTAAAAAATAAAAAGCAGAAGGGGCAATTTCCAGAGGACTGGAAGCCAAAACTCAATTGTGTCCTCCCCCCCCCCCCCCGTGTTGCCATATACTCTTAAATAACTGGGATACAAATAATTGGACCTGATACATTGAACCCCAAATGGCTAAACAAAATGTTTTGTTGGCTTCCATGCTTCTCTGAAGTGCAACATGTAATATCTGGGAAATCCTGCTCTAATCAAAAAAGCAGGGACTTTTTTCAAAAGTTGTAATAATAAATAGAATCATCTTTGAATGGCAGATGTTTTTCTGGATTCCTTCCCATTGTAAATCATCATCATCTCAAGTTCTGCCGCCTGTCTACCTGAATCAACGTGTATGCATTCATGTGTTTTAAAGCTTTTGGTAATTCTGTGTAACGAGAACAACTTTTTAGAAGGTTTGTGATTGGGACTTTTAAACTCTTTGATGCAGCAAAAATAATTTATGCAAACTGTGTTTTTGGGTGCACATTTTTTGCTTTAGGTCTGTGGTGAAATGCCTCTTTTGGTCATCATTGCAACTCTTTAGCATTCATATATTAACACAAGGTTTTGTTGTAACACAGAGACAAGATGGAAGAAAGCAAAATGAAGGTACACACAAAAGCATCGAAGCAGTTGTTGCGCGCCTTGAAAAACAAAATGGGATGAGTCTTAGTAGCAATTCTAGTCCTGAGGCAACATTTATGGAAAATTCAGAAAGGATGAACAGTATGGACGATGCCGTAGTTCCTCGAGTTCTTTATGAAGAGTTGCTAAGAAGTTATCAGCAACAGCAGGAGGAAATGAGACACATTCAGCAGGAGCTTGAAAGAACAAGAAGGCAGCTTGTTCAGCAAGCAAAAAAGCTAAAGGAATATGGAACATTAGTGTCAGAAATGAAGGAGCTCAGAGACTTGAACAGACGGTTACAGGACGTACTGCTTCTCAGATTAGGCAGTGGTAAGTGCTTGGATATACATGAGACATATTTTTAAATACTGTAATTTGAGCATAGAGTTTCAGCTATATCTTTGCATACTTCTTAGCCTTTTATTCTATTCCACATGGAAAAATAACTGTAAGAAATCTTCATGCTGGTAAGACTGAACTGATTTTCCCAGAGGCTTATGCATGTTCATTGGTGTTGTGGCTACAAAAAGCCCCATTTGGTCAATTTATCCCTGCCTCCATATTTAGTTTGCAAATAGAGTGCAAATGTAGAAATCTGATTTTATAATTCTCCTTTAATATCACTGTGTTATCCAGTATTATAGCTGAAGTTTTTTGTAAACTGAAAAAGGAAACAACAAACTCTTGACTAAAATGAAGGAATTTTATTACTGTAAATTAAATCTTACTGTGCTCATTAAGACTTGTTTACCAAAGTATAGGAGAAACCCTTTTTGTGCAAACATCACTTGATCCAGTCTGTCTCTTAACTTTGTATTTGTAAATCTTGCAATTTTTTTATTTTAATTTTCTAATTCAATGGGTGTGAATAGTACTTTTTTCTTCAACCATATGTTATTTTTTTTAAAAAAGGCAAATATCTAGATGCCTCCTTTTGTTAAAGATTTCATGTTCACAGATATTGTGTTGCATTGTGAAAGTTTTTTTTTCAGTGTCCTGTCTTGAACTGTACCCTAATGAAGTTGCCAGTTGACACCAGACATTCAGGAACTGATTCTGTTTGTAAGGGAGGAATAGGGGGTAATGAAACTCCTCATAGGGGAGGAATCACTACCTTGAATGTCTTCTGCCATCCTGACCTACAGCACTTTCCCACTGTTAGATTTAGAAAAGTTAATATCTTTTTGTGTATCCTTCTGGTTCAGAAGGATTAGTGGAGGGTAAAGATGGGAAACGGATCAATTAGAACATTTTCTTTTTGTTTTATTTTAGAATTCCTGTTTTTGTCAGTCTCTCCCTCCCTCCCTCCCCCCCTCTCAAAAAAAAAAAAAAAAGCCAAAGGGAAGAAGAGATGAATCAGTTGCTACAGAATGGGAAGGATTCAGCACCCTGGAGAAGGCTGTAGCTTATGTGTCTCCTTTCTGAAATAAGACCAACTCTTGTGTATTTCCAAAGCTAGGTTGGCTCAGGAAAAAAACCAAACCAAACTGTTTGCGGATTTTCTGGGAAGTCACTCAGATATTTCTGAGCCAATCCAGTGTGTGAAATTCTCTACTTTCAATGCACGTTTATTGCATATTGTTTGCCCTATAGTTTCTCCTGAAGATCTGAGTTGTGGCTTCAACAGATGGGATCTATGCATGCATATTTGCTATAGCTTTCCACACATAAGCTTTATTCCCAGTGTTCACGTCTTATCTGTGCAACTTTTAAGGTCTCCTGTCCTTCTTGAAAGTTGGGACAAACCTTTTTCCGAGAATGTGATGTTTTTCCACTGGGAAGTATTATAAAAAGTTTCTGTTCAATTCCTTCCTCTGAGCATAATAATGTAATTTCCTATTTATATTTCCCTGCTTATTCTTCTTTGAGGTTTCATTTAGTGTTTCACTTACATTTTCTAGCACTGTGTGAAAGGTCTGTTGTAAAAAACAAGAAGGTGTTAGATTATTTCTTTCTCCTAAGTCTTAAAGGATTTTTGTGCTGAATAAGGACCGCTGGATAGCTCAGTGGTATAGATTTATGGTTGTGGAGCCAGAGATTGGAATTTGGATTCCCCCACTGTGCCTCCTCGATAGAGGCTGGACTTGATGATCCATAGAGTCCCTTTCAGCTCTCCAATTCTAAGATAATGATGATTTGGAAGCCATATATTTTATAGTTATAATAAATGTTATAGCTCTAATAGTTTTATAGTTATAATAGGTTAGGGATTTTTCCTCATTAGTAATATGCTTAAAATACTTTCAAAGAGATGGAGTAGATTTTCTTTTTACTAAAGCAATTGTAGTTCTTTCATGTTTGTTCATCCAACAGTCCCCACCCACTCACTCATGGCTTGCATGCAGTTAGAGTAAATAGAGTTGCCCAAGTAATTACCCTACCCTTTAGGGAAAGGAAGTATTTAAATTGGCTTCATTGTTTCAGGTTAGTGCAATGTTGAATTTTTTTTATGCCCTTTGAAAATGAAACCATTGAGAAGTTTCTGATATGAGCATGTAGCTAACATGTTTTCCTCTGAGTGATCTGAAGTGAAGCATTTCTATAATAAAGCCTGTGTCTATAAATTTTTAGAAGGCATCAGCAAGCAGCCAGTGGAAGCATGGTTTGAAAAATGTACTAAATTTTGCATACTTTACTTTGTTTTATTTGGTGGAAAAATGTTCTAAGAGTGAGGAAAGCAAGCTCATACTTTTTGCACATGATCTAAAATCCCAAGTCTATGCTCTTTGAATTTCTTAAATATTGATGTTGCATGCTTAGCACTTGGAAAATATCTTATAAATGTGAATCCACATTTGAGGCATTTTCCTTTCCATCCCCAGCTACTATAACAGTAATCTATGTCTCTTCCTCCTTCAGATGCCACCAGTTTGATGAGAAATAGATTGGAAATGGTCTTCTATTAGAAAGATAACACAACTTCTGATTCAGTTCTTGGTACTTGGGAAGAAATCATTACCATAGCATTTGTCTACCAGAACTAAAGAATGCAGTGCCCTGTGCATTCCCCAAATTCAATAGTGCTTTTGCTTTTCTTCTATATTTCTTCTAGCATTGGTTTCATAGGCCATTTCAGTTTCTTTCCTATTTGTTGAGAATATAAATTATTTGTGAGTTTCACTCAATCATTAGTCTCACACTTCTAAGTTGTGCAGTGATATTTGGTGTAATCTTGTTTTCGAACTTGTGTTCAGCATCCTCTTGATACTCCTGTTCATCTGGATGATGATGCCTTTTTAATTGATTGATGTGCTCGTGAGGTCAGACCACTAGACTTTGGGCAGCCTTTATTCTTCGGGTTCAATTAAAAAACTAAAAAAAAAGAAATGTATTCCTGCAGTGCCATTTGATTGTTCCAACATACCATACATGAAACAGTGAGAATTGTCTATCTAGGACGTGTAACATAGCATTGATCTGCAAGTTGGAAAGGTTTCTGTCCTGACTCCCTGAACCATGCTGGAAATTCAACTGAGTTAAAGAGTAGTAGGGAAGTTGTGTGAGAGAACTGTTATGTTGACAAGAACTGCTTTGTGCACAAGCTGTTTTTCCAGACTTTCTTTTATCAGTATGTCTCTTGCTATACATTGAAATTGCTTTTAAAGGGAAAGGAATTTAAAACATTGTTTGAAGGTTTTCAAAGTATATGAGGTACTATTCATGTAATAATGCTATGGAAGGTGCCCTGTCCGACTTTCTTTAGACTGTATCCAAAGAAAATGTGCCTAAATGCAATTGAAGTCAACGTAAACCCTTCTGATTTCATTTGGTGCAGAGCAAGGCACAACCAAGGTCCATTAAGGGCCTAATTTCGAGCCCCTGTGAAAAACCAGCATGGCTGAATCATGAAAAACAATCCCCTGTGAAAAACCAGCATGGCTGAATCATGAAAAACAATTCTCTTCTACAGTAGTCTTCTGTATTTAATATAAAGATTCATAGATCATCCATACTGTCTCTTGTTGATGGTAGCCAGAAATACCAGCACACAATGAAGTGATTCACATGAAATAGTAAACCAAAGAATGGCAAGAAGCATGGTTTATTGGCTGTGAGCAGTTTACTAGTATACACCGCATGGAATCCTGTCATGCGCCTTTGTACAAGTAAAGGCTAATTATGCCACTGGACATCTTTAACTTAAACTTTCTTATCAGCCCCTTCAGGTTCTGAGGCTGCCTAGGGAACCTTTCTGACCTGGGGAAGAAGTTTGGAGCCTTGGATTTTTAATAATCTGAAAATCATTGCCAGAGATCTCAGCCCTGGTGGCAGTGTTTGAATATTAAATGCTTCCCCCACCCTGAAGCTTCTGTGGCTTCTCCAGATCAAAACAGAACCTTTGGAGTCTCAGAAGTGGTATCTGAAGAAGAAGAAAATTATTAGGAGTGATTAAGCTCTAGGAGCACTGCAAGAGATTATGGGACTGGCAGTTTTTTGAGAGGCAACCTTTAGAGAGCCTAATGGACAGAAAAACTAGCAGTTCCATAATCCCTTCTGGCACCCCAAGAATTTAGCCACTTTCAGTGATTTGCTCCTCCTTCAGTAACAAATGGTTATTGCTCCAGAGACTGACCAAATGCAAGCATGTCAGTGATGAAAAATCATATATGGACTTAAATTTCTTGCTTGCAGTTCCCAAAATTCTTGCAGTGCAAGAAATTCAGAAGTCCCATGTTTACTGTCTGCTTGCTCCCACTTGCTGCAGGGCAGCTAAAGAAGCTACGGAACTTGGTTCTGTGGTCTGTTTATCATGTCATACCAACCTGGTTTTTTTTCTTATCATTTCTAGGCCATGGGTTAAATACAATATTTTTATGGTTCTTCCCAGTGGTATTTGTACTCAGAGTGTTATGCTGATGATTTTGAAGGAGAAAAAAAACACAATTTTATATACATATGTATATGTCGGATTGGAAGAACTATGCAGAAGAAATTAATTTTCAGGGCTATATTTCCTGAATGCCCTGCCTCTGACAACTGAAAATAATGATTTTCACTTAAACACACTGTTCCCATCCTCTGGCTTCTGTTTGCTGTGTTAAGCTGATACCTTTCTGTTGACTTTGAGAAACCTTCCATTAACTGCACAATTTCTTATTTGCTTATCAATGTGCAAAACCTACAAAGAGAAAGAAACTTTAAAAGTAAGCATGGTGCGTGGCAAATTAGGTACGCAGCATCAATTAGCAAAACCTCAGTAAAAGGAACTGCATGTCTAATTCACAACATGCAGCTTTTAGCAGTTTGTGAAATAACTGTGAAGTTTATCTGGTTAGAAAAGGCTTTGATTTTGGAAATGAAAACTGCCCAGAGATTTAGAACATAAATAAGACATTTTAATGCTTTATGCCAGTGGCCTCTGAGTAATAGCAGCTCTTGGACTGGGGGTATGATCGTTTACCAGTTGTACTACTTTAGGCAGATTTGTAATATATGTACAAATACAGAAAGTCATGGAAGAGTTTACCAGTTTTACTAGCTTAGGAAGGTTTATTATATCCATGTACAACTATAGAGAGTATCAGCAAATAACAAGTACCAAATGAAAATGTTGCAGAGGCTTCAGTTGAAAGAACCTTTCAATTTTTTTAAAAAAACACAATTCTGGTACTTCTTTTGTTTTATTTTATTCTCATGCTGCAAAAATAGTATGTAGCTAAGGGTTCACACTGTTATAAAAGAGAACTAAATCCTGTCTGTCCCTGGAAATTCCAAGTCAGAGAAGTGAGCATTGTCTTATCAGGTTTTGAATTATGGAATCCTTTCTTCTTGCTTCTGTGAAATGTCCCAGCAAGCCAAGGTAATATAAATAATATGAGTCGTTTCTTGTGAGGGTGTACTGGCTAAGTAAGAAGCAAACTTTTCCTGCTCACATAGTAAAAGAGATCTGGGGAAGTTATGTAGAAGCTTTTTTTGTCTCAAAAGATTTTTTGTCTCCATCATTGCTTCCTCAAGTGTTCTGTAGTCCTCTGGGTCTTCTTTTCCCACCACTTCAGTTCTTTGGAGGCAAAGGACACGTTCCTTTGTCTTGGAAGGGTTGACAAGAAGACAGTCTGGTTTATAAAAAGTACATTATTTTCTACATGTCATGTTGAAACTGTATTGGTCTTCACCAGCCCAAGTGGCATTGGATAGAATGTGAAGGAAGCACTGTGGTTTAACTTCTAGAACTGGACAGAGGGCAGGGCAACTGGTTGCATTTAATGCCCTCTGCTTAGATCAACCTTCCTTACATTCACCCTTAGTCAGGGAGTTCTCGACATGTTTTTACAACTGCCAGGGGAGAGAGGGTCTGGCATCCTTTCAACAAATTCTTTGCATCCTTAGTAGTTGCTCTGACAGGAATGGAATTAACCTGCTGGAAGGCACTCATTTGTCAGAGTGGAATTTGGAGGCAAGAATATAGTAAATAGACAGTTGGGATGAACATGGAGTAGAGATAGGATAGCTGGAAAGAAGGAGAAGAAGAAAAAAACAACATTGGGAAGAAAATATACAGACACATCCTTCCTGACATACTGTGATTTAAAAAAAAATCTTGCCTGTATATCAATTTCCATTAATCCATCTAATATGACAGAGATACGGCGAGTGCTGGCCAGGAAAATGGGGGTAACTTACATTTCATCTCCTTTCTCTAACGCATTGCTGGCTTTTTGAAGAAGACTCCTTCCTTCACAAATATTCAAAGGTGGGTTCATCATATTGTAACAAAACCAGCAAAGAATCTTGTTGAACTACAGCCCTGTATCTCACAAATTGAGTGCAGTCCATGAAAGCTTATGCCAGATAAAAATTGTTAATATTCAGGATGCCACAAAACTCTGTTGTTTTTCCTTTCCAAAGCTCTCTTCAGAGTAACAGTGATGAAATGTCTAGTACCTCACATCATTTTTTACACTAAACAATATCAAGTAGACATAGTTTGAGAAAAAGAAAATGGTTTCTCTGATTTCTTCTCTTACCCCTTGAATTCCTTTATGTCAGGCAACCTTTCCCAGCATTACCAAGATGGAAATGCTCTGGTAATGAGAAACTGTCAGAGATGCAAAGATCTGTTTCTGTGTCTGGCAAAGCAAAATTTGTGTATGGAGGAGCAGCCAGAGCACTGGGGGGGGGGGATATTTTTGTTGCAGAATTTTAAAACAAAGCTAGTTTTAAAACATTCATATTAAAATACTATTGTAAGAGCCAATTTATGTATACAGTACATATATCTCTTAGAACTCAGATTCAAAGGTGTTATAACTTGTTATTGCCTATGGCTGGATTATTGAAGAAGTCTTCATGTTGCCTTAGCAATACTTTATGTTGCTAAATATATAATATTGCCTACTATTTGAATTGGGAGTACAATCTAGAAGCAGTTGCCTGACCCCATGTGTGTTGTACTAAGTTGAGGGGCCTACTTGTATATAAACATACATAGGATACTGTACATTATTATGACTGAAATGTTCAATAATAAGTTCAAGAATGTCCCAATGTATCATGGCTCTTTCATTGTGCTAAAATCTTACTCTTTTTCAAACTATTGGCTTGATAAGCCCCATAATTGAGAGTCAAATTGTTGTTGCAGTTCTGTTACACACATGTAAAGGCCAAAATCCTCTTGCAGAGCTATGCAAATGTCACAACTTCTGGAGGCAAATTGCCCCAAGTTAAGGAATAGACATTATTATTTGCACTCCAAGTTTTACAGCTCAATATGTAGCTGATAATGTCAGTGACGATTTTTTTAACTTTGAGAAATTCACCTCCAAAATTACACTGTTTGTGCTATGCCAGCATAACTAGATAAGATGATCTGAGCCATTATCAATTTTTTGTTTGATTTTAATGTAGTTTTATAAGGATTTGAGAAATCAGTTCAGACTTATCCAGTCTAATGCAAAAATGGGGTCTTAGGTCATTATAATTCTCAAATTTACATTTATTGCAGATTGTATTCACATGTAGCGTGTCTTAAAAGTTGTCAGTGTTGTATCATCTGTCTTTATCTTGATGCTTTGCAGAGATGTTCAGCTAGTTTCTGTATATAAAAGAAATATATAAAACATCAAAATGAGATTGCTGTAGCTTGTAAGCCGCCCAGAGACCTTTGGGTAGAGTGGGCGGCATATATGTTAAATAAATAAATAAATAAATAAATAAATAAATAAATAAATAAATAAATAAATAAATAAATAAATAAATAACTGTTCATGAAGTGTTTGTGCTGAATTTATTCAAATTTAGCTTTCCTTTGTATAAACAGCTTCAAGAATGGCAAGACTAGAATTGTGTTCTCAGTCTACTGAATTTGAATTTTAAATCAGATACGTTATTTATTCCATTTTAACTTACGTGTGAGTAAAGGACAATGGAAGGCATATATGTTACATACTTAACTGCCATTGTCTGTACTATGCAGGTCCTGCCCTAGAACTTGAAAAAGTTACCCCAGAATCCATTGAGCCTGAGCCTGAAGTGCAGACTGCTTTCAGTGAAGAAGCAAACACGTCAACATACTATCCAGCTGCTGTTCCAGTAATGGACAAGTACATCCTTGAGAATGGAAAGGTATTTTAAGAGGCTGCTTCATATGAATCAAGTTGACTTATGGTGAATTTCATGCTATTCAGATAAGATCAAGGGATACATCTATAGTTATCATTTACTAAAAAGTCCTGAGTTGATCCCTAGACTTCTTCTTGGTGTTTTTGATCTTGTCTGACAAAATCTCCCCAGATGTTACACCTGTTGCAAACATTCAGACTTTTGGAAACACTCTTAATACTTTCCCATTAATTGGACTTGGGTATAAGATTAATTTCAAAAATAGCTCAAAGCTCTTCTGTGATACATAGATATTTATGAACAAAGTACATCTATCTGAAACCGTTTTCATCATAGAGCCTTAATGGTCATCTAAACCTCTTGCTAATCTACACTTCTCCTTTGAATTGCACAGATATGAGCAGCACAGTTTTGGTTATACTTTTTTATATAATCAAAAACTATTTAAATAAATAAGTATTCAATGAATACTGTACTGCTTTTTTTGTCTCCAGGGAAGTGTTCTGAGAAAGGTGGGTCTTTGGCTTAACTAGGGCCTTGTTGTTGACAGTGGGGCACTCCCTGGTCTGATGGTGGTGGCCCAGCCAGCCCCCCTGTCTTCTCATGGCAGCTCTGTGTGGCAGCCAGGGAGGGTGCTGTGCTGGGGCATGCCAGGAGGCTGATGCAGGTCAGGGGAGGTGTTTGTGTATCAATTTTATGCTTTGTAGTTACATTTTGGGGAGCATAAGGGTTCTGTACAGATTTTGAACTACAGGGGTGGGGTTCCTAACAGCAGTGTAGAAGGGAGAAATGTACTTGTTTATCAACATGCTTTCAATTTACATTCTTCCACTTCATGAATTTAAACAGAACCCAGTGTGTCAGCCTGATTGTAAATTTTGAGATATTGAAAGTGGTTGATTTTTAAAAGTGGAGTTGTTATTATTTACATAATATGAAGCAATACGATTCATACCACTGCCTTGGTTCTCTGCCAATTATAAACTGACTGATATTTGATTTTACCTTTTAGGTCCATCTTGGAAGTGGTATCTGGGTAGATGAGGAGAAATGGCACCAGCTGCAAGTAACACAAGGAGATTCAAAGTATACAAAAAACTTAGCCGTTATGATTTGGGGAACAGATGTTCTCAAGAACAGAAGTGTAACAGGAGTTGCAACCAAAAAAAAGAAAGACGCTGTTCCTAAACCACCTCTCTCACCTCACAAATTAAGCATCGTCAGGGGTACGTTATTTGGAAATGTGATTGTCAGTTGGACTCTCAAACTACTGCTTTCTTTACATGGGGATGGTGTTGGGATAGTGAAATCACTTCTTTACATACAGCCTGGGAAAGCAGGGGAAAATGCTTAAATCCAGTAATCACAAAAATAGTGCAAAGACAACAGTCATACCTTCATCATCATTAGAAACACTGCCAGTGCCCACCAATCTGGGATTGTGCCTTACCTTCCATGAAGTCCTATGACGAACCTCAGTGAAGCCAAATGCTGCTAGTACATACACAAGGAATCCTTATCTACCATGAACAGCATATGGGAAGGTCATAATTTTTATAAAGCAGAATCTAGAAAAGAAATGTGCAAGTTTGACCTCTGGGCATCCGAGCCTAGAAAAGTCTTTTGGACAGCAAGGTAACAGATATATCTTCTGTGGGACCAAGTACATGTTAAGGATGTCTTCTCTTATTGCATGCATGTCTTAGAGCTAGTAGGATGCAGGAGCCTCCTTGGAACAAGTCAATTGTCAACTTTGTCAATGAACAACAAGGAGCAACCTGGTTACACTTGCTGGGTGGACGTTCCTTATGTTTTATAGAGGAAGGGGAATGAGATCACGTAGATGTGAGTCAGCTGCCCATGGAAAGAGAGGCAGACAGGGAACTGGCAGTTGTCAGAAGCTAGAGAGTTACTCCTCTGAACTTGGAAATACAGTAGCTTTACATAAGAGAGTGAGAAAGAAAAGGGAGTGCTGTCACCAGAGGGGTCATGCCTCACTCAGCCTCTCACCAGCTGTGGACAGGGTATTGCAGTAGCTTGGAGTGTATTCACCATCACTTGTGGGGGGAAGAGGATTTCAGAAGGACAATATTCATAGTGATATCTTGTTTTTCTCCAAGAAGATACCTCAAGAATATTTGACTGACAGTGGGTGAAATTAAATGCCTGGCCTTTGCCAACTGCAAACTTAACGGTGTGTGGGGATGAGTGCCTTTTCTTTGAGTGAGGACCCCTGTTCCCTTCTGTTAGGGGCAGGAGATGGAGAAGTATGATTCAGAGAAAGCACCATAATCATAGGAAAAGGGCAATAAATTGGATGCAGTGTCAAGAGTTGTATATTACACCTTCGTACCCTGTTTCCCCCAAAACAAGACCTAACCTGAAAATAAGCCCTAGTATGATTTTTCAGGATGCTCATAACATAAGCCCTACCCCAAAAATAAACCCCAGTTAGGTGAAACCCCGCCCTCCACCATTATGCAGCAACCAGAAGAAGATGGCATGACTGCATTTGAATAAATGTACAGTGGTGCCTCGCACAGCGGGCGCCTCGTAGAGCGATGAATTCGCTCTACGAGGCCGGTTTTGCGATCGCAAATGCGATCGCAAAACGGTGCCTGCATAGGGCGAAAATCGCAGAGCGAAGGGCGGTAAGCGGTTCGCTTACCGACCTTCGCTTTGCGACCTGCTGATCAGCTGTTCGGCGGCTACAAAATGGCCACTGGAAGCCCCAAAATGGCCGCGTGCAGCGTTTTCGCGCCCTCGTAAAGCGAGGGGAGGGCACAAAAATGGCTGCTGGCCATTCTGAAGCATCGCTGAACGGTGAGTATTCGGCCCAATTGGAATGCATTAAACCATGTTTAATGCGTTCCAATGGGTTTTTACGTTCTGTTCAACGATGCTTTCACACAGCGAGGCTGTGCGAGGCACCACTGTATATTGCTTTACATGAAAAACATAGAACTGAAAACAAGCCCTAATGTGTGTTTTGTAGCAAAAATTAATATAAGACCCTGTCTTATTTTCGGGGAAACATGGTATTTTTCCACCTCTTCTGGGTAGGGTTGGCTCTCTCCCCTGTAGAGAGTGTTCTGTCTTGGCACTCCAAGCAGTTTATATGGAGTAGGGCCTGTTTTTGCATATCTGTCTCTGGAGGCGAATAAGAAAATACCTATTAAATATTAGCACCTTGCTCATTGAAGGGAAATGCACCAGAAGTCTCCTTTGTGAAGTTGTGTGCATAGTACAGTGTGCATAGTACAGGGCCAGAGACGAAGCAAGCTTTATGATGAGCTCTTTAGACATGGAGCATCTTATAATCTCCCATTGTAGTTTTTATACATTACTGATTGTTTTCACGGACCCCATCATGGCACCATGTTTACTGGTTTTCTTCTTCTTCCATTGAAGTCCAGGGAAGCTAAATTGTCTCATGTCTAGGATTGGTGTAAAGTTCTTCCATTGACAGCATCTATGGTCATGGTCTATTTATATATTTATTTGATTTATATAGTGCAACACACTATTCTGGGCAGTTTACAAGAATATAGTATATGGGCAAATCATTTTCCTTCCCTTTGCCACCAATATCTCTTCCACCTTTTAGCAATTTTATTGACATAACTTCACACAAGATTAGCTCTGCAAATAGACAGGTCTGTTAGCATATCTGTCATGTGGACAACAAATCTTGTGTCTTTCAGTATGTGGGGGCTGATGCTAGTACTACAACTCCCTTAGCTGACAGATCTTAAGTATAGAATCATAGCCCTACTTTCAGTTGTATGCACTGAGATTGGTTCTGTGAACATTCTTTCTTGCAGTTCTTAGGGTATCTTTATAGTATTAAAGCTTCTACAACTGTGCAAAAATATTTGTAGGCATGAAGACTTGAACTTCTCTTAATGTCACATTTCCATTTTAAAAAGAGATAAGGGAATACTAAGAATAGCTGAAGGCACCTTTAATAAGAAATTGGCATGCTTAAACAAAACAAAAAACTCTCTGAAAATCTGGTATGATGTTTTCTTAAGTTACATTTTTATGGAAGCATGTCCATTTGTTTCAATCAAGAAGCTGTGGGTTTGAGTTGAAGTCTGGAGAACATTAAACGATATTAAAAGTTAATTGAACTCTGTGTATGCTTATGTGGAAATACTTCCTGGTTTTACTCTATAATGGCGAGTGGGTTATGTTCTGATTTTTACTCATGATTCTCTGTCATAAGTACAGATAAGGCTTAAATCTGAATGTCCAAGTTCAGTGGGATGTAAATTTACCTGATGTACTTTGGATAGTACTGTACTTTAGTGTTAAGCTTTGTCAACTATAAAATATTCCTTCGGGTGCTGTGCGCGCCATTACTTTTTACTAGGGAGAGAGAGTGTTCCCTCAGACATTTTTGTTGTCAGAAACTCAAGAGTATGATTCTATGCAAATGATGCATAAGGCTGTAAAGATGGGTGATTGATAGGGATTAATGTGGTATAGAGATGAGTGAATTGGTGTACACCCACATTGGGTGTGAGGATCAAGCAGTTTGCTACCATGAGCGCTGCTACAGTTTTGGAAGTTTTCACTAGTGCTCCTAGTAACAGATGATGAAAATTACACTTGTTCCTGTTTTTTTTTATTCCACTATTGCTGATTCATAGGTTAGTGTTACTTGTGTGACAGGCTTTGGTGCTGCTTGATGTTCCCTTTGTAAATTGGCTCCTTCAGGCATTCCAAGGCTTGTGTGGAAGCAGTCTCACTAGCTTTCAGGCATGGAAAGAAACAAATGTTTGAAGGTTTGAAAGTACTGCTAAGAAGAAGCAGATTTGAGCATGAGGGAAGACCATAGATCAGTGCCAAACTGTTTGTTTGGTATACAGGAGGTTCCAGATTCAATCTCTGGCATCTCTAGGTAGGAAAGAACACTGTATGAAATCCTAGAGAATTTAGTAGACAATATCAAACTAGACAGACTAATGCTCCAGCTTGGCACAAGGCTGCACCCTGTATTCACAAAAACTAAGAGATAGAACAGCAGAACATAATAGTTGGAGTAATATTTTTATTCCCCCAATTATTTGGAAATCAAAAGCTTAGATAGCAAGTTATTATTTGTCTTGTATCCATGCCTGTAGATATGTTCTAAGGGACTTTTACTAGTAGAGTTCAGTCTCTCCTGCTGTTGGGGTGATGGGATGGAGTTTTGATTCCTGAACCCTAGGAAAAGATCAATCCTTCAGAGAGTAAGCAAAAACAGAACTGTTGCTGAATAATTCTGTTTAGGTTTTTTTACTTGAAGCTGAACAGTTATATTTGTAGACAGTGACGTAATTGTGCATCTGGGCAAGAGCCACATCAAGAACTGTTGCATTCATTTTCCTCAAACAAGACCATTTTTTTATTTGCAGCTTATGGTTCCCATGAGAATCACTTTGGAAATAAAATGGCAAAACACACTCTGTGTGTGTTTCCAATAATATCTAGTAATGACATGAGCATCTATTTCTCTGCCTCTGTCTGCATGGGCCTTTGTGTATGTGTTTAGTTCAGATATTCTAGTCCTGTAAAAAGATCCAAAGTACTTTGTCTTGATGATGGCTCATGACACAGTATTCCAATTAGAAACCCACTTTTAGCCAAAGTTTTTCCCCCAAGCTCTTTCAATTTTTCTTTTAATGCTTTTTGGCATCTATTTCCTGCATCATAGATTATAACTAGGATTTTTAATACATTTTTATTGTCAGATAATTTTTGCATTTCAGAATTAGCATTTGTAAGATCTGTATTTGAGGTGGATTTTACTTTTAATCTTTGATTGCAGATTAGCTTCGTTAAGATGCATGTTTAAAGGAGGGAGTTAAGTCTTAATGGGACTAATACATCTTGCTGTTTTAGTAGTCCCTAATGTGTCGTTTATTCTAAGGAAGTTATTAAAAAAGTATGGTACACAAACACTGTAAACCCTGTCACTGAAAAATAACCTTTTATAAAACTTCTGAAAGATGTCAGAGGGAGCCACAGAGGATGTAGAGTAGTTAATTGTCATACCTTTAACACATTGCATTTAATAGTGCTATAAAACTTTTTAATTAAACAAATCTCTGTGGCTTTCTACCATATGAAGTAACAGCTGCTGAAAAAAGACAGGTAAAATAGAAATTTAATCTGTTTGGAAGCCGTTTATTCATGCTGGTAGTAATAGGCAGCATTCACTGTTTCTTACATGGCTATAGCAAAGGCTGTAGATACTCATATTGGTGGAAATCTGGTAGTAAGTTGTAACTAGATTAGGCCCATTCAGTCTGATGGTTTTGTGAGACACTATCTGTGTGAGTTGCATTGATTTAGTGGGCCTACTCTGGTTGTGGCTTACTATTGCAGTTCAACTATTGTGTTATATCTAATGCTAAGACACTAACCGTAATATGTCTGGCCTGGTCTTTCGTAAGTCAAAATCAAACATTGCAGTGTCGCTGATTTCTGGATTACCTCATACATTCTTTCAAGATAGCTGTTATTAATTGTGCATATCCGTGTATACTCGAGGTGCCACTGCTTAGTCTGGAAGGAAGTGTGAGCTCTTTCTACCATACCTTCCTTCTTTCCAATGAGTTGTGTTAACTGGCATAACCCATGTTTTTGGCTACAACTCTGCTATTACGCACCTCAGTGTTTTAGGTTTGCTCTTTAACCTTTACCTAACCATTGGAGGAGGTGCCAGATTTCTTGGGTCCCAGTTCATGAAGAAAGGGGGATATATAAATAAAATAGATAAATATTGGTGTCTCACAGAAATATGTAGTTGAATGATCATATATTTATTTAACAGTCCCTTCCCTAGGACTTTAGTCAGAGTAGTAAAAATTACATTAAAAAATGGTAAGGCTGCTAAACCTATCATCAGCAGAAAGGAAGCACGGAGATAACGAGGACATAGAGCTTCCTAATGTGATCGCTCATCTGTGATCAGGTGGCAGTGACAAAGAATGCTAAACTCAGGCCCTTTCAGTGCTGTCATAAGCAAATTTTACTCAGCATTTATTCTGTGTTTTGTGGAGTTTGCCCCAGAAGAATATGGCCAATTCCTTTATAAGTGTTCTTAAAGAGCTGTAGCCCACATGCGTAGTTCAGGTCACAGTCTGTGGCTTCTGCTTCAGAATAGCAGAGACATTTTGTGATGCAACATAAAATCTTAGCTGAAAATTGGCCAGTCTGGTGCAGTCCAGTTCATGATGAACAGCTGCACATGCGCAAAATTAGCTGTCCTGCACGTAGCTTTTAGCATGGTGTTCTGTGCAGCATTTGCTGTTCATGGAATCTTCTGTTCATTTTTTAAAATTCTGTCCAAAAATGAAGCTATTTCTCTGTGTCTGTTACCTTGCTGTATCCTGCTTGTTTTATTTAAATTTTAGCAAGACATCCTTCTAAATGTTCTTTTTCTTCGTTCCAGAATGTTTGTATGACAGGATAGCACAAGAAACTGTGGATGAAACTGAAATTGCACAGAGACTCTCCAAAGTCAACAAATACATTTGTGAAAAAATCATGGATATCAATAAATCATGTAAAAATGAAGAAAGGAGAGAAGCAAAGTATAATTTGCAATAAATTTTTAATTTTTAATAAAGTGTTAGTGTTTTACTCCGGTGGTGGTGGTGGTCTTAATTTCATGGTGTTCATGCTGATGGGTGAACTGACCTTATGGTGTGGAAGATATTTACTCTAAGCCATTTAAAGAAATGACTCATCTTCTTATAGCAAAAATAAATGAATAAATTTAAAAATCCTAAAATGTTTTTCTTAAAATAAAATACCGTCAATTGTACCAAGGAAAATAAGATGCTGACTGTGAATCTATAGCTGCCAATTTTGTGAGTCCCAGAACAATTGCGATCCTATTAAAATTACTGAGGTTTTTTCACATACATTTTGAATTTTTAATAAAGTGTATACAGTAAGGTTCTGTGGAATAAAGATATTTCATACAGACATACTTTGCAAACACTGGTTATTAAAAATGTTTATATGTATCTTTTTTTTAAAAAAAATCTCATGTCTTCATGGAAATATTGAGTTATAAAGTAACAGTGGACCCTTGACTTACAGACGGCTTGACTTACAGACCTTTTGAGTTACAGACTTCTCTGGCCGCAAAATTTAGGTTTGACTTGCAGACTGAGATTTGACTTACAGACCAGAAAAAAAAACCAAAATGGAACAAAAACGGCCTGTTACGGGATTAATCGGTTTTCAATGCACTGTAGGTCAATGGAGACTTGACTTACAGACTTTTTGACTTGAGAACCGCCTTCCAATATGGATTAAGTTCTCAAGTCAAGACCCCACTGTACTATTAACAAGTTTCTTTGGGAGGCTATTGAGAGAATTTATGGAACAAGTATCCTGTTCAGTATTTCTGCACATATGAAACTCCAACTGTGAAAAGTGCTGCAATAATGTGATGAGATGCCATTCAAACACATCTAGGCTCGTAACCACCAGCAGACTAGTTGATTGTCTCAGCTTCTGCAGCTGGAGTTCTGTGCAGGTAAATTTTGAACAGGATACTGGCCAATGTTCTGGGCTGATGATTTCTGGAATTAAGGTACAGTATACATTGTCATTTAACTATGCAAAATGTGAAAAATGAGCAAAGTGGCCAGGGGGCATAGTTCTTGGTGTCCTACCCTATTGATTTTGTGCTGCCACTACCACTGCTGGCATTCCCTTTCTCCTTCACCTCTCTCTCCATCTGTGTTTTGGAAGTGTACATCACCATGGCTATTGACATTCTGGATCAGCAAATAGCAATGTGGTGCACCCAAACCAGTCTCTCAGGTTTGTCTGCTACAAGAGCCTTTTCCTTTCTGCACTTCTTTTCTGCACTTTATTTTCCCGTGGATCATACACTGTAAGAAATCTACTATTTGTTCCTCATTATGTAACTAAAATATTCTAGTTTTCTGAATTTTATGTGATTTATTATTTTTTGCTCTTTATGTGCTTTACAGCTTCACCTTCTTGAGTGAAATGAATTAAGCCACATTTTCCCATTTCAAGTGCAATAGTTAAACCACTTTGAGGAAATTATGATAGAAGCCCTAAAGGTCAGGCACCTAGGGAGTTTGTCAGGCCATGATTGAACTGCCCCATTGTCTTCTGTTCAAAACATAGTGGTGTTTGTTTTTTTGTTTGTTTGTTGCATTTGATTGCAACTACATGTGACGAAATTTGAAAGTATAATAGGGGACAAGTAATGCTGGGAGTTTATTTCTAAATTACTGCATAAAGTAATATTTATGGACAGCATTTAAAAATGTATTGTTCATGAATGTCTAATGTATGATCATGTTATGATTGATTCCGGACTCTCCTCCCCCCACCCATGCATCCTAATTTCTGGATGATCACAACCATTACAACAGGTTGCAGCTGAATAGGACATTTTCCATGAGAGGGTGTTTCTCATATGCTTGTATCGACAGCTGCTGCTGATCTGGTGCCAACAGTCACTTTATCCACTCGAGAATGTTTTCTGTCAACTAGATTTTATTTATTTATTTATTTATTTATTTATTTAATTTATACCCCGCCTATCTGGTCAATTTGATGGTACAGTCAGGTTCATTTTGAAGCACATTGTGTTTATTCTGAAATGTGGTAGCTGGCAAACCGGTTATTTGACCTCAGAGCAAAGCTGGCATTTACTGTTAAATAAAAATCAAGTGTTTTGCCCATGATGAAACTGGGCCATCGTCAAGGTCATCCATAGTCTATTGTGGGGAATGTTCAATACTGTATTAACTTCTTGGAGCCAAACTTCCCTACTAATGTTTCCTGTATGGTAAAACTATGTCCTAGCATAAATGTTCATGGGTGATCACATACACAAATTGATTATAACCGTTAGGTTTGGTCTATATATGCAGGCTCCTTATTATAGGCAAATATTCTATCAGAAGACAGAGAAGGCAGGACAATGATTGTCAGTTGTGCATTTTGATGAATATCGATCTTCTAAAAGCCACTGTATGCTGAAAGTTTTTGCAGGAACTTGGCAATTTTTCTACAAAAATAGTTCTGAACTCGTTGAATGTTTGTTGAAAGGGATGGGCTGCTATTTTGTCTCAGTACTTGGGATGGATGTTTTCCTCTCTTGTTGAAACATCCCTTCCACATCTCAGTTCCTTCAATGGAATACAGGTTTATGAAATATATCTTAAAGCATAAATTTTTTTACTGAGCTGGATATTTTAAGTTAGAGCATTAATGGGTGTTGCTATTTGTCAGATCAGGGAAACAGTAATTCTTAGATTCTGGTGATGGCACAAGATGAGTCTGTGGCTTTCCGTCAGAGCAGAAAGTTCAAGTGTAGCTCTTTCAGTTATGCAACCCCAGTTGTTCAAAGGTTTATGCCTGGTTTCTCTTTGAGTCAAGATACAGCTTAACAGAGGCTATGTTCCCATAATGTTTGAAATTTTAAAATAATGAAATCATTATTTTGTTATTCATACTACAGTGGTTAAAGCTGATAAATATATGGAGATTCTAGTTCTCATCCATAGCTTCAATGGTATGGAATGATGAATTGTATGTATTAGTTCCCGAAAAATTTGGAACTGTAGAAATGTCTTTACTTTTTTTTCTCTTTTACTGTGGTTTTACTACACTATTTTTGTGAGGACAATAGAAGGTTGCAGGTGTATTTAAGGGCAAATCTGTGATCTTGACAACATAACTGAAAGCAAGGAATAATGAATTGTAACTCCTCTTAACAATTTTAAGGATGGAACAAAAAGTAAATGAAATTGCTCCCAGATAAGCCTTGAAAACTGTGTTGTGTTACTTGAGGAGAGAGAGATTAAAACGTTTGTGATACTTGGGGCAAATAAAAAGAAAAAGACAGGACAAGGCCTATAGGATGCTGTTTGGGAAATGGCATCAAAGCAGTGTGCAGTGCTGTACATGTCAGGTAATCCTGGCTTGATTACTTGCTCTCTGCCACTTGTTTCACCCATCTTTTCCAGTGCAAGATATATATGTGTTCAGGAGTTTACATCAAATTGTTTGATTGTTCAATTGGACCATTGTAGTACTGTATATTATTTGATTTTTGCAATGAGGAAGCTGAATTCCTGGAACTTTGAGTGTCGTCTTGCACCATCATAGATGTGGTCATAGATGATTGATGTAAATTGAAATAACTTAATTCTGTTTTTGAGATTATTAGACAGGTGCTAAGCTGATTTTTTCCAAATTCATTTCTGGATCTTGGAGGGAAGATGACTTTTTTATATGTTCTGAATATCTGTATCTGTTTCCTTTCCCCTAACTCTACTCCGCCCTGGAGCCAGACAACATTGTTGCTGAACAAGTAATTGCTGTCATTGCTTACAACAAATTGTATTTGCGATATATTCATGAGCTATTCCGTCATGAAGTGCTTCAAGCATACATTGAGGTGGGCTTGGGCTTTCAGAACAGACAAAGGGGGATTTCTTTTATTGGTTATTTTATAAAAAGAGCAGTTACATTGAAGAACAGAATTTTTGCCAGATCCTAATCCACTGGGTGTTTTTTTAAAAAAAGATCAAACCCCTATAGTATTTCTGTTTTTTTTTTTAAAAAAAAAGCTTTATTAAGTGTAGCCCAAAGATCTATGCATTTAAATGTTCATTATTAAAAGACAAGATTGATAGATGTCTATATAATAATGATGGGCTCCTTTTGCTGGCTTGTATTTGGATAGCTGTTTGTGATGTTAATATGTCTTGTGGGTGTTTGACTTGTTGGCTTTTTTGCCATTGAGATAAATAATTGAAACAAATTTGGCACTGGATTTCATGTTGGCTGTGTCTTAACATTTCTCCCATATGCCTGTTTTTTTAATGAATATCCATGATAAAATTGGAGTAACATATTGACTCACAATTATTTTTCATAAACAGTTTTCATAGATATTTGCCATTAGAGCATGTCAATATGATTTCTGGTTTCCTCTTCCTAAGTGGAAAGACAGTACAGTACAAAGTTCGGCCACGTCTAGTCCATTAGCTGCCTCAGGTTTTTGTTGTTTAGTCATTAAGTCGTGTCCGACTCTTCGTAACCCCATGGACCAGAGCACGCCAGGCCCTCCTGTCTTCCACTGCCTAGGTTACTAATGCCAATACTGTTGTTTGCTCATTAGTATATAAATCTTCCTGTATTTAAATACTTTAATCCAGAAATAGTTTGTATTCAACGGGGCACTAAAAGGGTGCATAAGCATCATGCATTGGTACATTTGATGCATAACCTACCAGTGAGGAGATCAGTTTCTGGTTATCACTGTTTTCTACTCTCCTTGGAGATTAAAAAAAAGTTTAGCTTCTTCTGAAATGATATTAGGAGCATACAGAACTCATTTATACAAGGTCAGATCTTGTGGTCATCTAACCTTATCAGTTCTAACTGGGAACAAGTGTCATCTGTGGTTTCAGCTAGGGTTCTTTCCTAGTGCTGCCTGGAAATCTCTTGTATTAATCTTTTCTTGCCCAGATACCAACTAAGCTTGATTCTATACAAAATCAAATGATATCTGAAATGTTCAGGGTGTTAGGGTGGCACATTGAGAGGGATGGATATATATATTTTTAGTCTGAGTCGTCTCATCTTCAACTAATTTATTTTACTTTTTTTAAAATTGCAATAGTATAAATGTGGGCAGTAACCAATATACAGTAATTAAGAGCATGTGCATAAAACAATATCACTTACAATAACATCTATGGTCAGGCAATATTTTCGTTATGGGTGCAAGCTCCTGAAATCTACTTATCTCTTCACCAGGAAAGATGCTACACAGTGGGGGAGGGATAGAGTCCAACCTGCCATTGAAGCCATGAATCTGCATGGTAACTAGGTTAAGGTGGGAAGCAAGAGAAAATGTCATCTTGAAAAGATTAGGCCCCTAGGTGTTGTTACACCTCTGGCTGTCAGGAACAAGAAGCATGGGAATAGCTGAAAAACTCCTTTTTGAAAATATAAATTCCCAACATAACTCAAATTTGGCAGTCAAATAAAATATGATCTACTTATAAAGAGAATAGCCTCAATCGAATTAGCAATCCAGGCTATAGTAAACCAAATTAATCAACTGTTTTTACATAAATGGTTATGCATTATTCAACAATTGATTCTGTAGATCCATTCTAGTTGAGAGTACCAATCAGGTTCAAGCCATTGGCTAATCATTGAGTTCGGATTTTTCCCTACAGACCAAGCTGACGTACTTGGAAGTTAAATCTAATACTAGTCCTACTTTAAGTAGATAGATTGAAATGAGTTAGAATTGTTAGTCACAGCTAACTTAAAGCCTATTGATGTAAATGGATTTACTCTGAAGTGCTAAAATTAGATTCAGCACTTAGTTTTATGTGTAATTAATAAACTTTAGTAAATTGGACTAACAATTTATAAGGAATTATTTGGTGAAGACCTCTTCTAGTGAGATTGAACCATAAAACTGGGTGACAAACTGAAATTACAAGGTATTTATAGGGATTTATATATTTCAGCAGACATCAGGTAAATAGGGAGGTTTCTAATTTTGTTATGCCCTTGTGGATTTGAAAGTGATGTATAAGCTTCTCAGTAATGAGAAAATCCCCTACTTTGTAATGTATTGAAAAGGAGAACATGCAAGGAAAATTTAAAAATGAGTTTACAACTCCTCCCCGAGATTCAGATTTCTGAGAACTTACAAAAGATAAACATATCTGAGCCAGAATCACAGTTCCTCCTTAAATTCTAAGTGTGCTCATACTGTCATGGAAATGGCTAGATGCATGCATTTAGATGCAGACATAACCGCAGTTCTGATGCTCCTTGATAAATGAAATGTGTGGGTATCGTTATTACTCTGAATGAATGAATAGAGAAAAAATGTCATGAAAAATAGTTTCACTTCGGCATGCCTCTGGTTTTCATAGTCTTTAAGTGATAAAATCTTAGCATCAATCACACATACTTTATTGATACCGTTTTTTCATCCTAATGGCACAGTGGAATTTAGGGTGATAATTCATAAAATGTGGAGGCAATAAAAATGTTATGAAGAGCAATTATTGCATACTTCATGCTCAGTAGCTAATTTTTAAATTTTACCATCTCAGATATTTCAAAAGACTCTTGTCCCCCAGGCTCTCTAATAGGGAGAAAAATGACTTATATTTTAAAATTGGAACAATTATTCAACAAGAAATTTACATGGTTGGTAACAGGCTGCACTTCTTCCATACACGGATGTGCTGCTTTAGTTTTGAACAAAGGCCTTTTTTTTTTCTGCTTCACCAAATTCTACACTTGCTTGATTCTGCACTGAGGATATAATCTTAAAGGTTGCAACTGTGATATCCTTTCAGTTATCATATCACAGCAGATTTGTAAACAAGGACAACTGTCTTTGCAGATTCAGATGAATTTCTGGGTTCTGGACATACACCCTTCAAGTATGTAGAACACTGGAATTGAGTGATTGATTGATTTGATTTGATTTGATTTATATCCCGCCCATCTGGTCTATTCGAATTTAATCGTATGTTGTCAAGTGATCCTTTCCAGGATTTTCTAGGTATAAAGTGCTCAGAGGTGCTTTACCAGCCCCTTCTCCTGATGGCACTCCAGGAATGTGCAGTTTGCCCAAGAAGACCATGCGGGCGGAAGTGCCTGTACCCCATAAGCCACACACACACTGATCTTGGCTGGCCCTTCTTCTGGAAGGTGCTATGGGAGTTTGAACTCTCAGCCCCTGATTCTTCATCCACTGACTATTCTGGCTATAGTGGAATTTAAAGGTATCAACTACATCAGGTACCTCTACGTTATTACATAGACAATTTGATCAAAAAACTATAGTCAAACCCTGAAACATTTAACACAATCTAAGTTTTTAAAGAATTACAGTGTTAAGATCAGCTGCTGCTACTGAGGGCTGGTTATTTTGTCACGTAACAGAACATAACACAGTCCTAGTGTAGAGTTTGAAATGTCGTTTCTAGTTTTCTAACTGCAATTTCCAGTGTTTGAAGGAGTATAGTATATTATAGTAGTCTAACTTGTCGGTAATCAGACAATGAAGTGAGGGCAGTATACAGTGTACCATGTAAGCTAGTATGTTTCACAGAAGCAACTTGAATGCCTTGTGATAAAGATTGGTCAAATAGCACCCCAATGAAGCAAATTTGTACTTTCAGCGGAGAGTGTCTCCCTCTTGACGACAGCAGTGGTGGTGAACTTCCTCTTTCTAGCACAGGGATGAAGAAGGCTATTGTGGCCTCCAGTTCCTACTAAAAATGTTCTTTTCCCCTGGCAAAACCGAAAACAAACAAAAACAATCACCACTCCTGAAAGCTCCTAGGTGTAGTATTTTGCCTTTAGAATAGCTTGCAACTCCCCTGCCACCCTGCAGTTTTCAGTACTAGAAGCAGACTTCCAGTCAGTTCTGATTTCATTTTTCCCTTTTCCTTGTTGATGGTCCATCAAAACATTCCATGGCTTTAAAAAGTAGACCCAAGCAACCACAGTGATCTCTGTTGCACCTAAACAGTGCCACTGAGCCACATTGCCATCCATGTGAGCTAGGAGAGAATAAGAAAAGATGGTTGTTGCGGGTTTTCCAGACTGTTTGGTCATGTTCTTAAGGTTTTTCTTCCTAACATTTTGCCAGTTTCTGTGGCCGGCATCTTCAGAGGACAGGAGTCAGAACTCTGTCTGTGCTCTGTTGCAGTTTGTTTGATACTTGAGTATTTATAGCTGTGGGATCAGCACAGAAAACCCACAACAACCATCGGATCCCGACCGTGAAAGCCTTCGAGAATATAAATAAGAAAAGACATACGTAGAAGGTGAAGACTGACTGCCTTAGGCAAGTTTGGAGTACAGTATCTGTGATGACTGTGTTGGTGGTTCTCTTTCTGTTACTGAGGAATAACTGGTGTTAAATATGAAGGGAAATTCATCTTAAAACTGTTGTGTTTGCAGGTACATTTCTTGGCATAAATTCTGAAAGACAACCCTAATGTAAAAATGTAGACTTAGGTGCAGGGGCTCATGATATAAGAAAATAAGCTTGCAATCCTTTCCCATTCATCTCAAACCATATTTCCTTAGAGAGAACTGAATGATGTCAAAGAAGATTCCTTCAGCCTCCCTCTAATGACTGACTGTTAATTAACTTAGCAGTTTATAAATAAACATTGTGAAACCAGTGCCTCAGCTTGTTCCTGTTTGTAAGGACATCAGGAAAATTAATTATGAATGCTGCTTTTGGATTCATAATTAATGTCCCTTTGCTAGATGCCTGATTATTATTTCCCCCTAATTCACAACTTGTTGCCTTCACCTGTGTTATCAAGTTGATATTCTTCACTTTTGTTGGATTGGAACAAACATCTGATGTTTGAAAATATGTTACTTGCCCAAGACTACATATTAATTCAGTTCTTCAAAAGACATACTGTTTTTGAATGTGAGATATTGTGCTTCTATTCCCATGAATCAAAAAGCCAGGGAATGGTATTGCTGCCTGTGTTGTCAGCAGGAAAAAGGAAGCCAATATTTACCTGGCAAAGGGCAGCCTGAATGTTGACAACACCAATGGCATCAGCCAAGATGGTCTACGGATACCCTCTTGTGCTTACCTGTTTGCATTACCATTCGCAAAGTGATACCAACCCAGAAAGTGGCTCCTTTTTTCATCACCCAAACCCAAAGCAACTGAATTGTTTTTCAAGAAGTGTTTACTGGAGGATGAATGGGGCCAATTTTCTGCTGCTTCTGTGTGCAGTTTGAACTCAGATCTACTGTTTCCAATCTCCTATGCCATGTGCAACAAATAGATACTAAACTCCATACAGTGAGTGACAAGTAATTTTAGGCAAGCAGAAGAGAACAACAATCCCTCTCTTGTTAGGACTTTCCTGTTAGGTAGGTCTGTGACAGAGGCACAACGTGCCCTCCTCAAGAAGGAGTGGTGTGATATACCAGATGGGCGGGATAAAAATCAAAATAAATAAATAAATAAATAAGGAGGTGAATGCATTTGAAACACTCTCTTCGAACATTCTACTGGCACTGGCATCCTCAGGTGTCTCCTCACATTATGGCAAGCTCAAAAATGTAGCCAAAAGCAATTCTAAAGGTTCCTAAGAAGGAGCATCCCAAGAGTTGCAGTCCAAGCACTGGGAAGCACTGCACTAGACTTTGGGCTTTGTGGACGAAGGAAAAAGGTATCCAGGCTGCTAGCACTACTATGGCTGTTACCACTTGCATGGCCAGAGGGAAAATCATTGGGCAGAAGGACCAAAGCTGTGCTACAACCACCGTCAATAGTAAGTCCTGTCCCAGAGAAACAATGGGAGAACATCTCCTTCCTCTGAGAAATTAGCTCAAATGAATGTCTCTGCCCACAAACAGTGGAGAATTTCAAAAGGCCATTTGTGCACAGCTATAATACCTACCATAGTTAGAGAAAAGACTTTAATAGAGGTATTCATGCTCTTGAATCTCTGTGGTTGTTTGTTTCTAGGGTTGTATCGGGGCTGGTGATTTAGAGACCCACTTGGGCAAGAACAGGTAACTCTGATTATCAAATAGTTATAAAAGCAGCCCTGGGTTCTTGCTCCCAGTGCCGTGCTTGGAGCCAGCAGGCCATTTTCTTTTCTCAGGCAGCCTCTGACTTTTCTTTAAAGGCAATTGATGTAGGGCCTGTGCCAGGAGCTACAGCAGTAATCTTTATAAGCGGCTTAATATGCTTCCATTTTTTTATTTTTTTATTTTTGGCCAGGCTGGCACTTGGATTATTTTCTTCTTGCAATGCCTTTTGGTGGAGAGCCACATAAATAACACAAATTTTGAGTTCATTAATCAACATGAACTGAAAGTGCATCAGGCCATTGCTTATTTGCCTGGATTTCTTGTTCAAGTGCCTCTCAACATGAGTATGTCCTTGGCAAGGTTTATACAGGGCCTTTTCAAACCCCCAGATTACATATCCAGATCTGCAAAACAAATGTCCAAAAAAAAAGTTGTTTTGCTATAAAGCCTTCCTTTTTTCCTTTTCTTTTTTTTTCAGTATGATGCTGAGTTTATGTTCAGGTTAATCTTCAAACATGCAGTGATGGCTGTAAGCTGAAGTAATAACTGAAGGAGAAATCTTTCAAGCAATTTAGTTATACAAGTGGTAGCCAAGGAAAATTTGCCATTGCTCTTAGCTTCTCGGCTATTTAACCTGGCATCTATGTGGCATATGGGATTAGCAAAGTTGAGACTCTCTGGCATTTGCAGTATTGTTGTTTTTAAAACTTCTTCCTGATGACAGGGTCAATCTTTTTATGGAGAAATCTCACCTAGTAAGAAGGCTACACTCTATTCACACTTAGAAGTAGGTATGAAACAAAGTTGTTTCAGAGCATTTCTTGAAAGAAAAAATGGAGAACCCTGAGGACATTTTGTTACCTTTACTTATAAGATATATTTCTTAATAAATTGCATACACATAGTAGGATATGGTTATGGTTACGATGATTATCATTAAAATCTCTATGGGCAAATCCTAGAATGTGCCCCAGCTTCTGTGAAGTAACTAATCATGTTATTTCTCTTAAAGAGCAGAGCAGTATCAGGAAATAGCTGATGATGCACAGATAAAATCAAGTCCAGCACCACCTAGTGAATAAACTTTATAATGACAATATCCACACAAGGCCTCAGTAACATGTCTGAAAATAGGGATGGGAATTAGGAATGTAGTCTAATGCTCTGGCTCTTTCCAAATCTGTAGTACAATTAGCTTTGCACTGATTTTTATAGAGACAATTTCAGCTGGTCTCACCACTCAATACAAAGAGAAAACACTAAGGCCCCATATACTTTTCTGATTGCTTTGACTGACCTGCAGAATTTGCTTCTTGCTTCAGGAGTCTGAAGAACCCAGATGCACCTTGAGCAAAATTAAATTCACAAATAGAGAAAAATGTGGCGCTTGAGAAAAGTCAATGCAACATCTGAAAGGGATTTTTCTTTACCATAGCAGCTAGACCCTCCCCTATCTGTTATGGCATTCTACAGAAAGAAAGCAACAAGTCTTCAGATTAAATCTTCCAGCTCAACTGGAAGCTCAATGTGTAAACAAGATGTGATACCCGCACCCCGGGTCATGAGGTGATGTTGGGAGTGCCGTCTCGCCCTAGAGCCTCCGTAGGCACCCAGACAGCTCCCATGCCTTTCCCATCCCGGATGTTACATCAGGCAGTGGACACCATGGATTTAGAACGGGGCATGAGGGGGTTAACTATATCGACCCAGACTCCTCAGGTTTGGGCGGGAAGAGGATGGAAAGATCCAGAGGAGGGAGCTGTGGGGGAGGTCAGTCGCAGGCGAGACGCTGAGGAGGGCGGATGGGAATGGGTGTCCATCCAAGACCCTTGGACTGGTCAGTGGGAACAGGTGCGACTCACTAAGAGGGAGGCGGAGGAGAAGAGAAGGAGGAAAATGACAGTTCGGCCCTCTAACTGGGGAGAAAGGGAAACCAGAGAGTGGCGACGAAAGTTGGTTGAGGAGAAGAAGCGAATAGAGAAAGAGAGGGAGGAAAAGAAGTTATGGCATCTGGAGGAGTTGAAGAAACTGGGTAATTACCAGGACCCTGGGACTCCGCCGGGGCAGAGAACCACGTACCCTGGGGATATACAGGGTATGAGGAGACAACCCCGTTATTGACCATGGACCCAGATGACTTCGAACCCGAAGAACCCACCCGGGTTCAGGCTGGCCCATGGGCGTCGAGGTCAAGCAACCCGCTTGATGAAGACTGGGTGCCCCTGTATGAGCCGTTGCTCACACAGGAGAAGTTTATTCCCAAGTTGGTGGACATTTCTATTCCTTTACCCCAGTTAATACACGAAGACAAGTTGTTTGGTTTAAAAACGTCTCCTGTTTTATTTGGTTCGGGGGAGGTGAAGAATAACGGACCCTCACACAAGAACCCTGGAAAATCAGTTCTTGCTCACATATTGAACTTACACTTGAGCAAGAACGTCTCTTCTACAGACTTGTTGCTTTCCACATGTAGAACTGCTGGATAGCTCTGTGGTTTGGTCATCTGGCTGCAGAGCCAGAGGTTGGGAGTTCAGTTCCCTGTTGTGCCTCCTCAAAAGGGGCTGGGCTCCATGATCCATAGGGTCCCTTCCAGTTCTGCAATTCTAAGATGATTATAAAGTGGAGGGGGGAGCACCAGCCACACCCTTCTAACAGTGGTGAGTGTATCTGACTATGAAACGACTGATTACTCCTTGCATCTTACCCTGAGATCTCGCTACAGGGCAGGTTATTTTAATAGAATAAAACATGTTCTGCCACAGGAAAATGGATGAGAAAATCTCTGCTCAAAATAAGAGGCATTTGAATTTGCAAATGCTCAAGAGTGCAACTAATTAGCCAGTAGAATAATTTACCAAGAGCTAGAGTGGATTTTCCGATCATTCCGAGTTCTTAAATCAAGATTGGATGTCTTTCCAATAGGCAGCTCAAGCTGAAAGAAAGTTTATGGCATTCACGTAGTAATTATACCCACTATTTCTATGGACTCTTTTATGCTGCAGGCCAAACTTGGATTATAATGGTTCCTTTTGGCGTTAGAAATCTATTGGTCAGTAAATCATGAAGTGAGTTAATCTGCATTCCTCTTGTTGAAGTTAAGATTCCTGAGCAGGAGACATCATTAAGCTTAGATTCTGATTATAAAACTTTCTGGCAAAATTGGTTGCTAGAAACTTAAGAGATTTTATTAAGAAAACAAGCATAAGAAGTTGGTGTTGAGACTTTTTTTTTGGAGCTTGATTATTTTTGTCAAGTTCATGGCTATACCACACAGAACATAATTCTTTCAGGCCATGGCCATATAACCCAAAAAGTGCTGATGTTCAAGCAAGTGGAAATGAGAGCATAAAGAGCCTAAATACTGTGGAGTTTAGAGAGACCCCCCCAAAGTTACTTGAAATAACTTTGAAATAGAATATGAGCATAGAAAGTTACTTTTTAATAGTAATTGGGTGCATAACTCACTGCAAAGCTCCAAGAAAAATAATTGCTTAGTATTAAAAATATTTTTTGAAAAAATTAGTAACTCTATGGCTTGTTGTTTTATTCATTGTTTTAATTAAATTTTGGGTTGTTTTTTTTCGGGGGTGGGGGGATCCATTGAACAAGCTAAAAAATGGGGAAATCTCCAAAGCATTTTAGCCTCTCAAAAGTGAAAAAAAGAGAAGTAGCAAATACAGAAACAATGAACAACTTTTGGCAATAAAGTGCCTTTTGTGGGATTTCAGTCTCTTCCAGTGAACAAAAAGTATTCTATATATATTCTTTGGACTATTTCCTTTTTGTTCAACCAGTGATGTTGGATTGTCCTGATACTAAACATTCATTTACATGTTGAGGTGTTTATATTTTTAAAGTGATTTGTGTTTGGTATAGATTTTGGCAAAAGGGAGATTGAGCCATATGAGCACATGTGTTACTGTGCATGATGCATTGTGAATTGAAAAAATGCACAAATAACCCAAGTTGCTAGATGTGGGGATTTGTCTCCCTCTGCAGCAGCCTCTAGTGCATCTGAAGGAAGCATTGAGCACATAGATCACTCCTAGCTGGTTCAGAACAAGTGCTTCTGTAGAAGTAAAGATTAATGATAGGCAGAAGCCATGAGTCAGTGGTAGGACTTCATATCTTCAGTATGTTCAGATATTTAAAAGCAACAGTTATCTGTATTTCTCCTTTCTTTCCATTTACCATAATGGTTAAATAAATACAATGAAGTCTGCCTTTCTTTGTATTTTACCAGCTTCACCATTAGGTTAACATTTTCCAGTTTTCAATTGTCTTCTACAACTGAGAAGAATATTCATTGTGTACAGTAGTTGTGTCAGGTGCGATGACAGAATTCTTTCATGCTTTGAAGTAACAATATCCAGGAGTATCGTAAGAGAAAACCTAGGACTTGGCTTATCAAGCACTACTGTTGAACAATTTCATCAGGATTATTATTTATTATTATAGGTCTTGTTCATGGGTTTGGGGACTGCCTCCAGAGGGAACTCAGCACGTGCAAGCTTTTGTTCCTCAAGTGATGGCACCCTGTAGCCTTCAGTCTCTGCTGAGTAATTCCCCCTTGCAAGAAGGTTTTCTGGACAGCACTGAGGTAACAAGCTGTGTGGCTCCAGTCTGCACTCAAAGGCTACCAGATTTTATTTTCCACAAATATAATGGGAGATAAAATATGGAGGCCACTAGATGCTGATGAGAGCCAGGAGATACTGGCTCCCAACCCAACTTATTGTTCCCACCATTGTTAAGCATTCTGTAGCTCTGTAGACTAACTAAAGTTCTTTGCCTAGATGTGACATAATGGTGCTCCCTCTGAGCAAAAGATTCAGTAGCCATGCTTGACGGATTGTTGCTTCTCATCTTTCCAGTTGTAAATAAAGGAATAGCACCTACTCATTACATCATCTTAGCAAACAAAACGCCTTGTTCGGCTTTCTGCCATAATGGGGCCTACTCTGGCAGCAGGGGTTTCTGATGCGCCCCTATGTGCAAATAGGAATGTTACTTTAATATCTCTCCATTTTAATAAACCCTGGTGTTATTGCAAACAAAACTGAGGAAATTTATTGGCTCTTATGTGATTTTAATCTCCACCATCATCCTTTGAAACATGTCCTCTTCTTTTGTGCAGATCGGGGTTCATCTGCTGATAATCATTTTATAGAAGGACAGAGCTGCTGTGTTTCCCATTTTAAGCAAGCCTTAGCAAAGATACAGGATGTGGGGGGAAGAACGTCTTACCTTCTGATCTCTGTGTAGTCTCTTTGATATTAGATGCTGACGTATTCTTAGTTTCTGAGTGTTATCTGCTTTCTGTGTGCCATTTTCATCTCCTTTGTGTATGACAACAGAGAAAGCCTTTGTTGTATATCTTTCTCTCTCTCTCTCTTTAAATAAAAATGAAAGTTCTCCTCCCCCTCTTTAATTTTGAAAGCTAAAGCGGATATTACTTTTCTTCTGGAACCTGCATTTCTTTTTAAAGACCTGGGAACCTGATTCTAAACAGTTTCATTTTGGGCGAAGCATTTCGCAGGCAATCAGTGTTCTGAATCACTGCGCCAGTTATGTGCAATCTATGTGTGCTAATCTATGTGCTGACTGCTGTCAGTCTTGATGAGCTAACAAGCCACTGTAATGCAAAATAGCAATACTAGTTCATGATAAGAAATATCTCTTTGTGAAGGCGCTTTCTGCTGCAGTATTAGTCTAAAGTCAAGATTTAAATCTTGACCAGGTCTTGACCCAATGCCCTGAAAGATATCAGGGAGAGCCAGAACCTGAGTATCACCTTTAACTTTTGCCCAAAGGAGCCATTCACCAAGAGAAAACCTCACCACCGAAGGACTGAATGACGTGCTCTGACCCATAAGCAGAATTATGGGTTTGTTTTCTTCCCTCTCTGCTTTTGCCTTTTGTTATATAATATTCTAATGCTTCTGCCTGACCATTATTTTGCTAGATGTTTGGTTAGTTGCCAAGAATGGTTGGCTGGCTGATATTTTTTCAGTAGCTGTTAATAATTAGGAAAAAGTTGGGAAGTAAATGTGTTGATTTTAAAAATTAATAAATACCCATTAGAGCTTATAGAAAAGGACATCCCGGCATCTATTCAGAGTAACAGAAATGGGTTTGCAGATCTGAACAAAAAAAATGGAAGAGGAAGAATAGAGAAAAAAGGGAGCTGATTGAATGCACTGTGCGGGTTCTGGATCTCTTCTTAATTTCACAGATGATTAAAACAAATCTTTTATTCCATGAAAGATAAGGTTACCAAAGGTTACTATTCAGGATGGATGCATATTATGTCCAGTATCAGAGGCAGCAGGGTTCTGCATATCAGTTGATGGGGACTGCAAGCGGTTGTTGTTGCATTTCATGTCCTGCTTATGAGCTCTCTGTAAGTATCTGACCGGCCACTGTGGCAAAAGTGTGCTGTTTATATAACCACCTATAGTGCTGAAAGCATTCTCTGGGTGGTTTACAATTTATTTATGCAGGCTACACATCCTGCCCCTCCAGTGAGCTGGGTACTCACTCCGTTTACCGACCTCAGAAGGATGGAAGGTTGAGTCAGCCTTGAGCTGGCTACCTGAGCCCAAGACGAAAGTCAGGTTGTGAGTAGAGTCTTTGCTACAGTACCACTTTAACCACTGTGCCACAAAACTCCTAATACAGAATGCTAAACTAAACAGACCTTTGGTTGCATGTGGCATAGTTTTTCTTACGTCTTACATTATCTTGTAACTGCTCAGGGCAGTTCCCAGAATATCCCAGCCAGCATACTCTAAGCTGTGTTTAAGCTCTTCTTGTCTTCTATTTGTAAATTTGTGAATATGGAAGAAATTACACAATGGCATATGTCTGCCGTGCTATTCGTGTCCCAAGACTACTAAATTGGGTTCTGCTGCCCCAGAACTTCCCCTTGCTTTGTAAACTGGAGTGTGAGTTATAACGTATCCTTGCCATCAAACTTGAAAACAACAAACAAAAAGGTATCTTAATAAGCAGCCTTGGTGTTTTATTCAAAGCTGGACCACCTAAAATTAATTTTATATTATTTACATGCAAAATTAAGACAGAGAAATGTTGTGTGTATTTATTTGTTGAAAGCTGTTGGAGGGGCAATGTGGTGAAAAATTAATGCATTTCTTAATTGAAAGTATTTTTTTTTTCAAAATAAGTGTGACAAACTATAGAAAAAACTGCATACATTAGCTGTTCTGTAAGTTATGTTCTATCTTCTCTTTTAATCTGGCTGTATTTAAAAGGGGCTGTATGAATTTGTAATCTAATTTGAACATCAAACACAAAGGCAAATGTTCTTTCCACTCCACCCTGTAGATCATTCCACATCAGAGGCAGATTTCTTACATGTCTCTAGTTAAAGTAATGAAGTTGCATATGTATATTGGAAGGAAACTTTAATTTATTTTATTTTTAAATGCACATTTTCCAAAAGCAGAAAATGAATTGCAAAACTCAATTAGCAGACAACTTCCATAAATAGAAAAGCTTAGATGGCAGGTATATGAAAGAAGTGGGAAAATGTTTGATTTTCAACTTGCCTCTTGTAATTGAAACTTAATTAATCTAGAATGCAGAGGCACAAATCAGTATTAGGAGATCAGGAGAAAGAAATACAAATATCAGATGGATTAAGGTAACCATATTTCCTTCTGTTTTTCTTTGAGGCGACATCCTACCAAAAGGCAAGTGAAAGGCATGGGTGGTTAAAGGCTGGGAACAGCAGCTAGTTCTCCTCCTGAGGCCCTTAGATGCTGCCCTTTGTTGGAGCTCTGCATGCTAGTTGGCCTGCCTTCTAGGCAAACAGGTGTACTGGATGGAGGAGGATGCCCTGCCATCGGTCTTGGCATAAATCTCACTGGCACTTCAGCCAGCTTCTGTATGTGGAAAGAAAGAGGCGCCATTTTGTTTCTGCTTCAAGCAGCAGAAGTCACACTTCCTACACCAACAAGGGAGACTATCTGTTCTAGCAGCTGCCTAAATGATTGTCTTAACCGGAGATGGAAAAGTTAATAGAAAGGGGCAAACAGTTTAATTAAATCTCAGTAAGCTTAGAATATGTCTCAGTAAGAACTCACTGGCAGTCAACTGTTACCTTTTCTTTCTTTTTTAATTGTGATCCCCATCCTGTTCTTAATAGGTATCTGCACTACACAGTTGTATCAGCCTAAAACTGTTGGAATTGCCATAGCTCTATGCCAAGCAATCCTGGGGCTTGTGATTTTATGAGATACTAGAATGTCCTGCTAGAAAGCTCTAGTGCTTCCCTATAAACTACAGGACTATCATGTTCTAGCAGAGAATTCTAAATGCCTCACTAAACTTCAGATCCCTGGACTCTGTAAGACAGAGCAATGACAGTTAAAGTTTATCAGCCTCATATATATGTATGGTGCAGATATACGTATTTTTAATGCTGATGCTGCATTGTGTCTGTTTGGTGTCATTAGTTTATATACACTTTTAAAATCTGCACAGTTAACAGTATGCATCAGGAACATTCTGTCTACTTTTCTGAAGGCAAGGTCACCCTGAAGGTATGCAGATAATGCTATTTCTGTGAAGAAAATGAAAGGACATTTTGGCTGGGGGGGGAATCTCACAAGAGTGTTTGTAAAGGAAGCTTTCTTCAATATAGACAGGAAGTGGGAAGGGAAATGAGAATGTGGAGGCAACTAATAGACTTTAACTGTGAAATATTCTGAGAAGTGAACATCAAAAACATGGAGGTGAAAAGTGGGGGTAGGTGAAGTATGCTCCATGTTTACAATAAATTTATGTTCATTTCCCATTGCTGATCACGACAAAGGAAGGCATTACATACAAATGCTCACACACAAAGAAAGCCTTGTTTTTCTCGGCTTCTCTTCCTCCATCTTTTTGCTACTTAGATCCAAAATTTTCAAAGTAGTGATATGCTGATAGGTACAGTGCTGTGTACATCTCCGTTTCTGATTGATGTGTACAAGAAGATCTCAAATAATCTAAATAAAATGTGAGACAATGTGGGGGGAGAAAAATGTATCAACATCTGAAGTGTCTGCCTTAATTCAAACTTTATTGGCTCCATGTATTCAACTTCAGGAATTATTTCTGGCAGGGATGGATGTTTGTAATGTTTCTCTTCTGTCGGGAGATCCTCGTGCATTTCTAGTAGTGGCTGATATTGATGTACAGTACCTCTCATTACCTTATGGTGACAGACAAACGGAGCCCTATATATCAGCAATCAGAAACACCTCAGCATGGTAATTATGTACGAGCGAGTGAATTTCTTGAAATGTTTACCAAAAAGGGTAATATTAGCAAAACGAAGCTTAAAGAAAAAAAATACTGAATCAACAGAGAGGTAGAAGTGGAATTTTTTAGACTTGAACAAATGGAGAATATTGGCCTCATGCTTTTTTTTTTATAACTGGGTGTATGAAGGGACCCTCCGTAGCCTGTAGAGGAGTCTGATAGGTTTAAGCCCTTCCGTTAGTCATCATTTGTCTGCAAGTAATTAAAGAGGCCGGGTACAAAAATATCTTGCATTGCTGGAGCCCTGCCAAGTGCTTTGTCCTATCTCTTATCATGCTTGTCCATTTGGGATTCTCTCATAAGCTTTGTTATATTCATCATGTAGATTAGCAGTGCTTAACTGTGAACACCAAACTTTGATGCTACGTAGTGGGAATTGCTTGAGTAAACAAAATCAAAAGTAAATGGAGGCATAGCACTAAATCAAAGTGCACTCCAAACTTGTTTTAATTTACAGAGGTTAAAAGCAAATGCTGCAGTTGTCTGGGGATAGAAATACAGGAAAGCATACTACACTGATTTATAACAAAAGCAAGCAGGATAACTGGAGAGAGGGAAATTTGATTTCCCACTGCTGCATTCAACTTTCTTTTTTAATGACTTCAGTTTCCTTATGCCTAACAAGATGGTTGTGCTGGGAATGTAGACCTAGAAAGCTAGCATAGTAAGGATCTTTCCAGGGGCCAACAAGGTTCCAACATCTTCTTCTGTGCCATTAGTGCATTTGTATGAATGACTATATCCTGACAACTATCTAATTGCAATATGGCAGGAAAATATAGGATTGTTGCGGGCCATGTTGCTGTCAAGGAATTGCTTGTTACTTCTTCTTCCTCTTTTTTTAAAGTGATGTGTGTTCTTCCTCTGATCAAAGAGGGTAGCACAGTAAAAACCCAAAGGGTTAGAACGAGAAGTAAGATTGTGAAATATGTCAACATAGTAAAACATTGCTGTGGGAGAGGGAGATAATAGAGAAGAATATCTTTGCAAGTGTTTGCCCCTGTTTGTTTGTGGATGTTTCTGTGGGAACAATGACCTGATACACTGTTTGTTTGTTACATGTTCTACAGTTTTGAAGTGTGGTGAAACGAAAGCATTGCATTTCAGAGGATGCTCTGCAACAAGGCTGCTCTTTCTGTGTTATTCTAATGGCTTAATGCATATCTGAAGATGAAAGGTGTTCAGAATCAGATGGCCATATGCTCTTAGAGCATTCCTCAAATACCACAATTGAGGAGTAGCCTCTGAGAATACTTTGAAGTCCACATGCAAGGGGTGGCCATGGCGGTCCAAGGGACAGAAGACCTAGAGGTGTAAGTATAGCATGAATACACATATTCAATCATGTCCAGAAAGGAACAAGCAGAGATAGTAAGGTCATGAGAGGGGAGATGAAATGCCCTTTTGCGTTCACCAGCACTTGGAGACATCATTCAGAAATGTCTAGGACTAGTGATTTTAGTCATCCTACAGTCTCGAGAGACTATGGTAATGTGCTCTGTATGGAGGATTTGGAGCAGCGTCTAGTGTGGCTGAGAAGGCCAACTTGAGAGAGACAATCCCTTCCATACTGAAGGCAAATACAATCTGTCCTCTGTCCAGCTCCCTGATTTTGCTGGTTTTGGAACTGCCTCTTTGCCTCAGCCTGCTGGACAAGGGTCTCTTCAAAATGGGTGAGGCCATGATGCACCGCCTGCCTCCAGGCTGAACACTCAGATATCAAGATTTCCCATCTGTTGAGGTCCATTCCTAAGGCCTTCAGATCCTGCTTGTAGATATCCTTGAACCGTAGCTGTGGTCTCCCTCTGGGGCGTTTTCCCTGCACTAATTCTCCATACAGGAGATCTTTTGGAATCTGACCATCAGCCATTCTCATGACGTGCCCGAGTCAATGTAGACGTCGCTGTTTCAGTAATCTGTACATGCAAAAAATTCCAGCTTGTTCTAGGACTACTCTATTTGGAACTTCGTCCTGCCAGGTGATACCAAAAATGTGTCAGAGACAATGGCATATGGAACGTGTTCCGCTTCCTCTCCTGCCGTGCACAAAGGGTCCAGGACTCACTGCAGTACAGGAGTGTGCTCAGGACACAGGCTCTATAGACCTGCATTTTGGTGTATGCCATCAGCTTCTTATTAAGCCATACTCTTTTTTTGAGTCTAGGGAGAGAGTGTCAGAGATCGTTGACCCAAGGTACGTTCGTTTAGTCGTTTAGTCGTGTTTGACTCTTTGTGACCCCATGGACCAGAGCACACCAGGCCCCCCTGTCTTCCACTGCCTCCCGGAGTTGTGTCAAATTCATGTTGGTTGCTTCACAGACACTGTCCAGCCATCTCATCCTTGGTCGTCCACTTCTCCTCTTGCCGTCGCACTTTCCTAACATCAAGGTTTTTTCCAAGGAGTCTTTTCTTCTCATGAGATGGCCAAAGTACTGGAGCCTCAGCTTCAGGATCTGTCCTTCCAGTGAGCACTCAGGGTTGATTTCCTTTAGAATTGATAGGTTAGTTCTCCTTGCAGTCCAGGGGATTCTCAAGAGTCTCCTCCAGCACCACAATTCAAAGGCATCAATTCTTCGGTGGTCTGCTTTCTTTATGGTCCAGCTCTCTCTTCCATACATCACAACAGGAAAAACCACACCTTTGACTATTCGGACTTTTGTTGGCAAGGTGATGTCTCTGCTTTTTAAGATGCTGTCAAGATTTGTCATCGCTTTCCTCCCAAGAAGCAGGCGTCTTTTAATTTCGTGGGTGCTGTCTCCATCTGCAGTGATCATGGAGCCCAGGAAAATAAAATCTGTCACTGCCTCCATATCTTCCCCTTCTATTTCCCAGGAGGTGATGGGACCAGTGGCCATGATCTTAGTTTTTTTGATGTTGAGTTTCAGACCACTTTTTGCACTCTCCTCTTTCACCCTCATTACAAGGTTCTTTAATTCCTCCTCACTTTCTGCCATCAGAGTGGTATCATCTGCATATCGGAGGTTGTTGATATTTCTACCGGCAATCTTAATTCCGGCTTGGTAATAGAGGGAGGTGAGTCCACACCCTGGCCCATGACTTGTGTTTTCTTCAGGCTGATTGTTAATCAAAAGTCTTGTCAGGCTTTGCTAAAATGATTCATGTGTTGTTGGAGGTCTTCAGCAGAGTGGTCAACAATGGCTGCATCATCTGCGAAGAGGAAGTTCCGTATGCATTTCAGTTGGACTTTGGTCTTCGCTCTCAATCTAGAGAGATTAAAGAGCTTTCCATCTGATCTGCTCTGGAGATAGACACCTTCTGTTGCAGTTCCAAAGGCGTGCTTCAGCATGACAGCAAAAATGATTACAAACAGGGTCAGCGTGAGGACACAGCCCTGTTTCACTCCGCTTTGGATGTCAAAGAGATCTGATGTTGAGCCATCAAAAACTACAGTGCCCTTCATTCCCTCATGAAAGGACCTGATGATGTTAGGGACTTGAGGTGGACATCCAATCTTGGGAAGTATTTTGAAAAAGGCTGTCCCTGCTAACCAAGTCAAAGACCTTTGTGAGATCTATGAAGGCCACTAAGAGTGGCTGTTGTTGTTCCCTACATTTCTCCTGCAGCTGTCTGAGGGAGAATACCATGTCAGTGGTGGATCTGTTAGCTCGAAATCCACACTGTGATTCTGGATAGACTCTGTCTGCAAACATCTGGAGCTTCTTCAGCACAACACGGGCAAGCAGCTTCCCTACAATGCTGAGAAGAGAGATGCCACGGTAGTTATTGCAGTCGCTCCATCTCCTTTGTTCTTATACAATGTGACAATGTTTGCATCTTTCATGTCCTGTGGTACTCCAGCTTCCCTCCAGCAAAGACAAAAGATTTCATACAGCTCGGTGGTGGTGATCTCTTTACAGCACTTCAGCACTTCAGCAGGGATGTTATCCTCCCCAGGCGCCTTGCTGGAGGTGGGGGAATCCAAATGCACTTTTATTTCTGTTACAGTTGGTTCACTGTCCAACTCTTCCAAGACAGGCAGACACTTGATGTTATTTAGTGACTCTTTGGTTACTACATTGTCTCTGGAATATAGCTCAGAGTAGTGCTTCACCCAGCATTCCATTTGCCATGCTCAGTCATGGATGATCACGCCTGTAGCAGGACTTCAGATTTCTTCTGTATTGGACATAAAACTTGCTTGATACCATCATACTTTCCCTTGATGTTACCTGTGTCCACTGCTATCTGTATCTGAGAGCAGAGCTGAAGCCAATAATCGTTGGAACATCTCCTGGCAGCCTGTTGGACTTTGCTACTACCAACTTGAAAATCTTGCAAGTTGTACTCACTAGGATAGGCTTTGAATGCTGCTAGAGCTCTCTTCTTATCCTCAATGGCTGACATCAACTCCTCCGAATGGGCTTTGAACCAGTCACCCGTCTTTTTGCTAAAATGATTTTTGATCTTCTTGCCAAATGTGGGCAAGGCAGTGTTATACACAGCGTTCTTGAAATGTTCCCATCATTCAGGTGCATTTGCATCAGCCATGCCTGGAAGAGTTTCCTCAAGCGCTTGAGCAAATTCCTTCACTTTTCTTTGATTGTGAGTCTTGCTGATGTCAATATGTGGTCTTCCTTCCTTTTTCGTGTGATATAGTCTCTTTGTTCGCAGTTTTACTCTACTGCACACCAGGGAGTGATCAGCATTGCAATCAGCACTCTGGTAATTGTATGTGATCGTAAGACTAGGAAGGCTAGAACGTCTAATGAGGATCAAATCGTGCTGATGCCAATGCTTTGATCTTGGATGTCTCCAGGATGTTGAAGCTTCATATTAAAGAACATGTTGCTGACACAAAGACCATAATAACAGGAAAACTCCAGCAAGTGTTGGCCATTTTTGTTCATCTTCCCAATGCCAAAACAGTCTAAACAAGTGGGCCAAGAATTGTGATCAGCATGAATTCTTTGACAGATCCCATGTCTGGCAATCTCATCTCTTGCAGGGCAACAATGTCCATCTGCAGTCTACTCAGTTCCATGTCGATGACAGCTTTCTTGCGCACGTCGTCTATTTCCTGCAGGTCGTCAGAAAATAATGTGAACAAAGAAACAGCACCTTGAACTGCTTCTTAGAGTGATATTTATTTACCATATAATCCATGAAACAAATTGACAGGCATAGTTCGGCTACAGAGTCGGGTTTGACCATGGTATGGTGACAAAACTGGTTGAGCCATATCTCCATAGTGGATGAAATGTGATAGAAGGCTGTTCCTTCACTAGCTTAGAATTGGCAAAAGGTCTGCTGACTCAAGGCCTAACACATGTTGGCACCATTCAACAGAAAAAGGCACTCCTCCCTCTCTCTTAACTGTTAATTCTGCTGTAGGGCAGTGGATGAAATAGCCAGGCAGTGGTACATCACGTGTGGAAAATTTGCTTGCAAGAACCATTCAGGTGACATGTGCTGGTTTTCCATAGGATACCTGGCACAAGGAATAGCTCTTCACTGGGGACATTTTCCTCGGCAGACATTACTTAGTTCTTGGTATAGAAAATTGTACCATAAGGCTATGGTAAATTTTTCTGAGAATACATTCAAATGGCTGTTTTTTTCAGGGTGTATACAATATATGTAGATTTCCTAACCTTGGAGGGTTCAAAACATGTTGTTCTTTTGAATTAGAAATGGCAGTATTGGTGTTTTTAAGACACTATATAGCCATAGTGTTGGTTATACTTTTTATTATTTCAAAAAGGGAGGGTTGTCAATTGTATAAACCATAGCTACCAATTCATATGAGCATGGGTTTTCTGGCTCAGGGTGTTTGGGTTATATAAAACTCTCTTGATTTTTCTCCTGCAAACACTTGGACATTTCTATACATTACATGAAGCTGGAAATACCCCAGAAATCATTCTTTAAGATGTTTATATTTACCATATTAGAAATGAGTGATGTTATCTATGAAATAATTTTTATTTCATTTATTTCTTTTGATCTGGGTTCAACTATATATCTGATGAAATGTAAGTCTGTAGTTTTATTGAATACTTTATTGCTTCATAATCAATCGGGCTGTATAAACAGAAATTAAAGTACTAAAATTAGTATTTGGCATCTAATATAAGTAAATATAAACAATGAAAAAGCATAAAATAAGCATTCTCAAACAAGTTGTGTGAAGTTGTGAAATTTAACTTTATCATTTACACACTTCATTCTTCCATTCCCAATTAGTTTGTGTTATGAAATTATAGAATAAGCTGTGTACTCTCTCTTAACTTTTAAGTAGGGAATCTGTTCTCAAATAAATATTCCTGGATGCCATTTATACTGGAATCATTCGAATATACTGAGGAGAAGTGCTTGCTAATTTCTGAGCAAACTGTACTTTGGGAGGAGAGATCAATTCACATAATTGTAACTTTTTAGCAGTATTATGAACGTGAAGACAATATAGGCTACAGAACTAGTAGCTTCAGGTGTCTGTTTAACATTCAGCCTTTATTTGCAGGATAGGTAATATGTACAAGTGGAGGGTCAAAAAAAATTCTAAGGGGAATACCCATCCGTTCAATTAACCTATTCTCTTCCCACATATTTCATCAGAGATTCTGTACATTATTAGTCAGGCTTGTAAATTAAACCCATGTTTACCTTTCAGTGAAGAGTCACAAAGAAAACATGCTGAATGGAAGACAGTAGGTGAAGAAAATCACATGCTATGACAAGCAAATAACCATCACCACTTGGGGGAGCACCTCTGCTAAAAATAAACCAAGTATATTGCGTAGTTTGAGCCTCAGAGAAATGTTGATAGGCTTGGCCTTTGGGTATGTGGTAGCAGTAGAGGATAAGAATAAGGCATGTGGTGTCATGGAGAATCAGAGTCTTATGGAAGCAGAGTGGCATTCTAAAGAAGAACGTAAGGATCCCTTAAATTCCTTTGGAGGGGAAAAAAACTGATGTGTTCTCTTGGCAAGGTTATGCCTCAGAGGACACATAACTGTTTCTTAGTAACAGATGACATGCTCATCTGAAATACAGAGAGGTAGGTTTCTGTAGAGTGTGGATACCATGTGATGTTCTTTCCAAGGTTTTCTAGATAGAGAATGCTCAAAAATGGTTTCCCATTTGCTTTTTCTGGGGATGCCCTAGAAATGTGCAGTTCATTCAAAGCCACAAGCAGCAGGTCTCAACAATAATGTTGTGCTGCAGCCACAACATTCTCCAAGATTCTTCAATAGGTTCTCCCTGCACATTCCTCTCCTATCTTCTTAGTTTTTGGTTAAAAGGTTAAAACTAGAATTTTGAATTAGAATCCAGTGTAGATCTTGAAAGACAGATCATGAGACAACCTGACTACCACTAGAGGACTAGTTTGTGATTATAAAAACAATTCTATCACATGGTTAGTAAAAAGGGGTCTTCTTGACTTCCATAATTTAAGATCTCACACAGGAACTCTGAAAACTGAAAGGGTAGGCAAAGTTGAAAAGGATGCCTTTGGGAAGAAAATTAAGGAATAAACAATCATTTAATAAGTAAACGTCTAATTAATTTGCTTTGAACCATGTAATGTCACATATCATTTATTTCATTATATGACTAAATTATATATTGTGATAGAGGTACTCTTTATTAAACTCTCATAAATTTTAATAGGAATAACAGAAAAAAACACTCCTCTGTCTTCACCTATCTGGCAAGGAAATGCTCTCATTAAAGCAACTTTCGGCTAAATGGAAATCTCTTTCCCTTTTTTTTCCAAGACGAGCTCTAAAGTACATAAATAAATTTATTTGTAATTTATTACATTGCCATCCAGCAGAAATAAAAGCCATTAAATTGTGCTAAATGCATATGACAAATAGGAATTTGTTTTGTGTTTTAATATCTTTTGCCGGTGAAGAATGAGGTCATTTAAATGTAACATTTTAATGTAGGCCTGAAATAATGTCACAACAAGTCTAGTTTAATATCAAACACAAATGGGGGCCCATGAACCAATGAAAGTTAACCACTTTGCACCTCATTTAATAAATCAGTTATATTAATGACTGAGTTAAGTGCATGGTTAGGTAGTTCTCTCCCACTTGAGTCACTTGGGCAGAATAGTGCTTGATTTTAGTCCATTTGCAGTGATTTTAAATATATTAGTCTGGAGATACATAGGGCTGAGATCTAAATCCAAAGGACAACTCTTGACATGTGTACAATTGTTGAATCACATTTCTAAATAATGTTTGCTTTATTCATATGGTGTTTGAAATATGTTGTCAGTGATACCATGATAATACTGATACTCTAGAAGAGAGCTCAGGAAACTTTGACACCCCCCCCCCGTGAGAGGCGGGACGAGAGCATAGAGGCTCTCATCGGAGTGCCGTCTCTCAGTAAGTCATCTAAAGAAATACAGACCACTCTGCCGCCAACCCCTCCCAGAATGGTACACCAGGGAATAGATACCCGGGAGCTGGAGATGAATCTATGGGATCTGAATGTGTCTACACAGATGGGTCAGGATTTGGCGGGAAGTGATGAGCAGGGGCGGTCCGGGGGAATGATGTGGGAATGTGGGACATGACAACATACCAGGGGGTTGGGAACTTATCTGGGTAGAAGACCCATGGACTGGGAAATGGGAAAAGATCAAAGTACCCAGAGAAGAAGCTGACTACCGCCGTCGCAGAGGACTTCCCCAACGTCCATCATACTGGGGCGAGTCGGAGGCGAGGGAGTGGAGGAGGCGACTGAGAGAGGAACGAGAGGTGGTAGCCAGGGAAGCTGAAGAACGCCAGGCATGTTAGGCTGAAGAGGCATGGAGGATGAGGTACATCCGGGACCATGGGGAACCTTTGAGGGAGAAGGAAACCCGGTATGGGGAGATGAGTGAGAAGACAAGACCTTGCCATTACTGAATGATGAAGTAACGGAAGGAGACTTTCCTGATTACGACCCATTTGTTCCGGGACCTTGGGAAGTCAAATTGTTAAACCCTTTTGATTCTGAAATGTGGTTGCCCTTGCGGGGCCCGTTGGTCTCTGCAAGAGAAATTACCAAAAGATACTTTTAAAGAGGTTTTGCCGTTGTTTAAAACTGGCTCCTAATTTATTTGAGAAAAAGTTGGGGGCTCATAGTGAAACCCTCCCCCCCATGTAACTGGAAAAGAATGGCCACAATCCTTTACCTTTGGCCATAGGGCTATAGAGTAAGTGAGTAGAAGTCCAAACAAGTTACAGAGACATATTTTCCTACTTCAGTTCTGTGGTAGAGAATAATAAAAAACTAGGATACTTAACAGGCCTGAAGCCAAAAGATCAAGAACAATAGTAACCAAGCAGGGCTGAGAAGGCAGAGCCACATCGATTGCACATAAAAGAAAACTCGGTTTGTTATGTGAGAATTTAACTCAATGGTTGTTGTGGGTTTTTCGGGCTTCTTGAACACGGCCAAGAAGCCCGAAAAACCCACAACAACCATTAGATCCCGGCCGTGAAAGCCTTCACGAATACAATTTAACTCAACTTTCCTAATTGGCCAGAATCCTGTTGGTGATTTATCTCTGTATAAGTAACATTGTGTAACTCAAAAGGGTGAACTACTACCTAATGAGGCACATGCTCAATTGTGCAACAGGCTTTCATCTAATATTCTCATGGTTGCCTTATTAGTTACTGGCCATTTACCAGACTGACTTATTCAATTTAATGCACATGTAAATAATCAACAGGAACCTCATCATTGTGTGTTTGTTTTGAGCTAAATTTATTTGATACATTTATTTTTTTTTATTTAATTTATATCCCGCCTATCTAGTCCCGAAGGACTACTCTAGGCGGCCAACAACAACGATAAAATACAATAGAATAAAACAACAAATTACAAAACAATAAAGAAACGATAAAGAAGAAAAAAAAAAGAAAAGAAAAAAAATCAAAAGTAATCTGGTGGGAAGGCCTGCCGAAACATCCAGGTCTTTAATAGATTCTTAAAGGTGCCCAGCGAGGGAGCTCCGCGAATACCAGGAGGTAAATTATTCCACAAGCGAGGAGCCACCGCCGAGAAGGCCCTATTTCTTGTTTTCTCTTTTCGGGCCTCCCTCGGCGTTAAGCTCCTCAGCCTCACCTCCTGGCTCGCCCGTGTGATCCGGGTAGAACTTGGTGGGAATAGGCGTTCCGCCAGGTATCGAGGCCCTAAACCGTTTAGGGCTTTATACGTAAGCGTTAACACTTTGAAGTCGATGCGGAACCTGATGGGCAGCCAATGCAATGCAGCCAGAGTGGGCGAAATATGTTGGAATTTTTTCACTCCACTAAGTAATCTGGCCGCCGCATTCTGCACCACCTGTAATTTCCGCAGCAACCTCAAAGGAAGCCCCACGTAGAGCGCATTACAGTGGTCTAATCTTGAGATTACGAGCGCGTGTACTAAGATGGTGAGCGCCCCCACTTCCAGGTAGGGCCGCAGCTGGGCTATCCGCCTGAGGTGAAAAAAGGCGGTACGGACCACCGATGCCACCTGTGATTCCATGGAAAGCACCGGGTCCAGATGAATCCCCAAGCTGCGTACCCCATCCTTTGCAGGGAGAGTCACCCCCCCAAAAGAGAGGGAGTTTCCCAAATCCCCGACTGTGGGAGGGCCCACCCTCAATACTTCCGTCTTGTCCGGGTTCAGCCTAAGCCCGTTCTCCTGCATCCATCCCAGTATAGTCTCCAGGCAGCGCTGAAGGCACAGGACGGCTTCTCCTGCAGTTGGCAAAAAGGAGATGTAGAGCTGCGTGTCATCCGCATACTGGTGACACGAAGCACCACACCCCCTGATGACCCCACCCAGCGGCCTCATATAGATGTTAAATAGCATTGGGGAGATAATCGACCCCTGTGGAACCCCACAATTGAGGCTCCACGGGGCCGAGACTCTCTCCCCAAGCTGGACTCTCTGGGGACGGTCCTCCAAGAAGGAACGGAGCCAGGACAATGCGAGGCCACCTATTCCCAACTCGGAGAGCCTCCCCAGGAGGATACCGTGGTCAATGGTATCAAAGGCCGCTGAGATGTCGAGGAGGACCAACAGGGACACTTTGCCCCTATCGGCCTCCCTCAATAGGTCATCACACAGGGCGACCAAAGCCGTTTTTGTGCCGTGGCGCGGCCTGAAGCCCGACTGGAATGGATCCAGGGCATCTGTTTCATCCAGGAGCGCCTGAAGCTGATCGGCCACCACCCTCTCGACTACCTTGCTAAGGAAAGAAACATTGGCGACGGGCCTGTAATTGCCAATTTCATCCGCCGCCAAACTAGGTTTCTTCCTGATGGGCCTAATGAGTGTGTCCTTCAGGGCAGATGGAAATCTGCCCTCAAGGAGAGACCCATTTATTATAGCCGTGGCCCATTCCGTTGTTAGCGGCCTGGCTGCTTTGATTAGCCAGGCCGGGCAAGGGTCCAAAGAGGAGGTGGTGGCACGACAGCGGTCAAGCGCCCTGGAAACAGTGTCAGGCGTAACAGGCTGAAAGGTGTCCAAAATCACCGGACAAGACGGAGCGCTGGACATCTCAGCTCGACTCACTGTACTCAAAAAAGGTGAGAGGTCCCGGCGGATGGCCTCTACTTTTGATTTAAAAAATGCTGCAAATTGGTCCGGCGAAAAACTAGGGGGAGGCCCATCGCCCGGACCAATTCCGGAAAGGTTGCGTACTATACGGAATAACTCCGCCTGCTGGTTGGACGCCTCGCTTATCCGGTTAGCGAGGTATGATCTACTAGCAGCCTTTACCTTAGCAAGATAAAGGTTAGTAGCGACCCTGACAGCTATCCTGTTAAAATCCGTCGGGACCTTTCTCCATTTGCGCTCTAGCCGTCTCCTGACCCGCTTCCTCGCCCGGAGGTCCCGGTTAAACCAGGGAGCCGGGCGGTCTCTGCGGCGGAGAGGGCGTTTAGGTGCGATCATGTCAACAGCCCTAGTCGCGGCAGCAAACCAGCCATCTACCAGAGCCTCGACAGGAGCGCCAGCCAGGTCAGCCATAACACCTCTCATGGCATCCTGGAATCCAACCGGATCCAGTAGCCTTCGAGGGCGGACCATAACAATAGATCCCTGCTCCCTGCAGGGGGGGAGAGCCATTTTAATGGTACACTTTATTAGGTGGTGATCCGACCATGACAAGGGTACTGACTCAAGGTCAGTCACCATCGGACCACACTCACTCCCATTGGTAGAAAAAACCAGGTCAAGTGTATGACCCCCCACGTGAGTGGGGCCGTTGACATGTTGGGATATGTTCAAGAAGGCCATGGTCTCCAAGAACTCAAGAGCTGGACCAGAGGTCTCCGCCCCCGCGTGCACGTTGAAATCCCCCAGAACCAATAGGTTCGGGGAACCCAACAGTGCCGCGGAGACGAAGTCCACCAGCTCCGGTAGGGAGGTGGCTGGGTCGCGGGGAGCACGGTAGCCCAGCAAGATCCCAATACCATCCCTGGCCCCGATAGACACGTGGAGGGCCTCAAGACCCGGCTTTATCACCGAGGAGCGCCTAGTGACCTCCAAGGTTGATTTATGGACAATGGCTACTCCCCCCCGACCCTCCAGTCTACCCTGGTGTTGGACAGCATAACCGGGCGGACAGATGAGAGCTAGAGGGGGGGCCCCCTCTCCGCCAATCCAAGTTTCGGTTATGCAAGCCAGGTCTGCATCCTCCTCCAGGATAAGGTCTTGAATTACCTGGGCCTTATTGGATACAGACCTGGCGTTCAACAACACCAGGCGTAGAGTGGAAGGCTGGCTGGTCTGGTTACCTCGATGCTGGGGGCTGGTCTCCGTCTCAGAACAAGGAACAGCCTTATAAGATTGTAATCTACAGGGTTTTTTTTCTGAACCTGTTTTTGAAATATATTTTTGTAAACCATCTTTGGTACCACCAGGGAAAAATGTAGGAAATAGCTGAAATCCAATAGTAAGTTGCAACTAGGGTAGGTCTGTTGAACTTACAAGGAAGTTGATTTGCCAAATCCTCATTCATTCAGTGGGCCTACTTTAGTTGCAACTTTTCACTGGATCTCAGCCAACCAAGGATTCTACATATATTCCCACTTAGGGCTGCCAGATCAACAGCTTCCTATTCTCTGAGTTTTTAGGGCCAAGCCCTGAGACAAAGTGAACCATTCATGATGTCACAAGGATGGTCCCTAGTGTAACAATTGCAAAAGTGTGTGGAGGGTGGCATGGACATGCAACAAAGAGCCCATGAGTCAAAACAATCATATTCTTTTCTGTGTTCCAAATTGTACAATGGGTCGAAGTGCACAAACCTATCAAATCTCTCTCCAGTCCATTTTCTCAGTATGTGGCTGTGTTTTGTCCCCCCTGTGGAGATACAGAAAAGCATAGTTTCTGATCAGAACTAGGAAACAAAGATTTCAGCCAGCAGCTTGAGATCTGACAAACCTAATTACATCCTTCTTGGGCATATCTTTAGGAAAGACAAAGTTTTACTTTAAGATGGCTCACACTTTAAAGAGCTATTTTCATGACTTGTTATGTTTAGTTACATGGAGCAATGTTTTGTTTTGCTTTTTCACTTTCAGGCAGTGCTTTCAGAATATTTCTTGTTTTCAAAGTGGTAGCCATGTTAATATGTGCAAGCATATCAGACAAGAAAGCAAAAAAGCAAAAAGAAAAGACAAAAATTGGAGCTACCTTACTAACCAACCAATGTTTCTTTATTTGGTGGCCATATATAAATATTTGCCATGTAGTCTCACTCACGTCTGATGAAGTGGATTTGATCCTCAAAAGCTCACATTACAATGTATAAATATTTCTAGTAACTTTGCATTTCTGGAATCAGGAAACCTATTTTGATATACACAGTACAGGACTGTAATACTACTTATGACTGAGAATCTTCAAATAAATTCATTGTGAAATTCTTCCTGATTTGGTTCATTAATGGCACAATCTTAAACCTGTTTATGAAGAGCCATATTAGATTCAACAAAAGAAACCACACTGGAGGAAAGATGAGATCAGACCTAGTGAGGCTTTCAGTTACTTTCAGGTGAGTTCATGTATGCTTGCAGGTTATGGCTATAATCTCAATTCTACTCACCTGGAAATAAAACATCTTATATTTAAATTTCCTCCCCAGTAGAGATGCATAGGCTTGTGCTGTGAGATGATGTGTGTAAAGCTGCTAAAATCAAGTTTGTTGCCAACTCCATTCCTAGACCCACCAGGTTTGTGTTGTTTTAATAAGACAGAATGTGCACAGTTTTTAATTGGGATGGAATGAATTCTAGCCATCTTTGAAGGAAATGAGATGGGTTCCAGCTAGAGATGGGCATGAAGCGCCAGTCCAGAATGGTTCATTTATTGGCCAAACATAGATATACCCATCTTGAGTTCTAGCTAAGGGATGGAATGGGTTCTCAGCATGGGCTCCAACGAAGGGGGAAAATTGCCCTCCTTTGCTTCTCCTCAGTATAAATGTCTTTGGATACATAAATGGAACCCATTTCACCATGGCTAAAACTTGTTCAGGCAATGTTTTCCAGATGGTACTCTCACTTAGGCCAAATGGTGTGGGCTGGGGGATTTATAATGGTGCTGCTTTCTTTGGGACATTCTTAGTGGAGACTAGTACACGGGGTTGTACATGATCCAAACAAGACTGTTGGAGATGCTGATTCAAAACGAGACGGGAAATCTAGATTTGCAGCAATAAGCGTTTTCAAGCAATGAGAGGAGTTTGTGAAATGTACCATTCAGGCCTTTTGCCTTTTTTCTCATTACCTGGGAAATAGTTCTGCTCTTGTTGACAATGAAATCAATAACCTGGCTTCCTATAACAAAGGGGCATTGCAGGAAGCCCAAAGGAAAACGTTGATTGGGAGTGGTAGAGGGAGAGTACACTGTACAAACAATAGGAATTTAATTTATAAGCACTGCAGTGGCATCTAGAAGGGAAAATGGAACTTAAATTGTACTATTTGCAAAAAAACGAGTAACTGCAAAGAACCATCTGGCTTATTTTACTTTTAACTTTTTCTTGTTTACAGTAATTACAAATTTGAAGCCATTTCTACACACTTCTGTTTTAGGTGATAAAATAATTATATTATCAGTACTTGTTAAAGGTACAGCACTTGAGAATGTTCAAAGCTCTTCAGTAAATTATCTTGTTGTAATCAAATGGTAGATCAGTATTATCCTTGTATTACAAATGGCAACTGAGGTATGGAATTGCAAACATTTTGAACAGGAAATAATCCAAAAGATCATCTTATCCAACTTCCTAGCAATGCAGAAAATCCCAAATAAATAATCTTTTAAAGATGATAATACAACTTCTGTTTAAACCGCCTAGTAATTGACCAGATAGGTGGGATATAAATAAAATAAAAAATTAAAAAAAAATAAAAATTCCAATGCGTCTTCTAGTTTCTTAGGTAGTTGCACAGCTCTTATCAATGGGAAGTTCCTTTTACTGCTTCTCATAAGTCTTCTTTGCAATCTCCCTCCTTTGAGTAGAAAAGTATTATCGGAGGCACCTGATTGTTTCCATGAGCACAGGAAACTACTGGGCTTACATGCCTGAACAGTATACTGTAGCTGAGGTCCAGACATTTTTTAAAAGCCATCCTCTCTCTTTCATGTGCATTATCCTTCAAATTGCCATAAAGGGCAGACCAGTGGGTACATCTAACTAATTTATTGTCTCTAGCAGTTAGTGGATAATTTTGAATATTCATAGGAATTAAATTTATTTGAAGATGATCCATCACAATTATTTCCTGATCCATAGGAAGTGGGGGGCGTAGGTTGATGATGAATCTGGGGACACACTTCTTCTGCGCCTCTCAGCATCTCCAAATGTACCTCACTTGCTGAGTTTCAAGTGATTATGTGCATGTATGGATTCCGAATGGTGGGTGCTTCTGAACCTCTAAGAAACAGAGTCTGACATGAGATAAAGAGTTTTGAGTCACCCTGAAGCAGGGATGAGTGACTGTCAGTGGAAACGAGGGCCATTTTTTATATTTGTCATTAGCCTGAATCTTTAAGGCTTAAAGACTTATTCAGATATTCTTAAAATATGTGTAGAGAACACACATTAAGTACACACACACTCTAGCTCTATCCCGCCATAATCATTTTCAATGCAAAAAAGCAACAGCCTGAGTCATGTGGGGCTGTTGCATCCATGTAGGCCCTCCACGTGAACCAGAACATAAACGTTCATGAAAATCCAGGTAGGCTCTCCATGTGAAACAGCATAATGAAAGATCAAACATGAAAATTGGCAAAAAGCTTTCAGGGGCTCTGGCCCACACATCAGATACAGTCTATGAAAACGTAAGTTTAGTAACACTCAGTGGTGAGAGTGCCACAAGTTTCCTTCTTGTTTTTCCTGCAAAAGAGTGTTGTGGCCCCTTGCAATTGTTTTACAAATAAGAAATGCAAACTAAAAGGCACATCATGGATAAACAATTGAGGTAGCACATTCCCGGCCTTAGAGATTGTTAGGAACACGTCTCCTTAGAGAAGTCATTCCACTAGGAGAAAGAAGTCAACTGTAGTTCCCAAAGTTCACCGTCTTTCCATTCTAGACTGGGTGAGATCTAGTAGGTGCATGAGTGGGCAACTATGGACAAACCTCTGTCCCTATATTTCAAATTACTCACTCATTTAAGCTTAAAACTCTTTAGCTGTGTACTTTGGTTCTTGCACACCAGCCTTACTAGGTAGGACACCCAAATAATCAAAAATAGCATACAGTCCTTTGTCCGCAACTCCATGCCCAACTTGTAACTTTTCATAGCTCCTTCTCTCATCCCAGGCTGGTATGCTGGTACGCCATTAGTAAGGAATGTTTTGACTATCAATCCTGAGAAATAACCTTGGCTCATCTTCACAGGAACAGTATCTAGGCACGATGAAACACCTTCAAGTCCTGGAAATACGTACTACAAACCGCATATCCTCACAGAGATATGTGAAGCATAGGTTAAATGTAAATGCTGAAGTCTTTAAAAAGATCAAACAGCCATGCCTCATCTTGCTGGGCCAACTTCAAAAGAGGAGGAAGACCTCATCCAGCCAGGGGAGGCCAGTATGGAAGGGGAATTCAGAGCCTCAATGGTCAGTGTTGTTCTAGAAGCTTCCAGAAGCAACAGAGTCAACAGGGAAGTATTAGAGGCTGAAGAGAAGGCAGTAGATATGTAGCCCCAGGAGGACACATGGGTTGAAAAGTTTAGAAAAATAGTACAGCCAACATTTTAAGGCTCTCTTAGTGTTGACTGGAAGCAGCTAGCTAGGAGCTATGTATTCATTCTTGTGACCTGCCAGCAGAGTCTTTGCGAGAGAATGGGAAAATTCACCTCCTGCTTGCTGTTCCATACAGCCTATCCAGATTCCTGGACTTCTTAACAAACAGACTGCCAATAGCCCTGCCTCTGTCTGCTCCCTGTTGCGAATGTGACTGATTTATTTGGACTGAACTAACAGATTGACCCATGGACAGTACTGACCTCCTTTTTTGTAATATAGACTTAAGGTGGTGTAGTTCAGTCCTTACTGCCTGAAACCTAACACAAACAATAATTTGATTAATACTGGAATTTGGTATAAATCACATCAGGTTGTATCAAGGACTTCTGTGGTCATTTGTAATACTTGACATTATCCTGACGGGCCACTGCATAGTGCAAATATCCATTTTCAGTGTTACACAGAAATTATGCTGGATTGCACTGTTGCACAACTGGCTGCACAACTGAAACCTCAAGCCTGTAATGTTGGAGGGTTTCTGTGATGGTTGTCCTATGTCACACCTGGTTCTCATTTGCATGAGTCTATGAGAGGAGTGGAGGGGCAGAGTCAGCAGAATGTAAGGAGGTGGCAGGAGAAAAATGAAATAGGTAGAGAGGGAAGCAGTG